>NW_016107319.1:505564-540410 GCF_001604975.1 Cebus imitator
TTTTTTAGTGGAGACGGTGTTTTATCATGTTGGCCAAGCTGGTTTCAAACTCCTGACCTCAGGTGATCTGCCCGCCTTGGCCTCCTAAAGTGCTGGGATGACAGGTGTGAGCTGCTGCACCCAGCCCAATATTGGGTAATTTATAAAGAAAAAAGCTTTCACTGGCTCATGGTTTTGCAGGCTATACAGAAAGCGTGGCAGCTTCTGCTTCTGGGTAGGCCTCAGGAAACTTACGATCATGGTGGAAGGCAAAGGGGAAGTAGGCACATTTTACATGACCAGAGCAGGCAGAAAAGAGAGAAGGGGGAGGTGCCAGACACTTTTAAACAACCAGATCTCATGAGAACAGCACCAAAGAGATGGTGCTGAACCATTAGAAACTGCCCCCATGCCAGTCACATCCCACCAGGCCCCAGTGTTCACCTTGACTAGTCGGTATGGTTTGGATCTGTGTCCCCACCCAAATTTCATGTTCAGTTGTAATCCAGAGGTTCTGTACAGCCTGCAGAACCACTGTAATCCAATTGAACATGAGATTACAGTTGTTTTTTTTGAGACAGAGTCTTGCTCTGTCACCTAGGCTTGAGTACAGTGGCACGATATTGGCTCACTGCAACCTCTGCTTCCTGGGTTCAAGCAGTTTTCCTGTCTCAGCCTCCCAAGTAGCTAGGACTACAGGCACCCAGCACCACACCTGGCTAATTTTTGTATTTTTAGCAGAGACGAGGTTTCACTATATTGATCAGGCTGGTGTCGAACTCCTGACCTCAGGTGATCTGCCCACCTTGGCCTCCCAAAGTACTGGGATTACAGGCATGAGCCACCGTACCTGGCTGAGATTACAATTGAACATGAGGTTTGGATGGGGACGTAGATCTCAAACATGTCAACTAGTCAAGTGAACGTTCTTCCATGTGCTGGTTTACTGAATACCTTCCTGGGAGCCAGTTCACTGCCTGGTCTGTTGGAACCTCAAGTGTTATTTCACATAAAAATAATAAGTAGAATAATACAATAAAAAGTGTAGCACTTATGTACCAGACACTATTCCAAGCGCTTTACAAGCTAATTTCATTTCACTTGTGGCCCCCGTTAAAGTACAAATTTCCAGGCCTGCCCTTGATCCTGATGGAGTTGGTCTTGGGAAGACCCTCTGAAAAGCACCCTACAGGACTGAGCTCACCTTCAGTCTCCAAATAAATAAACGGGCTCTTAGTACTTGTTGAGTGGGATCTAAATATTAACCCTCAACATTTTGTCAACTCTTTATGTATTTTGGACAAATTGGATTTTGCCAGTTGTAACTAAGACATACATTTCGCCATTCAATTGTGTTCCTTTTGTTATGTTCAAAAGTTACTATTTTTAAAAACTATTTGTTTTTAGAGACAGGATCTCACTGTGTCACCCAAGCTGCAATGCAGAGGTACAATCTTGGCTCACTGCAATCTTGAACTTCTGGGCTCAAGCGATCCTCCTGCCTCAGCCTCCCTAGTAGCTGGGACTTACAGGCTTGTACCACCATACCCAGCTAATTTTTAAGTTCTTTGTAGAGATGGGGGTCTCACTATGTTGCCCAGGCTGACCTCAAGCGACTGAGTTCAAGCAATCCTCCCATTTTGGCCTCCCAAAGTGCTGGAATCAGAGACCTGAGCCACCACTCCCAGCCTACTTTTAATTTTTATACAACTTTAATCAGAACGGGCTATTTCCACCTTCAGGAACAATTAACCCTTAAGACATTCATAAGCCATACTTGTCCCTTTTAACTTTATGGTTGGAGGTTGGGTGCAGTGGCTCACACCTGTAATCCTAGTACTTTGGGAGGCCGAGGCAGACAGATCACCGGAGGTCAGGAGTTCAAGACCAGCCTGACCAACGATAGTGAAACCTCGTTTCTACTAAAAATAGAAAAAGTAGCCAGGTACAGTGGTGGTCACCTGTCATCTCAGCTACTTGGGAGGGTGAGGCAGGATAATTGCTTGATCCTGGGAGGCAGAGGTTGCAGTGAGCTAAGATTGTGCCACAGCACTCAAGCCTGGGCGACAGAGTGTGAGACTGTTTCCAAAACACTTTATGGTTGGAAGAATGAGGCACAGACGGAGTCACTATCACCATGCCTGGGGATAGTTAGACATGAGCAGGGGCTGGAAGCTGAGCCCATTGCCAGCCAGGCCTCTTTGGGGAGATTCCATTATTATTACGACCATCAGCAGATGGCACGTCCGTTCTTGACCCACATGAAGCAGGTGGAGGTTCGAGCCTCTGCCCATCTCAGGTGCAGGGAAAAAGGGGCCTTTGCTTCGAACAACTTGAGTTCTGATGTACAGCCCTGGTTCCATCTGCTGGTGGGGGAAACGTTTAACCTCAGCTCCTACCTGGGCTGTCCTGAGCCCTCATGTGGTCTGGCCCCAGTTCTGGGGTCTTAGGCGGGGCTGCGTTTTCTGGTAAACCCATGTCCCCCTGCTTCACCATCCTATGGTGAAGAGGCGCCTCATTTCCATCTGAGGTCCGGCAGTTTAGTCAAGTCTGCCGGGAGGGCTGGCTTCTAGGGCTGCCCAGTCAATGCCCAGCGCTTCCCAGGGACTATGGGAAAGCGGAGGGGTGGGTCCTCTCCCCTCGGACCCGTGCACTTCTCCCTTGCTTCTTTCTCCCTCTCTACAACCAGGAAAAGCAGTCCCCCCATGCCACCCTGCTTTTGTCCAACACACTTTTTTTTTTTTTTTGAGACAGAGTCTCATTCTGTCACCCAGGCTGGAGTGCAGTGGCTCACGGCAACCCCCGCCTCCCGGGTTCAGACGATTCTCCTGCTTCAGCTTCCTGAGTAGCTGGGATTACAGGTGACTACCACCACACCCAGCTAATTTTTGTATTTTTAATAGAAAAGGGGTTTCACCATGTTGGCCAGGCTGGTCTGAAACTCCTGACCTCAAGTGACCTGTCTGCAACAGCTTCCCAAAGTGCTGGGATTATAGGCGTGAGCCACCGAGCCCAGCCCAGCCCCAACACACTTTTTTTTTTTTTTTTTTCTGTAGGGCAACTTAACATGCGTACAGGAGCCGGTTCCATAAAATAAGTTTCCCTTAACTAGGGCAGAATTATTGGTATAAATCACACAACACCTGTGAAGGACAGGGCAAGGAAATATCACCGCCCCACCAGCCGGGTCAGCCACTACTTAGATCTGGCAGGTTGCTGCCTTGAAGGATGGCAAGACCCCCCCTTTCCAGATCTTTTTTTAAGTTCAGGATTACTGAGGTATATGCAGTAAAATGCATCAATTTTACAGCTACATTAATTTTAACCAATATATGTTGTGTAACCACCACCAGTCACAATGTAGAATGTTAGAGTTATTTATTACTGATTGATGGATTGATTGAGATGGGGGTCTCACTCTGTCGCCGAGGTTGGAGTGCAGTGGCACGATCTTGGCTCACTGCAACCTCCGTCTACTGGGTTCAAGCGATTCTTGTGCCTCAGCCTCCCAAGTAGCTGGGACTATAGGCATACGCCACCAGGCCTGGCTAATTTTTCTATTTTTAGTAGAGACGGGATTTTGCCATGTTGGCCAGGCTGGTCTGAAACTCCTGACCGAAAGTGATCCATCTGCCTTTGCCTCCCAAAGTTAAATATTTTTGAAACAGAGTCTCACTTTGTTGCCCAGGCTGGAGTGCAGTGGTGTGATCATGGCTCACTGCAATCTTCAGCTCCTTCAACGCCAGCGATCCTGCCGTCAGCCTCTAAAGTAGCTGGGACTACTGGTGTGTGCCCCCACACCTGATTAATGTTTTATTTTAGTGGAGATGGGGGTCTCACTACGTTGTCCAGGCTGGTCTTGAACTCCTGGCCTCAAGCAATCCTCCCACCTGTTTCTCAGAGTGCTGGGATGACAGCTGTGAACTGCCATGACAGGCCTTCAAACATTAAAGTTTTTTGAAAAAGAAGCTGGGAATCCAGAATTTTACATGACATTTATTTAAACGCTGGCAAGTCATTTTTTAAAAAGTAGTGAATGGGTCAAGGGGACATGACAGGAGGTTGAACGCAGCTCACAGGATCCCAGATTGCAACCCATGAGCTTTAGGAAAATAGAATCCAAAATACTGTCCGGGCGTGGTGGCTCACTCCTGCAATCCCAGCACTTTGGGAGGTCAAAATGGGGTGATCACTTGAGGTCAGGAGTTCAAGACCAGCCTGGTCAACATGGTCAAACCTCATCTCTACTAAAAATACAAAAATTAGCCAGGCGTGGTATCAGGCACCTGTAATCCCAGCTACTTGGGCAGCTGAGGCAGGAGAATCACTTGAACCCAGGAGGCAGGGGTTGTAGTGAGCCAAGATCGTGCCACTGCACTCCAGCCTAGGTGACAGAGACTCTACCTCAAAAAAATACCCACCCCACCCCGCCCCCAAAAAAAGCACCAAATGTCTTACTGGTGATTTTGTGACCACTGCCGTGTGCCTCCCTGGACCTATGTGAGGGGGGAAAGGGCAGGTTCTGAAATGCTCTCCCAGCCACAGCCGCCCTGCTTTCTCTCCCCTCTGCTTCCTTGACTAGGCCAAGGCGAACTTAGACAAGAACAAGCAGACACTGGAGAAGGAGAACGCAGACCTGGCTGGGGAGCTGCGGGTCCTGGGCCAGGCCAAGCAAGAGGTGGAACACAAGAAGAAGAAGCTGGAGGCGCAGGTGCAGGAGCTGCAGTCCAAATGCAGCGACGGGGAGCGGGCCCGGGCCGAGCTCAATGACAAGGTCCACAAGCTGCAGGTAAGACGGTGGCCCATTCTGTGGGGAGGAGCCTCTTGCCGGCTGACTGAGGTCTCTCTTGCTGTGAGCAAGTCCTTTCCTCTAGTTGCATTCCTGGAGGGGAGGCAATGATCTCCCAGTTCAATTAAATATTTAAAAACCTTCTGGCTGGGTCCAATGGCTCACGCCTGTAATCCCAGCACTTGGGGAGGCCGAGGTGGGTGGATTACCTGAGGTCAGGGGTTCATGACCAGCCTGACCAACACGGTGAAATCCCATCTCTACTAAAAATACAAACATTAGCTGGGTGTGGTGGCATGCACCTGTAAATGCCAGCTACTCAGGAGGCTGAGGTTGCAGTGAGCCGAGACCACGCCACTGCACTCCAGCCTGGGCCAAAAGGGCAAAACTCCGTCTCAGAAAAACAAAACAAAACAAAAAACCTTCCTTTGCCATTCTGACAAGTATTTATTGAGCACCTGCTGTATGGCAGGCACTGTGCTTAATCCTGAGATACAACAGCAAGGAAGAAGAGATGACACTGTCCCTGCCCCAGTAGGAGTCCAGCCTAATTGGGGGGAAGGGAAGGGAAAGACATGAATCATCACACAAATGAATGTCAAATGATACAGCAAAGGGAAGGCACATGATGTCTCAGTGTAAATAACCAGGAGGCCCAACCTGGGGGAGCAGGAGCCACAAAAGGCTTCCTTAAGGAACATGGATAAGTCTACCAGGCAGTGGGAAGAGCATGTGCAAAGGCCCTGTGGTAAGTAGAAAAACGAGGAGAGACGTATGGCTAGTAGACCTAGAGTGGCCAGTTGGGGTTGGGGTTCAGGGTGGGGGACAATAGAGTGTGATTGGAGGGGGAGGCGGTACCCAGATGATGCAGGCCTTTTGAGAACCTCTTACACATATGTTGGTCCTTAATCTGGGTGATTGCCAAGCGGTTGAGGGGTTTGAAGCTGATGAATGACATGGTCTGTCTTTTGTCTTTTGCTCGGAATAGACATTTGCCCCGACTTTCCAGTAATGGGATGTGGCCAGAGTGTTGCTAAATATTTAACAGGCTCACAGCCTGGGACCAAGGGGCAGGGGAAGCACTCAGTAAGCTGTTTTTTCCACATGCAGTTGAAAGAAGGGGTTTTGCTGCCCTCCTATAAGCAGTGTCCTGTAAGAGTAGCATGAAGATCACTCACATCCTCCTTGTCCATGGAAGAGATGGAGGGAGGCTAATACCTTCAAAGGGACTTGTGCAAAGACACCAGGCAGTAAAAGCCAGAGAATGCACAGACGGCGTTTTGACCTTTAGGGTCTGCGTCTCGTCTCTGACGTTGGCCATCAGAATCAGTGAAGGGACAAGAGTAGGAGTGAGGAAGGAGGGGACAGGACAGCATCCCTTGGACGTTCAAGTACCATCCCGGTCTCCCCTCTCCAACCTTAGAGAGTGGACCAGCCAGAGTACCTGGTCTGGACTCTCACACCTGCTGCTTTGTTTCTACCAACCTTGGCAGGGATCTAGGATGCATTTAGTGGGATCAGGGCCCAGTCAATACAATTGGAGCTCAAATAAGTTCTTAGAATAACAGTCTGGAGCCAGGGTCCCAACTCGTAGGTGATGGAGTTTCTTTCATGCCACAGAGATTTCTCTGTTTTTGTTTTTTAACATCAGAGTCCCATACCTCGTGGGTATTTTCTCCATCAGTGGACACCCAAGTCCTAGCCCATGAGGGTACACCGTGTGTTTTGAGTAAAAAGGGCTCCTCTTGTTTAGCGAGGATCCCATTCTAGAGGCGTTGACTAACCCGTCTCCCGGCACCCTCAGATTGAAGTCGAGAGCGTCACCGGGATGCTTAACGAGGCCGAGGGGAAGGCCATTAAGCTGGCCAAGGACGTGGCGTCCCTCGGGTCCCAGCTCCAGGACACCCAGGTGAGTGTCCTGCCATGTCATCTGGGGGGCCTGGAGGGTGCCCTTCCTCAGGGCAGGTCCCTGGGACCTCCATGTGTCCCATTTGCAGGAGCTGCTTCAAGAAGAAACTCGGCAGAAGCTCAACGTGTCCACCAAGCTGCGCCAGCTGGAGGAGGAGAGGAACAGCCTGCAGGACCAGCTGGACGAGGAGATGGAGGCCAAGCAGAACCTGGAGCGCCACATCTCCACTCTCAACATCCAGGTGCCTGCCCTGTCCTCGCTTCCATCATGGGTCCCCTCGGCTTCTCTGCACCGAGAGCCCCCAAGGCAGATCGCAGTGGGGCACTGGTGTCATGGTGCTTGACCCGCAGCTTCCCCTGCAGCTGGGCCACTGAGTTTCCCCGGCAAGGAGACATAGTCTTCACTTCGCAGAGTCTGCGGGGGGCAGGGATGGGGGGTCATTCACGGCCCCTCTCACCCAACCCCGGACGCTGCCCTTGTAGCTCTCTGACTCGAAGAAGAAGCTGCAGGACTTTGCCAGCACCGTGGAAGCGCTGGAAGAGGGCAAGAAGAGGTTCCAGAAGGAGATCGAGAACCTCACCCAGCAGTACGAGGAGAAGGCGGCCGCTTATGATAAACTGGAAAAGACCAAGAACAGGCTTCAGCAGGAGCTGGATGACCTGGTCGTCGATTTGGACAACCAGCGGCAACTCGTGTCCAACCTGGAAAAGAAGCAGAAGAAGTTTGATCAGGTAGAGGGCATGGGGTGTCCTCCGTTCTGGCCACGGACGCTGGGTGGGAGAGTCAGCTCTGCAGAGCGTCACACATGGCTTCCACCTGTGCCTGCTTCCCCTCTCCGCTCTGTGGGAGCCATGGGAGGCTCTCATGTCTTGGGAGACCATGGAGCATTAAGGCTACCAGGTCATAGGTTTGGTTTTTTTGTTGGTTTTTTTTGGAGACGGAATTTTGATCTTGTCACCCAGGCTGGAGTGCAATGGCGAGATCATGTCTCACCGCAACCTCTGCCTCCCAGGTTCAAGTAATTCTCCTGCCTCAGCCTCCCAAGTAGCTGGGATCATTACCATGTGCCACCACTCCTGGCTAATTTTTGTATTATTAAGAGACAGGGTTTCACCATGTTGTCCAGGCTGGTTTCGCACCCCTGATCTCAGGTGATCAGGTGATCCACTGGCCTCAGCCTCTCAAAGTGATGGATTACAAGCGTGAGCCACTGCGCCCAGCCAGTTTCTATACTTTTAATACCACTCTTCCTTAAGATTTCATTCTGTAGAATTCCAAGCACACAGCAAAGTTGACAGAATCGTAGATGTCATTCTGTAGAATTCCAAGCACACAGCAAAGTTGACAGAATCGTACAATGAACACCTGTACAGCCACCACCTGGATTCAGTCATTGACAGTATATTATACGGACTTGATCACATATTTATTTATTTTGAGACAGGGTCTCGCTCTGTTGCCTAGGCTGGAGTACAGCGGTGGTACCTTGGCTCACTGCAATCTCTGCCTCCTGTACAAGCGATTCTCCTACCTCAGCCTCTTGACTAGCCAGGATTACAAAAGCACACCAACCTGCCTGGCTAATTTGTGTATTTTTAGTAGAGACAGGGTTTCACCATGTTGGCCAGGCTGGTCTCGAACTCCTGACCTCAGGTGATCCACCTGTGTTGGCCTACCAAAGTGCTGGGATTACAGGCATGAGCTGCTGTGCCTGGCACACATGTTTATATATAAGGACTAATTCTGTCTATCATGCCTTATCTCTTGGGTGCATTCAGTGCAAATTACAGATATCTGTACACTTCCCCTTCTATACCTCAACACTGCGTATTAATTAGAGTTTATTTTAAACATCATTTTGCAGTAAAACTTACACGTGATGAAATGCACAAATCTTAAGTATATAATAAATGCATACCCCTGTACGACCCAAACCCCTGAATACCAGCTTTTAAGATTATTTAGTAAATATGATTTAGTTTACAAGTGACTCAGGGTTATTCTAAAAATCAGTTTGAGAGGCAGGCATAATGGCTCACGCCTGTAATCCCAGCACTTTGAGAGGCCGAGGTGGGCAGATCACCCGAGGTCAGGAGTTCAAGACCAGTCTGGCCAACAAGGTGAAACTCTGTCTCTACTAAAAATACAAAAATTACCCCGGCATGGTAATTTTTGTATTTTTTACACATGCCTGTAATCCCAGCTACTCGGGAGGCTGCAGCAGAGAATTGCTTGAACCAGGGGTAGGGCAGAGGCTGCGGTGAGCTGAGATCACTCCACTGCACTCCAGCCTGGGTGATAGAGCGAAAACTCTGTCTCAGAAATAATAAAAATAAAAATCAGTTTGAGGATTGTACAGTGAGGTGCAATGCCAGATCCCCGAGGGTTCCTTATACCTTCCTGACTGGCCTCATGATGTCAGGATGCTAGGTGACATCCCAATTCCTCCTTTTCTCATCAGCCACCCCTCCTCTGGGCCGTCAGCTCGTCTTCAATGCTTCGTTATCTGGCTGAAGGCCTGAGGTTGCTTTTGCTATTTTCCTGTCACTTGAGTGTAGTGCAGTGTCACACACAGTGTGGGACTTTCGTGTTGAGTATGCCATTGAGAGGTCCCCATCTTTGCTGAATACTGCAAGTTTGGCTCTTGGATGTTACAATTTATAATCTACTGCTCTGTCCTCTCTGAAGATGAGATGCACGTGAGCATGGAATGTTCTCTGAGCTGCTTCTCCATGCAGAGAGAGATGTGTGCAGGTCCACTCACACTGACTGCTTCCCTACTAAGGCTCTTAGGATACCTTCGTGACATATTAATAGCTACTTGTGGCCATGAAACAAATTAATAATTGGCTTCTGGCAGCTTTAAATGTCATTTTGACCTCAGTGTGCTCTAAGCAACATGGGCAGCTTTGGTGGTTTTCAAAGCACAAGGATTAGGCCAGGTGTGGTGGCTCACACCTGTAATCTCAGCACTTTGGGAGGCCGAGGCAGGAGGCTCACTCGAGGTCTGGAGTTCCAGACTAGCCTGGCCAACATGGCGAAACCTTGTCTCTACTAAAAATACAAAAATTGGCCGGTTATAACCAGCTACTGAGGAGGCTGAGGCAGGAGAATTGCTTGAACCCAGGAGGCAGAGGTTGCAGTGAGCCAAGATCACACCATTGCACCCCAGAACCTGGGCAACAAGATCAAAACTCCATTTCAAAACAAAACAAAACACGATTCTGCTAATTTCTGGCTCTGCATAAGCTTGATGTAGAAGCAAGATGGTGATTATATAAACCACTCCCATAGATACCTATGTGGCTTACCTCCGCACCCCGATACCTTAAGTAGGACCTGGGGCTTTACCCTTGTGTTCACAATTCAGTGACACTGACCCCAGCATACACCTAGAAGTCACCTCTGGGTCTCATGCTGTGTTGCAGCTGTTAGCAGAGGAGAAAAACATCTCCTCCAAATACGCGGATGAGAGGGACAGAGCCGAGGCAGAAGCCAGGGAGAAGGAAACCAAGGCCCTGTCCCTGGCTCGGGCCCTGGAAGAGGCCTTGGAAGCCAAGGAGGAGCTCGAGCGGACAAACAAAATGCTCAAAGCTGAAATGGAAGATCTGGTCAGCTCCAAGGATGATGTGGGCAAGAATGTAAGTGGCTCCTGGTGGTTTTTCTTGTCCATGTTTCACCTGCACAGCCTCTGTGCCGCTCACCAGGCCATGGGAGGCTGGCTCCGGGTCTTTTTCACAGTGAACCATCATCAGAAATGGAAGGTTTTTAGACTGGAGCAGAGGCCAGGAGGGGCTGAGGACAGCAGTGGAGGATGGGTCTGAGTTGGGGGGTCAGAGGGCAAGGCTGGGGTCTGAGCTCTCAGGGGCCACGTTGAGTGCCAGCCATGCATCCTGCGGGAGGCCAAAGCCACCTCCCTGGGCTCTGAGCTGCCAGTCACAGGGGGTTTCTCAACTGTCTTTATGAAGTTGAGCCTCAGGGAATGGGGCTGCCTGCTCTGCCGGCAGGTCCATGAGCTGGAAAAGTCCAAGCGGGCCCTGGAGACCCAGATGGAGGAGATGAAGACGCAGCTGGAAGAGCTGGAGGATGAGCTGCAGGCCACAGAGGACGCCAAGCTGCGGCTGGAAGTCAACATGCAGGCGCTCAAGGGCCAGTTTGAGAGAGATCTCCAAGCCCGGGATGAGCAGAACGAGGAGAAGAGAAGGCAGCTCCAGAGACAGGTGCGTGCTGCCGGGTAGGCCAGGCGTGGGGAGGGTTGGTGGGATTTTTCATTCTCATCACCACTTCTCATGAACAGTATGGAAACTCTATTTTCTTTTTCTGAAACAAGAGTCTCACTCTGTCGCCCAGGCTGGAGTGCAGTGACACAATCTAATTTCACTGCAACTTCCACCTCTGGAGTTCAAGCGATGCTCCTGCCTCAGACTCCCAAGTAGCTGGGATTACAGGTGCACGCCACCTTACCCAGCATTTTTTTTTTTTTTTTTTTGTAAGTGGAGACAAGGTTTCACCATGTTGGCCAGGCTAATCCTGAACTCGTGGCCTCAAGTGATCGCCTGCCTTGACCTTGGCCTCCCAAAGTGCTGGGATTACAGGCGTGAGTCACCTGTGCCTGGCGAGTCTCCATTTCCTCATCTGCAATGGGGAATGAGATGCCCGCCTCGCAGGGGGCTGTGCTGGGGCAGGGGTGCAGTGGCATGCCACCTCAGGGAACTAAAGGACCTCCCAGGGGCAGCAGGATAGCACTCATCTCTCTTCCTCTCTCAGCTTCATGAGTATGAGACAGAACTGGAAGACGAGCGAAAGCAACGTGCGCTGGCAGCCGCAGCCAAGAAGAAGCTGGAAGGGGACCTGAAAGACCTGGAGCTTCAGGCCGACTCAGCCATCAAGGGGAGGGAGGAGGCTATCAAGCAGCTACGCAAACTGCAGGTGGGTGACACTAGGAGCTCCGGGCATGGGTGGAGGGAGGGCACGGTTCCCTGCAGGCCACCAAGTCAGCAGAGCAGGCTCCAGGAAGCAAGCCAGCGCCTGCCATTGGTGTGGTTTCAGCTGGGGTTTCTCCAGCACCATTCAGGTTTTGGCGGCTGTCTCCCACCCTGGGTAGGGCAGCGTTATTAGGCATTTGGCCACTGCTCTCTGATCACAACAGGGGCTCAGCTTCTCAGGCAGGTCTGTGGAGCCCATGCAGAATGGTGCTCCCAGCCCATCACCAGCCACCTGGGACTGAGGGCCATGCTTGTGCAATGGGGACTTCTTTTTTTGAGATGGAATCTCACTCTGTCGCCAGGCTGGAGAGCAGTGGCGCAATCTTGGCTCACTGCAACCTCTGCCTCCAGGGTTGAAGCTATTCTCCTGCTGAGCCTCCTGAGTAGCTGGGACTACAGGCGCGTGCCACCATGCCCAGCTACTTTTTTATATTTTTAGTAAAGACGGGGTTTCACCTTGCTAGCCAGGATGGCCTCGATCTGACCTCGTGATCAGCCCGCCTTCGCCTCCCAAAGTGCTGGGATTACAGGCATGAGCACCGTGCCTGGCTTGCAATGGGGACTTTTTTGTGGTCAATTGCAGAAAATCTAAGGGGTGGGCATGTAAAGCTAAGTTGGGCAGCAGAACCTGGGTGAGTAGGGATTATCTTAGCTTGTCCTTCCTGTTGACTCACGCAGGCTCAGATGAAGGAATTCCAAAGGGAGCTGGAAGATGCCCGTGCCTCTAGAGATGAGATCTTTGCCACAGCCAAAGAGAATGAGAAGAAAGCCAAGAGCTTGGAAGCAGACCTCATGCAGCTACAAGAGGTAAAGCCTTGCTCTTACTGGGAGAGCCTCAGATGGGGGTGTCACAGTAGCAACCCTTGGCAGCTCAGGTCTGTGCTTCCACAGATTTCCTCCTGCTTTGGGGTCCACCCGTCTAGAAAGACACATGCTTTCCTCCTCTATGTATTCATGGGGCTCCCCTGAGCTCAAAAGAAGAACAGATACTTTCAACGGTGGCTGAGGCGGCAGGGTGGACTCTCAATGGGGTTTGGCCTGTCCCTTATAGACAACAGGCTTCCTCCCACCCACCTAGGACCTCGCCGCAGCTGAGAGAGCTCGCAAACAGGCAGACCTCGAGAAGGAGGAACTGGCCGAGGAGCTGGCCAGCACCCTGTCAGGAAGGTAGGAAACTGAACGGAGGAAGAGGACTCTGAATCAGAGGATGGGGAGAGAGGCAGTTCTCAGGAAAGCATCCTAGACCCCCATTTTATTTTTAAATTATTTTTCAAGACAGAGTTCTGTTCTGTCACCCAGACTGGAGGGCAGTGGCAAAATCTTGGCTCAGAGCAATCTCCGCCTCCCAGGTTCAAGCTATTCTCCTGCCTCAGCCTCCTGAGTAGCTGAGGCTATAGGTGTACACCACCACACCCAGCTAATTTTTATATTTTTAGTAGAGGTGAGATTTCACCATGTTGGCCAGGCTGGTCTCAAACTCCTGACCTCAGGTGATCCTCCTACCTTAGCCTCCCAAAGTGCTAGGATTACAGGCATGAGCCACCGTGCCCAGCCCTGGACGCCCATTTTGATGCTGTTGATGACTAAGCATCCTCTGAAATTGAGGACAGCTCCATGGTGGTTAAACTTTCCCTCAGTGCTTTCATGCTCCTGTTTGGGGGTGTGGCCACTTTCATTCATTCCAAATGAGCAGCTTTGTGGGGACGGGGGTGGGGGAGGGCCGGGAAGGGTCAGGGAGGAGTACACTAGTCCCCATCCCAGTCCCAGCTTTGCTGACACGGACCTGAGTCCCAGCCCCCTACTTCCTGTCTGTGTAACTACAGACAAGTCTTCTAATCCTCTCTGAGCCTCAGTTTCCCCCATTAGATGATGACAGCAATCCCCCCTCCATGAGGCATCACTCCAAGGAGGGGTGTCTTCTAAGCTGGGAGAGGGTGGAGGCCCCCACCATGGCTGCCCTTCTCCCAGGAACACACTCCAGGATGAGAAGCGCCGCCTGGAGGCCCGGATCGCCCAGCTGGAAGAGGAGTTGGAGGAGGAGCAGGGCAATATGGAGGCTATGAGCGACCGGGTCCGCAAAGCCACGCAGCAGGTAAGAGCCGCCCGGGCACTGCAGTCACACTGCCTTGTGTCATCCTGCAGCAGGATCCAGCACCAGTCAACTCATGTGGTGGCTTCCTACGTGCAGGCCCCGGGTTGAGGGATGAGAGGGTGATAGGGCCTGAGTGGGGACCCAGGGCCCTTACACCCGCACCCAGGCTGCTGTGTTCAGAACATGATTCTCCCAGCTACAGTGTTTGATTTTCCAGCCACGGCATGTATGGCTCCCTCCACCTGATGGTGCGTCCCTGGAGTTGGGGCCTTGGGATGCTCCTTCATTGGGCTTTCCTCAGCTGAAACTCTGGCCTTATCCAGTGAGCCCTTGGTGATGTCATTGAGCACCAGTTCCATGGTGGGCACGAGGGACCATCCTGTGACCTGCAGCCCCTCGTGGTATAGGGTGAACAGGCATTGTTCTCTAGGTGACTCCAGGACAGAGAAAGCAAGGGACAGGTAACTCACTCAGCCTAGGTGGCACCGTAACACCTGTGGAAGCACCTTTTTTTGGAGATAGGGTTTCACTCTGTTGCCCAGGCTGGAGTGCAGTGGTGCAATCCCAGCTCACTGCAAACTCCACCTCCCAGGTTCAAGAGATTCTTCTGCTTAGCTGGGATTCAGGCATGTGCCACCACTGCCTGGCTAATTTTTGTATTTTTAAAAGAGACGGGGCTTCAGCATGTTGGTCAGGCCAGTCTTGAGGTCAGGAGTTTAAGTGATCTGCCTGCCTCGGCTTCCCAAAGTGCTGAGATTACACACATGCGCCACTGCACCCAACCTGGAAGAAGCTCTTGAATGGAGTTTTACAGGATCAAGTCAGGGCACCCAGGATCAAGGGACTCGTGCAGAGGCTGACCAAGGCTGGAGGCAGCAGGAGGAGGTACATGGTCTCAGCACGCTGTCCTAGGCTTCCCTGATCCCACCTCACGGCCTTCACTCTCCTCCCCAGGCTGAGCAGCTCAACAACGAGCTGGCCACGGAGCGCAGCGCAGCCCAGAAGAACGAGAGTGCCCGGCAGCAGCTCGAGCGCCAGAACAAGGAGCTCCGGAGCAAGCTCCAGGAGATGGAGGGAGCCGTCAAGTCCAAGTTCAAGTCCACCATCGCAGCACTGGAGGCCAAGATCGCACAGCTGGAGGAACAGGTTGAGCAGGAGGCCAGGTACGCGGGTCTGGAGTTCCAAACCCAGTTTGCAGGGGAGTGACAGACAGCCGGGGTCATACTGAAGTAAGAGAGCCTCTTCCAACACCAGTTCTGACTTTAAGAAGCAAGCTCTGTGGTGCCCACAGTGCAGGGGTGTTGTGAGAACTGAATGTAAACACAGCAACGTGCCCTGCTGGTGCCAGGCCTAGAGCAATCACCTACAATGTGAGCGGCTCTGAGCATCGCAATGGTCCTCCTGGCATTAACCAGCCTTCCCAGCAGTGCACCTGGCTTTTCCCAGACTCGGCGGGGATAGCCTGCTGACAGCCCACAATCCAACCAGACTGGACACAGTGGCTCACGTCTGTAATCCCAGCAATTTGGGAGACAGAGGCAGGTGGATCACTTGAGTTCAAAACCAGCTTGGCCAATATGGTGAAACCCTGTCTGTACCAAAACTTAGCTGGGTGTGGTGGCATACACCTATAACCCCAGCTACTAGGAGGCTGAGGCAGGAGAATCGCTTAAACGTGGGACCTGGAGGCTGCAGTGAGATCATGCCACTGCACTGCAGCCTGGGTGACAGAGTGAGACCCTCCTACACACATAAAAACCCAAAAAACAAAAACACAAGTCCAACTGGCAGCTCACACACTAGAAGCCTTCTTCTCTTAATTATGGGTCCCAGTGAGGCATAAGATCACAGCACATGTCTAACCACTGGATTCTAAGGATTCTCATTCCCTTCTAGCAGCTTTTTCCATAATTCATATGCCCTGCAATGCACCCATTTAAAGCACACCAATTCAAGGGCTAATCATAAATTCACAAACATGTAAAATGATCACCACAGTCAATCTGAGAACATTTTCATCAGCTCAAAAAGAAACGCTAGGCCAGATGTGGGGCCTCAAGGCATGTAATCCCAGTACTTTGGGAGGCTGAGGTAGTTGGGAGGAGCACTTAAGTCCAGGAGTTCGAGACCAGCCTGGGCAGCATAGCGAGACTCCTTTTTTGTGAGACAGAGTCTCACTGTTGCCCAGGCTGGAGTGCAGTGGTACAATCTGAGCTCACTGCAACCTCCACCTCCAGGGTTCAAGCGATTCTCCTGCCTCAGCCTCCCAAGTAGCTGAGACTGCAAGTGCACACTACCATGCCCAGCAAATTTTGGTATTTTTAGTAGAAATGGAGTTTCACCATGTTGGCCAGGCTGGTCCTGAACTCCTGACCACAGGTGATGTGTGTGCCTTGGCCTCCCAAAGTGCCAGGATTACAGGCATGAGCTGCCACACCCAGCCAGAGACTCCATTTCTATGAAAAACTTTTAAAAAGTCAGCTAAGCACAGTGGTGCACACCTGTAGTCCCAGCTACTTGGGAGGCTGAAGTGGGAAGATTGCTTGAGCCAGGAGTCCAAGGCTGCAGTGAACTATGAGCTAGGGTGGAGAGCAGGCACTGTACACTGTAGTTCCGCTGCACTCCAGCTTGGGCAACAGAGCAAGACCCCGTCTCCAAAAAAAAAAAACCCATGTCCTTTAGCAAATCACCCAATCCCTGGCAACCATAATCTACTTTGTCTCTATAGATTTATCTATTCTAGATATTTGATATCAATGGAATCACACTATGTGGCCTGCTGGTATCTTCTTGCACTCGGCAAGAATTCCAGGCGCATCCATGCTGTGGCATGCACTGATACTTTATTCCTTTTCATGGCTGTATACTAGTCCACCATCTGACTGCTCCTTGGGAGGAGTCCTGATATGGGGCTCAGAAAGGCACTTGAGGTGCCACATCTGGTTGACAAACCAGCTGCAAGGGGTGCTGCCCTCCTCTGAGACCACCTCTGTTTTCCTGGCTGTTTGCAGGGAGAAACAGGCGGCCACCAAGTCGCTGAAGCAGAAGGACAAGAAGCTGAAGGAAGTCTTGCTGCAGGTGGAGGACGAGCGCAAGATGGCTGAGCAGTACAAGGAGCAGGTAGCCCTGGCTGCCCAGCCTCCCCCGGCCCCCCACCTGGGGCCTCCCCTAACCACCCCCGCTCTCCACGACAGGCAGAGAAAGGCAATGCCAGGGTCAAGCAGCTCAAGAGGCAGCTGGAGGAGGCAGAGGAGGAGTCCCAGCGCATCAATGCCAACCGCAGGAAGCTGCAGCGGGAGCTGGATGAGGCCACAGAGAGCAACGAGGCCATGGGCCGTGAGGTGAACGCACTCAAGAGCAAGCTCAGGTGAGGAGCCCGTGGGCCTGGAGGACCCCATCTCTCAGGCCAGAGAGACGCACTGGGCGATCAGGCTGCCATCGGCCTGCACTGCCCACTGTGAGTCAGTGAATCACTGAGGATGCCCCCGTGCCCACCACCACCACTCCCTTCTGTGGTTTCTTCCTGCTCCTCCTTAATCACTAACCCTAGAGTGGGCCAGGTCTGGTAACAGAGCTCACCTTCTAGTTTCTTTAACAATTGACATCTCCCACCCCGTCCTCAGGGTGGGGAGGAGGAAGACACGCTATCCTCCGTCTCCTACAGCCTCTTCCTCACGGCATCCATTGACGCTGCAACACCGCCCCTGCCACTTGACCCTTCCTGAGCTTCTCTGCTCCCTGTTTCTCCCCTCAGCGCTGCTGCCATCTGGGCTGCTTCCCTGTCGGGTGTGGGTGCTGTGCTGTGCACTGCATGTTCCCAGTCAGTGGGAAAGTGAGTCCTTAGAAAGTAGCAAGTGCCGACACTCCTGGCCTCTACCCACCAGATGCAGTAGCACCCCACCCCCACAACCAAAAATGTCTCGAGATGTTGCCAGAAGTCCTTTAGAGATTGGGGGGTACAACTGCCTCCTTGCCGAGAATTCCTGCGGTCACTGGGGTGGGGCTGTTTCCTCTCCCATGTTCCTAGTACCTTGGGGTGTCCCCACTGCTCCTACCACCCCATCCATCCATCCCAGCTGGCTCCTTGGAAGTTTTAGCTCCAGGCTTCCTGTCTCTCGCCCACGCTACTCCTCACAGTTCTCCATGATTTCAACATCCGGGGGCCGACACAGCGTCTCGGTTCCTTGACCTTCTGGGTTATCCCGCTGCTCCCACAGGCACAACCAGTACCTCTAGGCACCCACACAATTTGACCATCAGGCATCTCACTGTCTGCCTGGAGCCACCTTTCTTGGACTCTGTCCCCAACGGCTCCTTCACAATGCCATCGTCCTCTCCCAGCCCCTGCCAGCCTCTGACCCAGCTCCAAGCCAGCCGTCTATAGTCACACCCATCACACATCTTCAACATCCGCTTCCCCGTCTTGCTCTGCTGCGTTCATACTTGGTAAAAGCACAACCCAAATGAAACTCAACTCTTGGCCAGGCACAGGGCTCACATCTGTAATCCCAGCACTTTGGGAGGCCAATGCAGGTGGATTGCTTGAGCTCAGGAGATCAAGATCAGCCTGGCCAACAGGGCAAGACCACAACTCTCCAAGAAAAAAAAGGAAAGAAACTAGCCAGGTGGGGTAGCACACACCTAAAATCCCAGCTATTCAGGAGGCTGAGGTGGGAGGATCAGTGGAGCCCCAGAGCTCAAGGCTATGGTGAGCCATGATCTAGCCACTGCACTTAGCCTGGATGACAGAGTGAGACCCTGTCTCAAAAAAATTAAAAAAGAAACCTACTCTCCACTTTTTCCTACAGAGCAGGCCTTGCTCGGGGGCTGCCTGCCTCCTCCCACACCCCTCCCTCATCTCACTCTCTGCTGATTTTTCACTTTTTCTTTGAACTTATTATCGTTCCTCCCCGTCCTCACTCTCAGCCGGGGACCTTACTTCCTACTTAACTTAAAAGCAGAAATGATCATGAAACGTGCACAAGCTCCCCCTGCCTCATCTCCCTGCGCCTCTGCACACTTCTTTCTTCCATTTCTTTGCTAAACCCTCTGGCACCAACGAAGGCTCATGCCTCTGTTGGACCCGACCCTCTATTTCACTCAAGCACATGGCTCCAAAAATCATTCCTTCTTTGCAAGGTTTCCCCTCTCATTTGCTCCATCAGCAAATGGAATAATCTCTTAGCCTCACATCTACCCTGCTACCCTAACTAAAAACTGTATGTAAGTGCCAAAACCCCACCTCTACCAAAAACTACAAAACTGAGCCAGGTGCGGTGGCGCCCACCTGAAATCCCAGCTACTTGGGAGGCTGACGCACAAGAGTCGCTTGAACCTGGGAGGCAGAGATTACAGTGAGCCACTGTACTGCAGTCTGGGTGACAGAGTAAGAGACTGTCTCAAAAACAAACCTGTATGTTTAGAGTTGCTGGTTCTTGTCACCCCCACCCATCACTCTCCCAGAAGCCTCCCATGGGTGACATCAATGGCCAGACGTCCTGATGGGGCAGCAGCATGTGACATAGCCCATCATGCCTCTGGCCTGACACACTTGCTTCCCTGGGTTTCCCATCCTCACCTGCTTGCCCCTCTTCATCGCCTCCGCTGATCCCTCAAAACCTGCTTGCCACTGGGCCGCCCCAGAGTAGCATCTTAGTTCCCTTTTTTTTTTTTTTTTTTTTTTTTTGGACACAGAGTCTTGCTCTGTTGCCCAGGCTGGTGTACAGTGGCACACAATCTCGGCTCACTGCATCCTCTACCTCCAGGGTTCAAGCCATTTTCCGCTAATTTCTGTATTTTTAGCAGAGACAGGGTTTTGCTATGTTAGCTAGCTGGTCTTGAACTCCTGACCTCAGGTGATCTGAGGTCTGGGATTACAAAGTCCTGGGATTACAAGTGTGAGCCACCATGCCCAGCCTTAGTTCTCTTTTCATCTTTCTCTCCCCTTCTAGGTGAGAGGTCACAACTAGTCTTGGCATTTTAGAATTCCATCTATACCTTCTCAGTTCATATCTGACAAGCCCTAGATTCTTTTTAGGACAGCAGACCTGCCTCATGTTCCCACGTGGATGTCTCATAGGCAGCTCACACCAAACATACTGTGACGGAGCAAAAATCTTCACCCCCAAACCAGCTCCTCTCACAACCCTCTCCAGCTGAGCAGCTAAAATGATGAAGCCGCCAACAATTCAGATCACAAACCACCTAGTTCTTCTTGACATTGGTCTCCTTGATACCCCATGTCCCATCTGTGGAAGAATCTGGTCAACTTTCCCTAAAGAATCCTGCCCAGGCTGGGCATGGTGGCTCCACGCCTGTAATCCCAGCACTCTGGGAGGCCAAAAAGGGCAGATCACCTGAGGCCAGGAGTTCAAGACCAGCCTGGCCAATATGGTGAAACCATGTCTCCACTAAAAATACAAAAATTCGCCAAGCATGGTGGCACGTGCCTATAATCCTAGCTACTCAGGAGGCTGAGGCAGGTGAATCACTTGAACCCAGGTGGTGGAGGTTGCAGTGAGCCAAGATCACGCCACTGTACTCCAGCCTGGGTGATAGAGGAAGACTCAGTCTCAATAAAAACAAACAAAAAACCTGCGATGTCTAGGACAGCACAAGGCATAGAGTAAAGCTTCATCCCTTGAGTCCTAGGTATTTCCCCAGCTACATTTTCATACCACCATAAGCACGTACTAAGCCTCTCACCACCTTTAATACCACTAACTAGATCTTTTGAATTGTTTTAATCATACATGGCTATAATTGCAAATAAAACATGGCTCCTACATTTTTTAACCCGCATCACCTTTATCAACCAGTCACAGTGAAATAAGATGAAAATAAAACAGCGTCAAGTTAAATACCTAGCTGGTGTAGCCACAAACTGATTCACCAAGACCTGAAGGCTACTTCTCCATTAAAAAGGACATAACAACCGGGAGCAGTGGCTCATGCCTGTAATCTCAGTACTTTGGGAGGTCGAGGCAGGTGGATTGCTTAAGGTCAGAGTTCAAAACCAGCCAGACCAATATGATAAAACCCCATCTCTACTAAAAGTGCAAAAATTAGCCGGGCATGGTAGCATACACCTGTAATCCTAGCTACTTGGGAGGCTGAGGCAGGAGAACCACTTGAACCCGGGAGGCAGAGGCTGCACTGGGCCGAGATCATGCCACTGCAGTCCAGCCTGGGTGACAAAAATGAGACTTCATCTCAAGAAAAAAATTGGGGGGTGGGGGGTGACAACAGCCATTAGCACCAAATAGACTCTCTCTGACACAGTAATGAGACCTGTTTAAAAAGGGTTGGAAAGGAGTATGACTTCGCATGATGCAGTTCAGTTAGCTGGTGGCATGCCTGGAAGCCTTCTGAAATAACCTCTAGGCTTCAGGGACCACTGCTTGAGACAAGGGAAAATGCCAAACTCCTTGGAAAAGGGGAAGAACGCGGCTGGAGCAGGGCACTGAGGCTTCAGGGAACAGCCCCACTCACTGCAAGGTGAAGGCTTGTTGGTCCCTATAGACAGAAGTGAAACCAGGCCTCGGCTCTCAAAGCATGCAGGAGCCTGGAAGCATCTCCTGGGGTTGAGGGTCAGCAGACGAGAGCTGTTCTCACAGTCAAAACTCCTTGGGGCTGGCCATGGTGGCTCACGCCTATAATCCCAACACTTTGGGAGGCCGAGGTGGGTGGATTACCTGAGGTCAGGGGTTCGAGACTAGCCTGGCCAACATGGTGAAACCCCACCTCTACTAAAAATACAAAAATTACCTGGGCGTGGTGACCATGCCTGTAATCCCAGCTACTCTGGAGGCTGAGGTAGGAGACTCAATGGAACCCAGAAGTTAGAGGCTGCAGTGAGCCGAGATCATTCCACTGCACTCCAGCCTGGATGACAAAACAACACTGTGTCACCAAAAAAAACCCTTAGACCTAGGATGTGCTCTGCTGTTAACTGGTCCCCCTGCCCTTCCTGAGTGGCTGGGCTGAGTGATGGGGAAACAGCCACTCCGACTCTCTACCCTATTGCTGCCTCTGCTCTCCCTCTCAGGCTCAGTGACTCTTCTGGCACACAATGGATATCCCCTCTGCATTCTGCCCCACACACTTGACCCTTCTTGGGCAGGCAAGTCCAGGGTGGAACAAGAAGACCATTTTTGCCAGTTCTGACACAAACACACACATAATGCAGGTGAAAAGCCTATCCCGTCTTGAGTCTTCTAGGTGCACAAAAAAAACATAAAATCAGGCACTAGAGCATTGAGGGAGGTTAGTAAGCCTGCCTGGCTCCTCAGCCAAGAAGGAATTGCAGTGCAAGTTTCACAGAGTTCTATCAGCCAGACAAATATCAACACAAGCCCTCTCTGAAGTCAGACCCACTTACCTGCCATCGGCTACACTGCCAGTCACCTCCAGCAAGAGCAGCACAAGGCCTCCACCTCCACCTCCACCTTCTCGCTAGAGGCCCCAGAGCTAATGAAGAGCACTAATCATAATCAAGGGAGCTGCGGCTATAGGTTCCTTGCCCAGAACTTCTTGGCTTCTGTTCCAACATTGACTTTTCAAACTAGTTTGCTCATATGCTTTTACTTCCCTCAACAGGTATGCAATGATGGGATTTATAAGCGGTTCTTAGAAGTAGCTCTAAGGAGAGACGTTTTCCTTTTCATTTAAACAACTGGGCCGGGCATGGTGGCTCATGCCTGCAATCCCAGCACTTTGGGAGGCCGAGGCAGGCAGATCACCTGAGGTCAGGAGTCTGAGACCAACCTGGCCGACATGGTGAAACCCCGTCTCTACTAAAAGTAAAAAAAATTAGCCAGGCATGGTGGCGCATGCCTGTAATCCCAGCTACTTGGGAGGCTGAGGCAGGAGAATTGCTTGAACCCTGGAGATGGAGGCTGCAGCGAGCAGAGACAGGTCACGCCACTGCACCCCATCCTGGGTGACAGAGTGAGACTCTGCATCAAAACTGCTTGTCCTTTCATGTGCCAGCCTCACCAAAGGCTCTTGATGTCAGATGATTCACTGCAAGGTTGACTTAGGAGTGTCTTTAAGGCTGGGACAGTGGTTCATGCCTCTAATCCCAAATCCCAGCACTTTGGGAAGCCAAGGCAAGAGAATCACTTGACGTCAGGCGTTCGAGACCAGCCTAGCCAACATAGTACAGCCCTGTCTCTACTAAAAATACAAAAATTAGCCGAGTGTGGTGGTACCTGCCTGTAATCCCAGCTACTTGGGAGGCTGAGGCAAGAGGATCGCTGGAATCCAGGATGTAGAGGTTGCAGTGAGCCTAGATCGCACCATTGCACTCCAGCCTGGGTGACAGAGTGAGACTCCGTCTAAAAATAAAAGTGTGCCTTTAATTATCAAACCAAAGGAAATGTTTTTAACAATTAAGAACATACCTCACTGGGCTCCTTCCCGTTTGCTGATGGTAACCTCCAGGGATTCTCTCTCTTTGTTTCAGAGGGCCTCCCCAACAGGAAGCTTCGCAGTGATGCACCAGGTATCATGCCTTCAGCTTCGCAGCTGTGTGTTGTCTCAGTATTCATTTCCTTGCTGCCATTGTGCCCGTCTGCCCACCCTGGTTTTTTAACCCTTGCACATTTTCATGAGATTCCTGCAAAATCTGAAGGCTTGGATATCTTAGTGCAAAGCTGTCTGTCATTGAAACCAAGATCAGGATGACAAATAGACCTCATCTCTTGACCCACTGTCCTTCCTGCCTCTGGGCAGTGCATGTGATGTGACACCCAACAGTGCATCCTTATCACTGCATCTTGACCAGATGTCAGAGGCTGTGTGTGTGGCTTGAATTTTTCTTCCTTTCATGCCAAAAGCCACTCTTACACTGTTAGGGCACTCAGCAGTGCTGTCCTCCCTTGTCCAGTGAAGACACTCCACTGAGTGAATATGATGGTTCCACTATCTGGGCACATTCCTGGAGAATGTACTTGGCTTCCAGTTAGCTGGTCCAGATAGCAAGTCAGAAACCAGAAAGCCCAGGTTCACCGTAACTGTGGCACAGCAACTGGTCCTCCCATGATTCGGCTTTCACAGGCTTGTCCACGAAGAAAATGAGCTCACTGCGATGTCTGACAAATGCCGGGGGCTGCACATGGCTTGAGTGATGTCTAGCTACAAACTGCATTTTCAGCACCTGGGGTGGAAGCTGACCACCACAAAGCCAAGCACAGTCCTGGCAGAGCCTTTCCTGGAGGCTTCACTGGCACGTACATGTTTAAGGACTGGGGAATGGACACCCAAGACTCGCGGATGCACATAGGGCCCTTCCCAAGAGAGCACAGAGAGGCCTCTGCTTCTGTGGGATTTGAATAACATTTTTTTTTTGAGATGTTGTCTTGCTTTGCCACCCAGGCTCGAGTGCAGTGATGTGATCTCGGCTCACTGCAACCTCTGCCTCATGGGTTCTCCCACCTCAGCTTTCTGAGTAGCTGGGATTACAGGTGCCTGCCACCACTAATTTTTGTTTTTTTAGTAGAGAAGGCATTTCACCATGTTGGCTAGGCTGGTCTCAAACTCCTGATCTCAGGTGATCCTTGGCCCCCAAACTGCTAGGATTACAGGTGTGATTAACTACTTTTCATAGGTGAAGTTAGGCAATGTGGATCTCTGACTTCTTTCACCCCATGGAGAGGCCACATTTGTGTCCATCTTTATTTTTGGAGAATCTCAGCTTTGCTGTCACTACCAAAATACTTAAAGCAGAGGGGTGAGGTCTTGGTAAGAGCTTCTGCGTCAGTTTTGTGCGGGAGATGAGTCTCCGGGACACTTGGAGCAGTTTTCCTGCCAGCTCACTGGGATCACAGGCTAAGCCGAATTCCAGGCTTGGCTGAAGTACAGCACCCACCAGTCAGTGGGAAACTGAGTCCTTTCAAAGTAGCAGGTGCCTACACTCATGCTGATTCCTGACATCATTCCTGGTGCCTTGTGTAAGTTGAGTCCGGGAATAGAATCCAAATGCTTGGCCAGGCGCGGTGGCTCAACTGTATAATCCCAGCACTTTGGGAGGCCAAGGCAGGCAGATTACTTGAGGTCAGGAGTTCAAGACTAGCCTGGACAACATGGTGAAACCCCATCTCTCCTAAAAATACAAAAATTAGCCAGGTGTGGTGGCACATGTCTGTAGTCCCAGTTACTCAGGAGGAGGCAGAGAATCACTTGAAGCTGGCAGGCAGAGGCTGCAGTGGGCCAAGATCGTGCCACTGCACTCCACCCTGAGCAACAGGCAAGACTGTCTCAAAAAAAAAAAAAAAAAAATCCAGATTCTCCAAGATCAGACCATTTAAGAAAATCTTTAGAGGGGTCCCTTACTTCCTGTAACAGGTATAGTTGGTGTCAACCTTGGTCTAGGAATTGAAACCAGTTCTAAGAAAAGCACTGGACCCAGAAAGGAGCGTCTTGCAGGCTGACAGCCGAGCACGGAGATTGCAACGACCCAGAGCGCAATGTATTTCTTAGGTCTAGGGAGCAAATTTGTCCATTAAGCTTTCCAGTTACCAAACAGACTCTTCTAAGAGCCAAAAACAAAGTGCTAGGAGCACCAATGTGTAGGTTAGGGACTAATTCCAGCTCCAGGTTAGCTCATCAGGTGGTGGGTTTTTTTTGTTTTTTGTTTTTGGAGATAGTCTGGCTCTGTCACCCAGGCCAGAGTGCAGTGGTGCAATCTTCGCTCGCTGCAGCCTCTGCCTCCCAGGTTCAAGCGATTCTCCTGCCTCCGCCTCCCAAGTAGGTGGGATTACCACGCCTGGCTAATTTTGTATTTTTAATAGAGACAGAGTTTCACCATGTTGGCCAGGATGGTCTTGAACAACTGATCTGAAGTGATCTGACCACCTCAGCCTCTCAAAATGCTGGGATAGTAGGCATAAGCCACTGCACCCAGCCATTCCATCAGCTTTTGAACCTGGAGTTAAAATGGCAAGGAAGAGAGCTGTGTGGGGAACACACAGGCAACAGTCAAACTGCTGCAGCTCCTCTGTCTGCTTCAATTTGGGGATCCTTCTGAGTCAAGTCCTTGGGAGACAGTGCTAAAAAAGAAAAGGACTTAAGGGTCACATCTAGAGAGAGAAGGACCGAGAGTTCTCTAGTAGGGCTGCAAGTCTAGAAGCTTCTCTCTGAAGCTGGCCTAGGAGAGTTTAGTTTGGAGTGGCTGCAAATTTTAAGTATTTCTGATCACTGCCCTGTGGGAAGCCCCATCCTTTACAGCCAGGTGGGTTTTCCCAGCCGGGGTCTCTCCCATCCTCTGTCAACAGAAGGCTCACGTCAGGGGGTTCCTTTTCTCAGCAATCATGAATCACTGGGCCTTCCTTACACCTCTAGTCTTACCTGAGTTGTTCCTTTTGACTCAAGAATTGGTCACTGGGTTGTCTTCATCCTTGTGGTTTCTAGTCCAGCCTTTGTATGGGGAGCGAAAGTCTGCTTTCTTCGTTGAGGTCCTAAAATAAATTAAGACCTGTCTTCCAATTCAGGTCAAACAGGGCCAGACGGCAAGAGCTCAACATGATTATCTGTTGCGGTGGCTGAAGAGACGTAAGCGTTTCTTCCAAACGGTGAAGGTCAGCAGCAGGCAGATCTGATTTCTCCTTCTGCCCCTTTCCTCCCTCCTACCCAAAGTCGCCCTCACGTGACCAGCCCTTCCCGTGAAGTCGAGGTGCTGCACTCAGGAGAACCAGGGCAGAAAGGAGATGCGAGGAGTAGGGACAGAGAGAGGGGGTTACTGGCTGGAGCTAAAATCCACCTTGCAGGCCAGGCGCACTGGCACACAGCTGTAATCCCAACACTTCCAGAGGCTGAGGCGGGTTGATCATTTGGGACCAGCAGTTTGAAACCAGTGCGGGTCACATGGCAAAATCCCATCTCTATTAAAAATACAAAAATTAGCCAGGCATGATGATATGCTTGTAGTCAGCTACTCAGGATGCTGAGGCACAAGGATTGCTAGAACCCAGGAGGCAGAGGTTGCAGTGAGTCAAGATCATGTCACTGGACTCCAGCCTGGGTGACAGAGGGAGACTCTTGTCTTAAAAAAAAATAAATAAAATCTACCTTGGAAGCCAGGTGTGGTGGCCGGCACCTGTAATGCCAGCACTTTGGGAGGCCAAGGTAGGAGCACTGTGTTAAGTTCAGGTGTTCACAACCAGCCTGGGCAATAATAGCAAGACCTGCCAGGCGCAGTGGCTCATGCCTGTAATCTCAGCACTTTGGGAGGCTGAGACCGGCAGATCACAAGGTCAGGAGATCAAGACCAACCTGGCCAACATGGTGAAACCCCATCTCTACTACAAATACAAAAAATCATCTGGGTGTGGTGGCGCATACCTATAGTCCCAGCTACTCAAGAAGCTGAGGCAGAAGAATCACTTGAACCCAGGAGGCAGAGGTTGCAGGAGCTGGGATCACGCCACCGCACTCCAGCCTGGGCAACAGAGCGAGACTCAGTTTCAAAAAAAAAAAAAAAAGAAAAAAAAATTCATAAAAAATTTATCCCAATCGTGAAGATTTCTTTGCTAAACAAATGTGTTTTCTTACAACCCACAGGCGAGGAAACGAGACCTCTTTCGTTCCTTCTAGAAGGTCTGGAGGACGTCGAGTCATTGAAAACGCAGATGGTTCTGAGGAGGAAATGGACACTCGAGATGCAGACTTCAATGGAACCAAGGCCAGTGAATAAGCAACTTTCTAGAGTTTTGCACCACGGCAAGAAAAACAACCAAACACCCAAAACAAAACAAAACCCAGCTGACTGTATTTAGCATTGTCTAAATCCATCCTCAAATTCCAAACATCACAGACACTCCTCACACAAGGATTATAAAAACCACCACCCTCCAGCCTGAGCAACATAGTGAAACCTTGTCTCCACAAAAGTTTAAAAATAAGCTGGGCATTGTGTGACACACCTGTGGTCCCAGCTACTAAGGAGGCCAAGTCAGGAGGATCACTGGAGCCCGGGAGTTCGAGGCTGCAGTGAACTATAATTGCATCACTGCCCTCCAGCCTGGGCAACAGAGTGAGACCCTGTCTCCACCACCACCACCACTGCCGCCGCCCCCACTACCCTGTATTCAAGGTACAAATTGGATGTACGAGATGAGAAAAACCCAGCAGGAAACACAGACACACCCTCCAGCTCCATCAGTGGATTATGCAGACATTGAGTTTTCAGAAAAACATATCCATGGTAACCAGTCACTGGCAATTTTGTTTACATGAAACGGGGAAAAAGTCACCAAAATGGGTGCCGCCCCCCTCCCCATTCATTCCCTAACCTGTGAACCTTTCCAACTTTTCATGTCAGGCCCTTGTTTGAGAATTCTTTTCCCCATCCTGGTTTCCACACCTCAGACACGCACAGTTCACCAAGACCAAGTGCCTTCTGTAGTCACATGAATTGAAAAGGAGACGCTGCTCCCACAGCGGAGAGCAGGAATGCTGCACGGTTTACTATACACCCTGACTGTACTTACAAACACCTTCACTAATAAACGGTTATAAATCACTAGCATGTCACTGGCTTTTCTGTTGAGCTGTTTTCTAGGGAGCAAAAGAAGTTGGAGACATCTGGGTTTTGCTTCATCATCCCAGATTCTCTGAAGTCAGGGTTATTTCAATGGGAAACTGAGGCCTAGGGAGGTGATATCAATTGCCTAAGATCCCACAGCCAGCAAAAGGCAAGGCAGAGATGCAAATTGAGACTAAGAGGGTTATTGGGCTGCTGAGGGGTGGGGAGTAAGGTAATGTGAGGTCTACGGGCCACTGCCCCCTGCCCTTCAACATGACTAAGAGCATCCTTACTCATCAAAACCAGAATCACAAGAAAAATACAAGATTTCCTTGATTTTTTTAAGCTAAAACACAAGGTCTTGCCCAATGAGTCAGCAAACACCTTCTCTAAAGAGTCAGACAGTGGCCGGGTACAGTGGCTCACACCAGTAATCCCTGCACTTTGGGAGGCTGAGATGGGAAGATCGCTTGAGGCCAGGAGTTGGAGACCCAGCCTGGCCAATAGAGACCCCCCCTCTACCAAAAAAAAAAAAAGTCGTAAGTCAGCCAGGCAGGACAGTGCACACCTGTACTCCCAACTACTTGGAAGGCTGAGGCAGGAGGATCGTGTGAGCCCAAGAGTTCGAGGCTGCAGTGAGCTATGTAGCCTAGGTAATAGAATAAGACCCTCTTTCACAACAAAAACCCAGCCAGATAGTATTTTAGCTTTTATAGGCTACATATGGTCGAATATTCATCATGTTTAAAACAACTCTTAAAAACATAACATAATAAATCATTCTTAGAGTAAGGCCCATAAAAACAGGCTGTAGGCTGGGCACTATGGGTCATGCCTGTAATCCTAGCACTTTCAGAGGCCAAGGAAGATGGACCATGAGGTGAGGAGTTCGAGACCAGCCTGGCCAACATGGTAAATGCTGTTTCTACTAAAATACAAAAAATAATTAGCCAGGCATGGTGGCACGTGCCTGTAATCCCAGCTACTTGGGAGGCTGAGACAGAAGAATTGCTTCAACCTGGGAGACAAAGGTTGCAGTGAGCCAAGATCATGCCATTGCACTCCAGGCTGGGAGACACAGCAAGAGTCTGTCTTGGTGGTGGGGCAGGGCATAGGGGGCAGGGGTGGAGATGGGGAGACGATAGGCTGTAGGCCCCATCCTTCTTTCAGCTTCTGTGTTTTAGACAGACGTGCCTTGCAAAGGCTCTGTTCAACACAAACGATGCCATGTATCACCAAGTCCGTGGGATCAAACAGATTTGGGAGACAGGAAATATGGGAACAAAGGACTCCACCCTATGACCAGATGCTAATATGACTTGATTGATGCACAAACATATCACATATATATATATATATATCATATCTCTATATATATATCAATATATATATATCATATCTATATATATCAATATATATATATCTATATATATCAATATATATGTATATCATATATATATATGTATATCATATATATATATGTATATCATATATATATATATATATATTTTTTTTTTTTTTTTTTGAGACGGAGTTTCGCTCTTGTTGCCCAGGCTGGAGTGCAATGGCGCGATCTCGGCTCACCGCAACCTCCGCCTCCTGGGTTCAGGCTTTTTTTTTTTTTTTTTTTGAGACGGAGTTTCGCTCTTGTTGCCCAGGCTGGAGTGCAATGGCGCGATCTCGGCTCACCGCAACCTCCGCCTCCTGGGTTCAGGCAATTCTCCTGCCTCAGCCTCCTGAGTAGCTGGGATTACAGGCATGCGCCACCATGCCCAGCTGATTTTTTGTATTTTTAGTAGAGACGGGGTTTCACCATGTTGACCAGCATGGTCTCGATCTCTTGACCTCGTGATCCACCCGCCTCGGCCTCCCAAAGTGTTGGGATTACAGGCATGAGCCACCGCGCCTGGCCCCAGATATATTTCTAAAAAGCTGAGTTGAATAGAAATTTTTGGAAAAGATTTTTTTCTTATTTCATAACTCCGTTAAAAAAAAGTTTTTCACCATCCTGTGAGAAAACATGGAAGTACAAACATACAAACCCTCTATGTGACCACTAGCCCAAACCAGTTCAACATTCACTTCTCTTGATTTTATTGATCTTTTAAAAAAAATAAAAGGACATCTTTTCGGATACAGGTTAAGATGTTTCTAGGGTAAGAAACTCGCCACTGCAGCTTCATTTTCTGCGGAATTTCAGTAGCACTTGCAAAGTTCCATTTTCAACCTGAAGATATTTTTGCTGTTCTTCCAGAAAATAACTTAGTAACAAAATGAAGGCCATGAAGCTGCAGGCACACAGAAACTGTGTTCTTTTAACTTGTGACCCACAGAGTGAGACAGCAGTTCCTAACAAGCAGTGGTGAGCAGACACGCTGTGGCACGTTGGAAATCCTGTGTTCATGTCTTTGACAAGGAGGCCTCCTCCAACAATGATCTCATGGTGTAATCTTACTTGAAGATCACTCTGGTTACTTCATTATGGCTTTGAATGAAGTCCTATTCTTAGTGGCTGCATTAACAAGGCCACCCTACCCCAAAGACCCCTCAGGGTCCTGAGGCAGAATTCCCCCCACCCCGCCAGGGGACTCAGGAAAATGAATGACTGCAGTTTGCCAAAAGAGGACAGATTCTCCACTGACCCTGGTTGGCCTGATAAATTACTCCAAAAACATACCTCTAGAAAACTCCATGAGAAGCAGGCTACAGTCTCAGATGTAGTGTGCGTGCATGTGTGTGTGCGCATGTGCGTGTGTGAGAGTGTGTGTGTTTTGATACTCGCTCTCTCACCCAGGCTGGAGTGCAGTGGTGCAATCTCAGCTCATCGCAACCTCCGCCTTCTAGGTACAAGCAATTCTCCTGCCTCAGCCTCGTGAGTAGCTGGGATTACAGGTGTGCACCACCACACCCGGCTAATTTTTTCTATTTTTAGTAGAGATGGGGTTTCACCATGTTGGCCAGGCTGGTCTTGAACTCCTGACCTCAGGTGATCCACCCGCCTTGGCCTCCCAAACTGCGAGGATTATAAGCGTGAGTCAGGATGCCCCGCCTATTCCAGTTTTTAAAAAGGCATATGACAGTTCTGTTCTCTGTTCCCAGACATGATTTCAGTACGCCACAAAGCATTGGGAGATTTCTTTCTGGAAGACAATTCCAGCTGGTTGGGGGCAGGGGGAAGAGCCTCTGAGAGGGACTCCATCCCACATTTAAGGAGATTCAGGACATTAAAGACACCTGTCAAGACAAATCAGAGGGCAGGCCTGGTGGCTCACACCTGTAATCCCAGCACTCTGGGAAGCCAAGGCATGAGGTTCACTTGAGACTAGATCAAGACCAGCCTGGCCAACACGGTGAAACAGTTCCTCACTAAAAACATAAAAATTGCCGGGTGTGGTGGCACACTCCTGTAGTCCAGCTACATGGGAGGCTGAGATAGGAGAATCACTTGAACCTGGGAAGTGGAGGCTGCAGTGAACTGAGATCACGCCACTGCACTCCAGCTGGGGCAAGAGAGCGAGACTCTATTTCAAAACACAAAAACAAACAAAAACAGGGTAGCCTCATCACCGACACCTTAGGGCTTTTCCCAGAAAGCCCCGTTTATCCCTCTTTGCAGTGCACACAGTGGCAGGCAGGGATGAGTAGACGTTTCCCAGGGGCAAACCCCAGATCACAGGTGACGGCCTGTCATTGGCTTGGGCTGCAAAGTCAACTATGGTGAGTGCTGGTTCTTATTTCTCTAACTTACAACAAAACAAAAACCTAGTGTAAAAAGACGACAAACAGTAACGACTCCCGCACCGACACCAAGAGCTTCAGCTTCCGTGGTTTTCCTAAAGCAACATCTTGACTACCCCCTGGGCTGACGGCAGCGGCGGCGAAGATATGTGTGATGGCGGCTTCCCAAATTGCAGGCGCTTCCCCAACCTTCAGACAGAGCAAACCAAATTAAGCTGACATGACAGCTGTGAGAAACTGGCTAGCACCGGGGCCCACAGAGGTCTAGGGGTGAACATCAAGAGTCAGGAGCAGGGTCTCACAGGGTCTCAATTTTCTCTCCTGTGAAATGAAGAAGAGGACACTGGCTACCTGGCTCTCAGATTCCAAGGTCACACAAACGCCCAGTTTCAGAACCTCTAGAAAGACCCATCTCTTACCTATTAAATTGATTTTGATTGTTTTTATAGCCTGGGCAACATAGCCAGATCCTGCCTCTACAAAAAAATGCAAAAAAAAAAATTAGCTAGGTGTGGTGGCCTATACATGCAGTCCCAGCTACTTGGGAGGCTGAGGTAGGAGGATCGCTTGAGCCCGGAAGGCGGAGGCTGCAGTGAGCCGAGATCATGCCACTGCACTCCAGCAGCCTGGGCAATAGAGCAAGACCCTGACTCCAAAAAAAAAAAAAAAAAAAAAAAAGGCAAGGCATGATGGCTTAAGCTTGTAAGCACTTGGGAGGCCAAGGCAAGAGGGTTGCCTGGAAAATTACTCTGAAAACTCAAACATACCTCTAGAAATCTCAGTGAGAAGCAGACTATAGTCTCAGAGGTGTATTCTCAAACTCAAAGCCAAGAGTTTGAGACTAGCCTGGACAACACACAAGACTGTTTATATAAAAAATTAAAAAAAATTATCCAGCGGTGGTGGCATGTACCTGGAGTCCCAGCTAGTTAGGAGGCTGAGACAGGAGGATGGTTTGAGCCCAGGAAGGTGAGGCTGCAGTGACCTATGGCCGCACCACTGCACTCCAGCCTGGACGGCAGAGCAAAACCCTGTCTTATAGAAAGAAAAAAAACAAACTTTTTTTAGAAAAATGTGTAATCCTTTTTAAGAGTCTCACCGTGTTGCCCAGGCTAGAGTGCAGTGGTGCAATCTCAGCTCACTCCAACCTTGGCTTCCTGGGTTTAAGTCATTATTGCGCCTCAGCCTCCCAAGTAGCTGGAACTACAGGCGCCCACCACCATGCCTGGCCAATTTTTGTATTTTTAGTAGAGATGGGGTTTCGCCATGTTGCCCAATTTGGTCTTGTGAACTCCTGGCCTCAAGCAATCCCCCCGCCCTGGCCTCCCAAAGTGCTGGGATTATAAGTCTGAACCACTGCATCTGGCCTAAAAATCCACGTGTAAAGGTCGACAGTTACGTGCACACCATGGAAAAGCTGCTTAATTTCCTGTCTCGTGTCTGCTACAAACCCATCAAATTCATATGGCTTAGGGCCTGGGGAGATGGTAGTCACACATCTTTCAGAATTCCTAAATCTGAAAGCTGCCCTGACTTTCTTTTTCTGCAATGAGTTCTCACTTCTTCACCCAAGCTGGAGTGCTGTAGCTCACTACAGCCTCAACCTCCTAAGCTCAATCGATCCCACTGGTCTCAGGCTCCCAAAGTGCTGGGATTACAAGTGTGTGCCACTGCACCTGGCCCTGATGTTTTTTTAGGCAAGAAAATAAATGACACTGTCAGAGGTCAGATCTGTGCTATCCCATGGTGGGATGGTAGGGTGGCTGGTTTCGGAAACACAGTCTGGCTAGAAGTTAATGCCAGTTTCTCAGAGGTTCTACAGATTAAAAAAACAGAAAATCTTCTGGCGGAAGCAGGGCCATGATTGATGCTCAACTTCCCAAATAAGGTGTTTAATTTAATTTAATTTTTTTTTTTTTTGAGATGGAGTCTCGCTTTGTTGCCCAGGCTGCTGGGCAGTGATGCAATCTGGGCTCACTGCAACCTCTGCCTCCCAGGTTCAAGTGATTCTCCTTCCTCAGCCTCCCAAGTAGCTAGGACTACAGGCACATGCTACCATGCCGGGCTAATTTTTGTATTTTTTTGGTGGAGATGGGGTTTTACCAACGTTGCCCAGGGCGGTTTCAAACTCCTGACTTCAAGTAATCCACCTGTCTCGGCCTCCCAGAATGCTGGGATTACGTGCGTGTGCCACCATGCCTGGCCCAAATAAGGCCTTTATACAGCACCTTCTCACAGTGTGACCATGAGTAGCAGCTGTAGAATCAAATGATAAAAATGACCTGCTTGGCCAGGCATGGTTGCCCACACCTGTGGTTCCAGCAGTTTGGGAGGGTGATGAGTGAGGATCACTTGAAGCCAGGAGTTTGAGACCAACCTCAGCAACACGGCAAAACTTTGTCTTCAGAAAAAAATGCAAAAAATTGGCTGGGCGCAGGGGCTCACATCTGTAATCCCAGCACTTTGGGAGGCTGAGGTGAGTGAAACATAAGGTCAGGAGATGGAGACCATACTGGCCAATACAGTGAAAACCGGTCTCAACTAAAAATATAAAACTTAGTCTGGGCGCAGTGGCTCACGCCTGTAATTACAGCACTTTGGGAGGCCAAGGCGGGCAGATCACAAGGTCGAAGATCAAGACTATCCTGGCCAACATGGTGAAACCCTGTCTGTACTAAAAATACAAAAATTACCTGGGTGTGGTGGCAGGCGCCTGTAGTCCCAGTTACTCAGGAGGCTGAGGCAGAACTGCTTGAACCCAGGAGGTGGAGGTTGCAGTGAGCCAAGATCACAGCTTAGCCTGGCGACAGAGCAAGTGCCGTGTCAAAAA
>NW_016107319.1:540470-551603 GCF_001604975.1 Cebus imitator
TGGGCCAAGACCATGCCACTGCACTCCAGCCTGGTGACAAAGCGAGACTCGGTCTCAAAAAAAAAAAAAGAAAAACTACAAAAAATGAGCCAGGCATGGTGGCAATGCACCTATAGTCCCAGCTACTCAGGGGACTAAGGTGGGAGGATCATGTGAGCCAGGAGGCAGAGGGTGAGCAATGATCCTGCCACTGTATTTCAGCATGGGAGACAGAGTGAGACCCTATCACACAAAACAAGACCCTCTCCTTAGCCCTTTGACCAAGCCAGAAGATACCACCTAATGCTGCCTACAGGGAGCACAGGAGAGGATAACGTTTGCTGAAATCATCCCGTAATTAAAAAAAAAAAACTCATGGCTGTGAGTTGGGGGCTACTGTCTCTAGCCTGGGGCAGGTCTGTTCTCCCCAGCAGCAAGAGGCTTATTAAAAGGTACTGACCCTTTATCACCCAAAGGCACGCTGGTGCTGCCGGGCCGTCTGTCGCTGCCATCTCTGTTCTTGCTGCTCCGTCCAGAGGCTGGGCCACCTGTTCGGTTTGGGGACTGATCGTACACAAGGTTCCGGCAGGAAGCGAGTTTGGACTCCAGTGCCTGGAGAAAAATACACTTTTTATCTCTCAAGTTATAGGCAAGGACTATTCCGTCTCACCAGAGCCCGTACAGAGGAAAGAACCCCAGACAGTGGTTCTCAAACTGTTGTGCACTGGAATTCCAAGGTGGGACCCCAAGAGGAACCCAATGTATATGCCAGTCTCAAAACCAAGCACCTTAGGTATTTGGGAGCTGGCTAGGCACAATGGCTCACACCTGTAATCCCAGCACTTTGGGAGGCCAAGGCAGGAGGCTTAACATCAGGAGTTTGAGACCAGCCTGGGCAACAAAGTAAGATCCCATCCTATTTACTTTTTTTACTTTTTTAGATAAGGTCTTGCTGTGTCACCCAGGCTGGAGTGCACTGGTGAGATCACAGCTCACTGCGGCCTCAACCTCCCAGGCTCAAGCAATGCTCCCACCTCAGCCTTCTGAGTAGCTGGGATTATACGCATCTGCAATCATGCCCATCTAATAAAAAAACATTTTTAATGAAAAAAATTGTTTAAATTACAAAGCATTTTTACAAATGTTTAGAAGCTTCCTGCAAAGAGATCACGGCTCACTCCAGCCTCAACCTCCTGTGCTCAAGCAATCCTCCCACCTCAGCCTCCTGGGTAGCTGGGACTATAGGCATGCACAATCACGCCTGGCCAAAATAAATAATAATGAAAAAAAAGATTTGGCTGGGCACGGTGGCTCAAGCCTGTAATCCCAGCACTTTGAGAAGCCTAGGTGGATAGGTCACCTGAGGTCAGGAGTTTGATACCATCCTGACCAACATGGTGAAACCCCGTCTCTACTAAAAATACAAAAATTAGCTGGGCGTGGTGGCGTGTGCCTGTAATCCCAGCTACTTGGGAGGCTGAGGCAGGAGAATTGCTTGAACCCGGAAGGCGGATGTTGCAGTGAGCTGAGATTGTGCCACTGCACTCCAGCCTGGCGCCTGACGACAGAGTGAGACTCTGTCTCTCAAAAAAAAAAAAAAAAAGAAAAAGAAAAACAAAAAAAAGTTTTTAATTACAAATATTTTTAAACAAATGAGAGCTTTCTGGAAAAATCATTAAGCTACCAATTATCCAACTCTGCCTGTAGGAAATATGAAATCTACTTCTGGAATCCTTCACTCTGGTTTACCTTATTAAACCTCTGCAGAATGGCAGGAGGTTTGACAAGGACTTAGTCTGGCTCCAACAGATCTCGAGGAAACTAAAAGGAGGCTGACAGCACCCCCAGGCCTCTCTGTACTCGAGCCAGGCTAATTATTAAAACACGGACCTGTTTACAGAAAAGCCAGACAACCAACAGCCAGAGTAGAAACATGAAATAAATGAGATGCAAGCTTCTATTAAGTTGCATGAATACACTGCACACAGTGACAACCTCGAAGAAGTTAAATTATGTGGTCTTCTGGGCATCATTTTTAAAAATAAAATAAACAGCTACAAAGAATACCTATGTTATTGCTTAAACACAAAAAGATCTCTCCCTGTAATTAACATAAAAGCTGAAAGGCCAAGTTCTTTGCCTTAGGCTTTCAAGATTTTTTTTTTTTGAGACCAAGTCTCACTTTGTTGCCCAGGCTGGAGGGCAGTAGCACAATCTCGGCTCACTGCAACCTCCACCTCCCAGGTTCAAGCCAATCTCCTGCCTCAACCTCCCGAGTAGTAGTAGAGATGGGGTTTCACCATGTTGGCCAGGCTTATCTCGAACTCCTGACCTCAGGTGATCCACCCGCCTTGGCATTGCAAAGTGTCAAGATTCTCTTGAACCTCCTGAGAAACAAATAAACAAAAAAACAAAAGGCAGTTTTTTCTTTTCTCAGACAATGTCGTGCTCTGTCACCCAGGTTAGAGTGCAGTGGTGCCATCTCGGCTCACTGCAGCCTTGACCTCCCAGGCTCAAGCAATCCTCCCACCTCTCAGCCTCCTGAGTAGCTGAGACTACCAGTGTGCACTACCACGCCTGGCTAATTTCTGCATTTTTGTAGAGGCAAGTCAGGGTAGGCGGTTTCACCATGTTGCCCAGGCTAGTGTCAAACTCCTGGGCTCAAGGGATCCTCCCACCTTGGCCTCCCAAAGTACTGGGATTATAGGCATGAGCCACTGTACTCGGCCAGAAGACAGTTTCTAAATGCTCCTCAGTTTTTTCAAATTTAGGAAAAACAGGACATCACCCTATTTCCCAAATTGCCTAGAGGAAAAATGGTACAAGGAAAGAGATATACATATTCCGAGGCAAAGCTTAGAGTCAGAGCTCTGAGTGTCTGGCAGTAACTCCCACAGGAAGCCCTCATGACTCCCAGGGAAACTAGAGGAGCGGTCACACCTAAAACTTACCACACTGCTATGAAAGGCGTCAGCTGCACTGGCTCACACCTATAATCCCCAACTTTGGGAGGCCAGCGTGGTGGATCACATGACACCAGGAGTTTAAGACCAGCCTGGGCAACAGTGCGATACCCCATTACTACAAAAAAATGAAAGTATCAGCCAGCCATGGTGGTGTATACCTGTGGTCCAAGCTCCTCAGGAGGCTAAGGTAGAAGGATCGCTTGAGCCCAGGAGGTCGAGGCAACAGTGAGTTGTGATCATACCACTACACTGCAGCCTGGGCAAGAGAACAAGACTCCTGTTTCTTAGAAAAAGAAAAAGAGAGAAGAGGGAAGGAACTAGAGTAAGATCCACCCCTTCATATATCCTGAAGGACAGGCAGGAAGGCACCAAAGGCCAGGAAAGTGTGGTCTTACCCCAACTTTCCGCAGTAGATCTCCCACAATGTTGAGGGCTGAGATCCGGGCCGCAGGCGTGAGGGGCGTCCCCCCTGTGGAGTCGTCCAGGCCTGGGTGTGCAAAAGAATGTGCACATAACACATCAAGCTACAGGCATATCTATGATCCAAACCACTAGAGATCCAAAACCACGTGGACGGGAGGGACACGGATAGCTTCCCTTGGATCCTAGAAGCTACCCTATTTCTTTCAGTGGTTAACTGCATCACACACATAAGGCCTATATGACGACGAGTTTTTCAAGTCCTTGTGATGATGACTACATCAAATGTTTGTTTTTACATGTTAGTCATTTTTTTTTTTTGAGACACAGTCTTGCTCTGTCACCCAGGATGGAGTGCAGTGACACAGTCTCCGCTCACTGCAACCTCCGCCTTCCGGGTTCAAGCAATTCTCCTGACTCCGCCTCCAGAGTAGCTGGAATTACAGCCATGGGCCACCACACCCGGCTAACTTTTTAGTAGGGACGGAGTTTCACCATGTAGTCCAGGCTGGTCTCGAACTGCTGACCTCAAGTGATCCGCTGGCCTCAGCCTCCCAAAGTGCTGGGATTACTGGCATGAGCCACCATGCCTGGCCTTTTAAAAGAATTTTTAATAGAGACAGGATCTCACTATGCTGCCAAGCTGATCATCATGAACTCCGGTCTCATGCGATCCTCCCACCTTGGCCGCCCAAAGAGCTAGGATCATAGGCAGGAGCCACTGTGCCCAGTCATGTCAGTCTTTTTAAACAAATCCTTTTAAAATTGTGGGCAATCCATACAGTTAATTAACATAATGGCATCTGTGATAGATACAGGAACTACAGACAGGGCAATCCAGCTTTACAAGGGTCCTACAGAACCTCTCTTCTCCAAGTGGGGTCCATGCACCAGCGGCACCTGAGAACTGTCAAAACTGTACAATCTCTTGGCTGGGTGTGGTGGCTCACACCCATAATCCCAGCAATTTGGGAGACTGAGGTGGGTGGATCACCTGAGGTCAGGAGTTCAAGACCAGCCTGGCCAACATGGCAAAACCTCGTCTCTACTAAAAATACAAAATTAGCTGGGCATGGTAACTGGTGCCTGTAATCCCACCTATGCAGAAGGCTGAGGCATGAGAATATCCTGAATCCAGGAGGCAGAGGCTGCAGTAAGTTGAGGTCATGCCACCACACTCCAGCCTGGGCAACACAGCAAGACTCTGTCTCAAAAAAAAAAAGCAGAATTTCAGGCCCTACCCAAGACCCCCTGGATCTGAGGTACATTCTACCAAGGTCCCCAGATGAGCTACATGCATATTAAAGTGTGGAAAAATAGCTGGGCATGGAATTGCATGCCTCTAGTCCCAGCTACTCAGAAGGCTAAGACGGGAGGATCACTGGAACCCAGGAGTTGGAGGCTGGAGCGAGCTCCAGCCTAGGCCATAGAACAAAACCGTCTCTCTAAAAAAACAGAAATAAAGTAAGTAAACTGGCTCTAGACTGGGGTCAGGTGGAGCAGCTCATGCCTGTAATCCCAGTACTTTTAGAGGCTGAGGCAGGTGGATTACCTCAAGTCAGGAGTTTGAGACCAGCATGGCCAACATGGTGACACCATGTCTACTAAAAGTACAAAATTAGCCAGCCGTGGTGGTGAACGCCTGTAATCCAAGCTTACTTGGGACGCTGAGGCAGGAGCATCAACTTGAACCTGGGAGGTGGTTTCAGTGAGCCAAGATCGCGCCATTGCACTCCAGCCTGGGCCACAGAGTGAAGCTACATCTCAACAAAACAAAAGGCTCTGCACTGGGATTCTAGAAGTCTCACTGATCTCTTCACCACCAAGGAACGAGCTATAGGATAAGGCAGTAGATGGTAGGGTAAGCCCTGGAGCCTGCCTGCCTGGGTCTGAATCCCCATCCATCTGCCATTCACTTGCTTCATGACTCTGCTTAACTCAGGGCCTTGCTTCCATCAAATGGGGACAGCACTTGTATCCTTGGCCTGCAGTGAAGGTTGCAGGGTGGCTGGCGCATAATGAGCACCGAATAAGTGTCTGCTATTAATATCTGCTATAAAAGCCCTGATCGGAAGCTGTTAGAGGCACGGGAGTGAGAACTCAGATTTCTTGTTTTTTCTCCACACAGCACAGGTTACACCGAGTCTAGCTCTCAATGGATGTATTACCAGACCCATAGAATGCTTTTCACTTTTTTATATTTGGTTACTGACATTTCAAATTTGGGAGGTTTCATATTCAAAAAGAGGATTTTGGGCCAGATGCGGTGGCTCATGCCTGTAATCCCAGAGGTTTGGGATCAGCCAAGGCAGGAGGATCACTTGAGTCCAGGAATACAATACCAGCCTGGGTGACACAGCAAGACCCCATCTCCACCAAAAATACAAAAGTTAGCCAGGTGTATTGGGAGCACCTTTAGTCCCAGCTACCCCAGAGGATGAGGTAGGAGAATCACTTGAGCCCATGAGGATGAGGTTGCAGTGAGCCAAGATCCTGTCACTGCACTCCAGCCTGGGCAACACAGCAAGATCCTGTTTCCAAAAAAAAAACAAAAACAAAAACCCAACAACAAAAAAGAGTATTTCTGGCTTTGACGAAGAATGGAAAAAGCTGCAGATGAAGGGCCATTCCTTGTAGCTGCAGAGGGGCAGCTACTCCCTCTGGGTGGGGTTTCCATCTCCCACCTCACCACAGACTCCACCACTCCCTACTGCCTCCCATCCAGATACTCCTCATTGATCCCAATGCCCATCCCAAGGAACATCCTCGTCTACTGTCTGCTCAAAGCCTGAGAGCAAATCAGGCTCTGAGTCTGCTGCAAATCATCACACCCCCACGACCCACCCCAGATTCTTACCCAGGAACACTTCGTGAAACCAAGAAAATCCTCCAATTTCTACTCCCCTTACCACGTCTGAAGCTCCCGGGTGTGTTTAAACTCGAGCTGGGTCCTCGATGGGTGATAGGTGTGGATGGCAAGGAGCCCGTGGCCTGCACAGCTGTGTCTGTCCTCTCAGCTTCCACTGAGCTGGGCATGGGGGTCCTGGGTTTCTCCTGCTTCTGCTGCACGGCCAGTTCCTGCCGCAAATCTGTGCCAGGAAAAGGATTCAGGAATTCAAGTCCTCAGCAGGCACTGTGGCTCATGCCTGTAATGCCAGCACTTTGGGAGGCCAAGTCAGGGGGATCACTTTAGGTCAAGAGCTTGACATCAACCTGGCCAACATGATGAAACCCCATCTTTACCAAAAATACTAAAATTAGGCACGTGTGGTGGCATGCGCCTGTAATCCCAGCTATTCGAGAGAATGAGGCATGAGAGTCACTTGAACCCGGGAGGCGGGGGTTGCACTGAGCCGAGATTGTGCCACTGCACTCCAGCCTGGGCAAGAGGGTGAGACTTTGTCTCAAAAACAGAAAGGGAATTGAAGTTCTTGGCTTTGGGTTGGCGGGGTGCAGGAGGAGAGGTTCAACAGTAGATACTGGTCAGGATATAGATCTACTGGGATGAAAAACTCCAGCTGAAAACCCCAAATAAAGGGAAACCCACAGACTTGTAACTCTGCAGGATTTTTAAGTAACAAACAAACTGGTTTTAGATTTCTAAAAAGCTATGGCAGTGACACAGTAAGGCTTTTATTATTCAAAAAACAATTCCAACATAGCAGTGTATCTAGAATACTAAATGAAAGTATGCCCAGACGCAGTGGCTCACACCTGTAATCCCAGCACCTTGGGAGGCTGAGATGGGAGGATCATATCAATCCAGGAGGTCGAGGCTGCAGTGAGCCGTGATCAGGCCACCCCAGCCTGGGTGACAGAGTGAGACCCTGGCAAAAAAAAAAAAAAAAAGGTAGGGTGCAGTGGCTCACACCTATAATCCCAGCACTCTGGGAGACCCAGGTGGGAGGATCACTTGAGGTCAGAAGTTCGGGGTCAACATGGCAAAACTCTGTCTCTATTAATAATACAAAAAATAAGCTGTGTATGGTGGTGTGCGCCTGTAGTCCCAGCTGCTCAGGAGGCTGAGGCAGGAGAAATGCTTGAACCTGGGGGACCAAGGTTGCAGTGAGCTGAATTCATGCCACTGCACTCCAGCCTCAGTGACTGACACTTTGTTTCGAAAATAAGTAAAGTATGCTTTCTAGACTATTGCCAAACGCTCATCCTTTTGAGATGGAGTTTCACTCTGTTGCCCAAGCTGGAATGCAATGGCACATTCTCAGCTAATGGCAACCTCCAACTCCTGGATTCAAGCAATTCTCCTGCCTCAGTCTCCCAAGTAGCTAAAATTACAGCACACACCACCATGCCCCGCTAATTTTTTTTTTTTTTTTTTTAATAGAGACCATATTTCACTATGTCGGTTAGGCTGGTCTCGAATCGAACTCCTGACCTCAGGTGATCCATCCACCTCGGCCTCTCAAAGTGCTGGGATTACAGGTGTAACCCACTGTGCCCAGCTGTTCTCTGCATTTTCAAACATAAACTTTATAGATGTGTATATCTACTGAGCATAAAATAGGAAGGATTTTTATTAAGCATTAATGGAAACATACCACACGTCCCGTGTATGACTTGCACTCCCCACATCAGTGGTATGTCTTGGCAATCTTTTTTGTTTGTTTTAGAGACAGGTCTGACTTAATCACCCAGGCTAGGGTGCTTTGGCACAATCATAGCTGACTGTAATCACCAACTCCTGGGCTCAAGTCATCCTCCCACTTCAGCCTACTGAGTAGCTGGGACGACTACAAGCATATGCCACCGGGCCTACTAATTTTTTTACTTTTTATTTTTGTAGAGATGGGGTCTTGCTATGTTGTCCAGGCTAATCTTGAACTCCTAGGCTCAAGCAATCCTCTTGCCTCACTCTCTCAAAGCGCTGAGATTATAGACATAAGCCACTGTGCCTAGCCTTGGCAATCTTTCTACCACAACATTTCTATCTATACCTTGTTTATTTTAACAAACATTTCACAAAATAAATCTATGCACTCACTTAACCACTTCATTATCGATGGGCATCTAGGAACAACTACTTTTTTAAACTTAGAAATTTTTATTTTTAATCCCCCACCTACTGGTTCCACATTAGAAAGCAAATTAATGTTATAAACAATTGGGCCAGGAATGGTGACTCACACCTGTAATATCAGCACTTTGGGAGGCCAAGGTGGGCAGATCACCTGAGGTCAGGAGTTCAAGACCAGCCTGGCCATCATGGTGAAACCCCGTCTCTATACTAAAAACACAAAACTTAGCCAAGCACGGTGGTGCACACCTACAGTCCCAGCTACTTGGGAGTCTGAGGCAGGAGAATCACTTGAACCTGGGAGGCAAAGGTTGCAATGAGCTGAGATAGCGCCACTGCACTCCAGTCTGGGCAACAGAGCAAGAGTCCATCTCAAAAAAAAATTAATTGGAACTTTAAAAACAAACTTGGACAGTCCACTAATAATGTCCTTTTTTTTGGAGACAGAGTTACTATGTCACCTAAGCTAGAGTGCAGTGGTGCGATTTTGGCTCACTGCAATCTCCAACCGCCGGGTTCAAGTGACTCTCATGCCTCAGCCTCCTGACTAGCTGGGATTACAGGCACGAACCACCATGTCCGGCTAATGTTTTCTATTTTCAGTAGAGATGGGGTTTCTATATGTTGTCCAGGCTGGTCTCGAACTCCTGAGCTCAGGTGATACCCCTGCCTCGGCCTCCCACTGGGATTACAGGTGTGAACCACTATGCCCGGCCAAATGTCTCATTACGGTTTGAATGTTCTACTTCTGTAAGTGCCAACCACTAAAGGGCAAATGCTGACGAAGTTTCAAAGTTCTAAGCCAAATGTATCAGTTGCCATCAACTCAAAAAAAACAATAGACTAGCTGGCAATCCCACCAGAAATTTCTCCCCACAAAAGCTTTTTTTCCTTTTTTTTAAGAGACAGAATGTCATTCTGTCACCTAGGCTGGAGTACAGTGGTGCGATCATAGCTCATTGCAGACTCCACCTCCTGGGCTCAAGGGATCACCCCACCTTGGCCTCCTGAGCAGCTGGGACTACAGGCACATGCCTCCACACCCAGCTCATTTGTCTTTTTTTTCTAGAGATGGAGTACCACTATGTTGCCCAGGCTGGCTTGAACTCCTGGGCTCAGGAGATCCTCGGCCTCCCAAAGTGCTGGGATTATAGGTGTGAGTCACTGTGCCAGGCTCTCCCCACAGAACTGATGTTCCTACTGAGCATCAGGCTGGTTTGCTGTGTGTGTGAATTACAGACCAGGAGCATCTTTCCGGAAACGAATTCTGCTGCCCAGAGGCAGAACCCCAATAAAAGGGCTTAATCTGTGAACCCCAAAGCTATTTCTCTAAATACCTGTAAGGGGTCCTTACAGGGTCAGATGTGTGACTGTTTTCAGCTCCAGCCAGGGCCCAAGGCAAGAGTCTGCCTGGTGCAGTCCCCCACCCTCTGACTAGACAGGCTGGGTGCAGAGCAGGGTGCAGGGTCCCTGTAAAGTTAATGCTGGGAGAGGCTGTGGGACAAGATGTTGCTCAGGTAGAGGGAGGGTACCATGCTGGGAAAGACACCAAGGCCTCCTGACCTCTGGCTTCATCCTTCAGTCTCTGAACGGACTCCAGGAGATTCTCTTTCTCATCAAGTTCACTTTCCAGGAAGGCGTTTCTTTCGATGGCCTGATTTAAGCGCTGCTCAAAGTCTTCGAGAGACATGATTGTGGCTCTGCAGAAGAGAAAAGTAGAATTATCTAAGAGGACAAACTGCGGCATCCACCCAGTGCCGCAGATCCAGGAGGTGTGAAAGGTCAGATATACCTGGGCACAAGTCCTAGCACCAAACTTCCCAGATGCCACAGAGCAGAGCGAGTCCCTTAACCTCCTGGGGCATGGGCTCTTCACCTGCAGAATGGGACTCATTGTAGTACATGGGGCGCACAGGCTGTTGTGAGGATTAAAGAAGACGCTGCTCCACACAGCACTCAACAATACGCCAAAGGCCTATCAGGACTGCATGTGCCATCTGGTTCTTTGAGAAGAGCAGTATGCTCTGTCTTCTCTTGCAGACTCACAATGCCAACTGGTATTAAAAATAACCTAATAGGTGGCGTGCTGTGGCTCATGCCTGTAATCCCAGAACTTTGGGAGGCTGAGGTGGGTGGATCACCTGAGGGCAGGAGTTTGAGACCAGCCTGGCCAACATGGTGAAACCCTGCGTCTACTAAAAATATAAAAATTAGCTGAGGGTGATGGTGCGTACCTGTAATCCCAGCTACTCTCGAAGCTGAGACAGGAGAATCACTTGAACCGGGGAGGCGGCGGTTGCAGTGAGCCAAGATCATGCCACTGAACTCCAGCCTGGCGACAGAGTAAGACTCCGTCTCAAAAAAAAAAAAAAAAAAAAAAAAAAAAACCCAAAAAAAAAAAAAAAAAAAAAAAAAAGAAAGAAACCCAAAAAAAGAAAAACTAATAATAACCGGGTGTAGTAGTTCATGCCTTTAATCCTTGCACTTTGAGAGGCCATGGCAGGTGGATTACCAGAGGTCAGGAGTTTGAGACCCACCTGGCCAGCGTGACCAACATGGCAAAACCCTGTCTCCACTAAAAATATAAAAATTAGCTGGTTGTAGTATAATCCCAGCTACTTGGAAGGCTGAGGTGGAAGAAACTGCTTGAACCCCGGAGGTGGCGGTTGTAGTGAGCTGGAAAAAATCCTGCCACTGCACTATAGCCTGGGTGACAAAATGAGACTCTATCTCAAA
>NW_016107319.1:551619-559098 GCF_001604975.1 Cebus imitator
ACCTAATAAAAAACACAGTAACATGATTGTGGTGTTTTTTTTTTTTCTTTAAGAAACAGGGTTTTGCTCTGCCTCTCAGGCTGAAGTGCAGTGGCACAATCACAGCTCACTGCAACCTCAAACTCTTGGGCTCAAGCGATCCTCCTGCCTTGGCCTCCTGAGTTACTGGGATCCTAGGCATAAGCCAATGTGCCCAGCATAACATGCATTTAAGAAGAGGCCCGCACGAGTACACACACACACACACACACACACACACACACACACTCTCTCTCTCTCTCTCTCTCTCTCTCTCTCTCTCCTTTCTCTCTCTCTCTCTCTCTCTCTCCGAGACTGGGTTTCGCTCTTGTTGCCTAGGCTGGAGTACAATGGCGTGATCTTGGCTCACTGCAAACTCTGCCTCCTGGGTTCAAGTGATTCTCTAGCCTTGGCCTCCCAAGCAGCTGGGATTACAGGCATGCGCCACCACACCTGGCTAATATTGTATTTTTAGTAGAGATGGGGTTTCTCCATGTTCGTCAGGCTGGTCTTCAACTCCCGACCTCAGATGATCCACCCACCTTGGCTGGTCTTCAACTCCCGACCTCAGATGATCCACCCACCTTGGCTTCCCAAAGCGCTAGGAATAGGCATGAGCCACCGCACATGGCCGAAGAGATCATTTTTAACCTCTCAGTGGAAGTTCAAAATGCCCAGTACTAGACCAGCTGCCCTGCTCATGACCCCTTCTTGTGAACAGCATAGACCCTGTGGTAAAGGCACTGTGAAGTGCTGTAACAAAGCAATCTATTTTAACTCTCTAGAAACCACCTTCTCTGCACCTGTTTTCTCTCATGCAAAGCAAGGGTAGTAATAGTACCTTCATGCCAGGTTATGGTGGGGCAGGAGTGGCAAAAAGAAGTCACAGAGGCCGGGCACAGGGGCTCACACCTATAATTCCAGCAATATGGGACGCCGAGGCTCACACCTATAATTCCAGATCACTTGTGGTCAGGAGTTCAAGATCAGCCTGGCCAACATACTAAAATCTCATCTCTACTAAAAATACAAAAATGAGCCAGGCGTGATGATGCATGCATATAGTCCCATCTAGTTGGGAGAGTGAGGTAGGAGAATCACTTGAACCTGGAAGCAGATGTTGCAGTGAGCTGAGATCACGCCTATACTCCAGCTTGGGCAACAGAGGGAGACTGTCTCAAAAAAACAAAAGGAACTCATACAGAAGGCACACAACAGATGTTTTTACACATATGCACACATCTCTAAGTGCCAGCATTTTTATTACTGACCCTGTGCCTGTACCCAGACCTTTCACATCCTGCTAACTATAGCCCATAGTGGTCAGAAGCACATGTTTGGAGAGGAACCCAGGAGTTCACATCCAGCTCCTCCTCCACCTAGAATTCACTGGGTGTCTCTAGGCAACTTGACCTCCTTCATCCTCAGTTCTTTCAATGGCAAAATTAATAACTGCACTAATTAATTAGTGGATGCATCAATTCACTTTTCAATATATCGATGTTTAGATGAAGTTATATTACTACCCATCCTCATACGGTCTTTAGAAGTAGTGGGCAGGATAAAGTCACCACAGTACTTGATTAAAAACAAAGGGGCCAGGCACAGAGGTTCATGCCTATAATCCCAGCACTTTGGGAGGCTAAGGTAGGAGGACCATTTGAGGCTGGGGGTTGAAGACCAGTCTGGGTAATATAGTTTAGACCCGTCTCTACAAAAAGTAAAAAAACTAGCTGGGCATGATGACTTGTGCTTATAGTTCCGGTTACTCAGAGGCTGAGGTAGGAGGATTGCTTGAGCCCAGGAATTCAAGGTAAGCTGTGCTTATGCCACTGCACTCCCCACCTGGCCTGAATATTTATTTTCAAATAAAGGTCAGCATTCTACTTGTAATTGGAGCAAAAATTGCTTTGTGTACTTTACATGTTGATAGTAGTGCCAGACCCTGTCTCGAAAAACAAATGAAAACAAACAAACAAAAAAACCCCACACTACCACCAACAACAAAGGGATAATACTTTGGAGTACAATACCGGAAACAATTAAAGTGACCCTAAGGTTGACATGTCAAACAACAAAAAAGATAAAATATTCAGGAATTCACATAATAACAAATATGTAGGGTACAGAATACTTGCAGAAATGCAGACATCCTGTGTATATAAAGAGGAAGACCCAAAATCACGTAGAAATTAATTCTCCATAAGTTGAACTGATAAATTTCATACCATCTTAATCGGTTTTTATTGGGGGAATAAACTGGAGTGATTTGAGAGATCCTGTGACAAGGAAACAAGCATGACCAGGAGAACTCTCAAAAAGAAGAGATCACAGAACTAGCTCTACCAGACTCAGCACATACTACTATAAAGCCTCAACAATGAGCAAGTGTATGCTACTGGTTATAAACAGACAGAGGAACCAAAGGTCCAGAAATAGACAAAAATTTAATTCACAATAAAGGTGGCATCACAGATCATTGTTAAAAAGATGGCAGGTGCAGTTCTAGTTTAGGGGCCACTGGGCACCTACCTGGAAAAAATATTAGATTTGTACCTCATACTGTACCCTAATACAAATTCCGACTGAATTAGAAGTTTAAACAAACTCAGTATTTGCTCAAAATCTATTTTGCTTCTGGAATGCTAGGGAATAGAAGACCAACTTCAGTGGTACTTTTTTTTTTTTTTTTTTTTTTTTTTTTTTNTTCACTCTTGTTGCCCAAGCTGGACTGCAATGGTACGATCTTGGCTCACTGCAACCTCTACCTCCAGGATTCAAGCGATTCTTCTGCCTCAGCCTCCCAAGTAGCTGGGATTACAGGCATGCACCATCACACCCAGCTAATATTTTTGGTATTTTTAGTAGAAACAGAATTTACCGTGTGGGCCAGGCTGGTCTCGAACTCCTGACCTCAGGTGATCCACCCACCTCAGCCTACCAAAGTACTGGGATTACAGGCATGAGCCACCACACCCAACCCTTCAGTAGCATTTCTGAATTTCCCTGCAGCCTTGATACCCTGGGCTTAAGCGATCCTTTTACCTTCTTACTTCAGCCTCCAGAGTAGATGGGACCACAGAAACAAGCTACCATACCTGGCTAATTTTCAATTTTCTAGAGATAGAATTCTCACTATGTTGCCCAGGATGGCCTCAAACTCCTGGGTTCAAGAAATCCTCCTGCCTCAGCCTCCCAAAGTACTAAAATGACAGATTACAGGGATGAGCTACCTCACCTGGCCTGAATATTTACTTTCAAATAAAGGTCAGCATGCTAGTCTTAACTGGAGCAAAAACTGCTTTATGTACTTTATATGCTGAAATTCTGTCAACTAATGTATAAAAGCATATTTAATATAACAGTAAAATGTTGCAATAATTTGTGACTATGAAAGCTATTAATTTCATGTAGTTATTGAGAACTTGAAAATACTTAAATAGGGAAACAGATTTTCAGTAAATATAAATATTAAGAGATATACTGGTTAGATAACTAAGAACATATACTTTTTGAGACAAAAAATGCTTTAAAAGTTCATGGAGGCTGGGTGTGGTGGCTCACGCCTGTAATCCCAGCACTTTAGGAGGCCGAGGCAGGTGGATCATCTGAGGTTGGGAGTTCGAGACCAGCCTGACCAACATGAAGAAACCCTGTCTCTATTAAAAAATAAATAAATTTTTAAAATTTTTAAAATTTTAAAAGTCCATGGAATGATGTAATCAGGGCATGGTGGCTCATGCTTGTAATCCCAACACCTTGGCAAGCCGAGATGGGAAGACTGTTTGAGTCCAGGAGTTTAAGACTAGCCTGGGCAACATAATGTGACCCCATCTCTTTAAAAAAATTTAAAAGTTGGGTTGGGAATGGTGGCTCACGGCTGTTATCCCAGCACTTTGAGAGGCCCAGGCAGGTGAATCACTTGAGGTCAGGAGTTCAAGACCAGCCTGGCCAACATGATGAGACCCCATCTCTACTTAAAATACCAACATTAGCCAGGCATGATGGTGCACGCATGTAGTCCGAGCTACTTGGGAAGCTGAGGCAGGAAAATTCCCTGAACCGAGACAGAGGCTACAGTGAGCCGAGATCGTTCCACTACACTCCACCCTGGGTGACAGAGCAAGACTCTGTCTCGAAAATAAATAAATAATTGTTTTTTTAATCTATGGAAGAGTAAAACTAGATTAAATCTATTTGAATTTTTGTAAAACTTTTTGGCATCTTAGTACTCACATATGAAATAAAATAACCTTTAGGGAATGTATTTAATTTTTAGTTACTTACAATTAGGTCCCGCACTTTTCAAGGTTATTATTGTACAAAGGCCTCTCCTCAGTTAAAAGTGAGTCGTTTAGTTTTAAGGATGTACAGTATAAGGACCATGAGAGCAATCAAAACAGTTGGTGGTGCCGGGAAACTATTGCAGAAGACTGCCAAATGTTGCAAATACAACTATTAAACTTTCACTGAATTGTAACATTTTTAATGCCTTTTTTTAAGATAAAATTGTGCAGCCTGGGCAACATGGAAAAATCGCACCTCTAAAAGAGTACAAAAATTGGCCAGGCACGGTGGTGCGTGCCTGTAGCCCCAGCCACTGGGGAGGCCGAGGTGATTGTGCCACTGCACTCTAGCAGGGGCAACAATGAGAGAGACCTTGTCTCAAAACATAAATATATAAAACTTTGGTGCTCTGGAACTTTATTTATTCTACAATGGTGAACTGGGCTTCTACCCTACCTGATTTTTAACCCTAAACTATTCAGCATTTGGTTAAATTACATTAACAAAAACAATGCCTGTTTAGTACAAAAATAAAAGGAAAAGGAAGAAAAACAAAACACAAAAATACTAGAAGAAAACACAGGCTAATTGCTTTGGAAACCTTGAGGTGCAGAAGGCCCTTCTGACTATGACTAAGAAATCTGACTACAAAGAAATCAATACCAGCCTGACCATCATGGTAAAATCCCATCTCTGCTAAAAATATAAAAATTAGCCAGCCGTCGTGGTGGGCACCTATAATCCCAGCTACTCGGGAGGCTGAGGCAGCAGAATTGCTTGGACCTGGGAGGCAGAGGTTGCAGTGAGCCAAGATCATATCCCTGCACACCAGCATGGGCTACACAGCAAGACTGACCAAAAACAAATCAAGTAACTTCTGTACAATGAAATATTCAACAGACAAATCTCAAAAACAAATGACAAACTCCAAATACCATCAATTCATGTCACAGACAAATATATAAAAACCTCCTAGAAACAACGGAAAAATGAACAAGTCAATGTAAAAATAGGCAAAGGGCCAGGCGGGGTGGCTCACGCCTGTAATCCTAGCACTTGGGGAGGCTGAGGCGGGTGAAGCACCTGGTCAGGAGTTTGAGATCAGCCTGACTAACATGGAGACACCCCATCTCTACTAAAAATACAAAATTAGCTGGGCATGGCAGTGCACCCCTGTAATCTCAGCTACTCAGGAAGCTGAGGCAGGAGAATCGCTTGAACTCAGGAGGCAGAAGTTACAGTAAACTGAGATTGTGCCATTGCACTCTAGCCTAGGCAACAAGAAAGAAACTCCATCTCAAAAAAACAACAACAATGAAAATAGGCCAAGATCAGCTGGGCAAGGTGACTCATGCTTGTAATTCCAGCACTTTGGGAGGCTGAGGAAGGCAGATCATCTGAGGTCAGGAGATACACAAAAATTAGCCAGGAATGGTGGCACGCACCTATAACCCCAGCTACTCGGGAGGCTGAGATGGGAGAATTCCTTGAATCCAGGAGGCGGAGGTTGCCGTGAGCTAAGATAGAGCCACTGCACTCTAGCCTAGGCAACAGAGCGAGACTCAATCTCAAAAACAAAACAAACAAACAACAAATAGGCCAAGATCAACAGAGTTTACAAAGAAGGAAATCAAATAGCTCTTAATCATCTGACAATGCAACTCAGAAATGCACTTACTTCTCACCTTTTCAATGAAAGTTAAGCCCAAAGTTTGAAAACCACTCTACTAGTGAAGCTATTTGGAAAACAGGGACTCACATACATAGCTTTTGGGAATGTAAGCTGGCACAACCATATAAATCACTGAGCGATATCTATCAAAATGACATACGCATATATCCCCTGACCTAGCAATTTCACTTCTGAGAATTCAGCCTACAGATACCCATCCGTGTAAGGCTGTTCATTACTGCAATGCTTATCACTGCAAAAGAACAGAAATTTAACAGATATCCATCCACAGGGGACTAGATAATTATGGTGTTATTCAGTACCAAGCATACAATAGAATACTAGTATTTGGGAAAAAAAAAAAAAAAGAACAAAGAATGTACTGTCCTAATAAGGAAGAATATTCACACTCTATTGTTATGTGAAAAAGCAAGATGCACAACAGTGTGTGTAGAAAGCCCTTCTATCTGGGGAAAAAGGAATGGGGGGATAATAAGAATATCTTTTTACTGAGTTATTAAAGTTATTCTTGAGTTATTAAAGAAACGCCTCCCCCTTTGTATATTATTTCCGAACCGTGTGAAAGTACTACCTCTTTGTGCAGACTGTGTAATTGGCCCTGATTCTTCACCCCTCCCTGCGTCCACACCCTTGCCATGGCTTCATTGTGGTTAGAAAGTAACTTCCCACCCTTTGACTTAGCTTGGCCATGTGACTTGCTTTAATCAATAATACAGGGGTGGAAATGACGGTAGGCCAGTGGCTTGCCAGAAATCAAAATGTGGCTTTACATACGAAATCTATGTTATCTTATGAAACTGTATGGAAAGCCAGAGTAATCAAGTAATTACAGTATTGCTACAGTCATTCACAAATTGTACAGTGAAAGAAAATAGAAAATCCAGAATTAGATCCCAGAATATATGAGAGTTTAACACGAGTGGTGCAAAGAGGGTGGAAAAAGACCGTATGCCTGGGCATCATCCCTCATACCTGTAATCCCAGCACTTTGGGAGGCCGAGGTGGGCAGACTGATTGAGCCCAGGACTTTGAGACCAGCCTGGGCTACACAGCAAAACTCTGTCTCTACAGAAAATACAAAAATTAGCCAAGTGTGGTAGCACATGCCTGTAGTCCCAATTACTCAGAGGCTGAGTTGGGAGGATCACTTGCCCCAGGAGGTCAAGTCTGCAGTGAGCTGTAATTGCACCACGGCACTCGAGCCTGCGCAACAGAGTCTCAAAAGAACCCGCAACGTTTAAGGCTGGGAGTAGTAGCTCACATCTGTAATCCCAGCACCTTGGGAGGCCAAGGCAGGCAGATCACCTGAGGTCAGGAGTTCAAGACCAACCTGACCAACACGGTGAAACCCCGTCTCTACTAAAAAATACAAAAATTAGCTGGGCGTGGTGGCACATGCCTGTAATCCCAGCTACTCGGGAGCCTGAGGCAGGAGAACTGCTTAAACCCATGAGGTGGAGGTTGCAGTGAGCCAAGATCAT
>NW_016107319.1:559177-565578 GCF_001604975.1 Cebus imitator
AAAAAAAAAAAAAAAAGTAATGTTTAATAGTGCTGGCACAACTGGCTATCCAGTTTTCCTTCTATTAAAGAAAATAAAATTGAACCCATATTTTACACTAGATACAAAAATAAATGGCAGATTAAGGAATAAGTGTAAAAAAAATTAAACAATTTAAAAATATTGCAAAAAAATAAGAAAACACATACACAATCAAGAACCAAAGAGACTTCCCTAGTGAAGCCTGCAAACCTAGAAAGTGTTGGAAAAAAAGACATAATTGATGACCTAGAAATGAAAAACGTATGTATAAAAAATTTTTTTTCAACAGAGAAAAAAGGAAATATTTGTATGGAAAATGATACTACAAACAAAATCAACAGACAAGAGATTACTCTGGAAAAAATTATTTTCAATGCAAAAGAAAAGATTAGTAGCAAAAATACACAAAGGGCTGCGCGTAGTGGCTCATGCCTGTAATCCTAGCACTTTGGGAAGCTAAGGTGGGAGATCACTTGAGGTCAGGAGTTCGAGACCAGCCTGTCCAACATGGCAAAACTACATCTCTACTAAAAATATAAAAATCAGCTAGACATGGTGGCGGGCACCTGTAATCCCAGCTACCTGGGAGGCTGAGGCAGGGGAATCACTTGAAGCAGGGAAGCAGCAGCTGCAGTGAGCTCAGACTGTGCCACTGCACTTCAGCCTGGGCAACAGAGGAAGACTCCACCTCAAAAAAACATATACATACAAAGAACCCCTACAGACTGACAAGGAAGGAGTTTTCACTTCTGGTAATGACGAGGGAACCGTATCAGAGCAAACCTCGTACAAATTCTGAGTAAAATGTTTAAAGCAGTGATCTGAGGGCGCTGGCAGAAACTGGAAAACAACACTTAGAAGAACAGAGTAACACTAGGTGAAGTCTCCATCTTTATAAGATTTCTGCCTACAGCTCCAGTGACAGAAATCCAGCACCGAGGGACCCCCACTTTCTGAATATAGTATCTTCTCCCCTCTCTGGCTTCCCCTGAACCACACGTCCACAGTGCAGACACAAGAAGCCCAGTTACGGCTAAAAGAGGCAGAGAGTTCAGCTACTGTCCATCAAAAGGGAGACAGAACTTGGGGTGTAAGCTTAACCAAGTAAACCACCTACATCAAGAACATAAAAGAATATATCATCTCTGGCTAGATGTGGTGGCTCACACCTGTAATCCCAAGGGAGACCAAGGCAGGCAGATCACCTCAGGTCAGGAGCTCAAGCCCAGAATGGCTAACATGGCGAAATCCCATCTCCACTAAAAATACAAAAATTAACCAGCTGTGGTAGCACACACCTGTAGTCCCAGCTACTCTGGAGGTTGAGGCAGGAGAATCGCTTGAACCTGGGAGGTAGAAGTTGCAGTGAGCAGAGATCATATCACTGCAGTCCAGCCTGACTGACAGATCAAGACTCCCTCTCAAAAAAACAAAACAAAACAAAACTCATAGTCTCTGGGAAACAGCATTCACAATTTCTAGAATACAACCCCAAAGTTCCTTAACTTTTGGAGTGTAAAGAAAATGTGACCCCCCTTCTCTCTTCCTCGGCGCTGCCTACGGAGGTAGCAGCGATCCGCTCCTCGGCATCATGGCCGCCCTTAGACCCCTTGTGAAACCCAAGATCGTCAAAAAGAGAACCAAGAAGTTCATCCGGCACCAGTCAGACCGATATGTCAAAATTAAGCGTAACTGGCGGAAACCCAGAGGTATTGACAACAGGGTTCGTAGAAGGTTCAAGGGCCAGATCTTGATGCCTAACATTGGTTATGGGAGCAACAAGAAAACAAAGCACATGCTGCCCAGTGGCTTCCGGAAGTTCCTGGTCCACAACGTCAAGGAGCTGGAAGTGGTGCTGATGTGCAACAAATATTACTGTGCTGAGATTGCTCACAATGTTTCCTCCAAGAACTGCAAAGCCATTGTGGAAAGAGCTGCCCAGCTGGCCATCAGAGTCACCAACCCCAATGCCAGGCTGTGCAGTGAAGAAAATGAGTAGACAGCTTATGTGCACATTTTGTGTTTAAATAAAACTGGCATCTTCCTTTAAAAAAAAAAAAAAAAAGTACAGTTCCACAGAGGAACACCTCTGCAGTATTTGTGTTCATACATCACGTTACCTCAAAACACATAATAAGCATGTTCAACCCAGTATTCATTCCTATAATAAAAGAAATGGAACTCCGAAAGAATGCTGATCTATACTCTGAACAAACAGGGACTGTAGGGGCTTTTCATGTATTTTGGTTATCCACTTCTTGTTTCCTGGAGCACATAATTTAATTATTGTTTTGAGTGATCACAAATGACAAGCAGGGTGTAACTGAAAATCATGATTAAAGCATGCTTTGATTTTGTTGAGACTGTTCTGTGATACTTAGTTTTTTTGGGGGGGTTTTTTTGTTTTGTTTTGTTTTTTTCTCTTATGTCCTCAAAGTTGTGTCCAGTGTGTGGATCTGTGCCTTTTGTTATAGATCTTGGTAAATTCACTGTATGACATATTAGTCAAACAAAACATCAAAAATAGCACATGCAATAAAGAAAAGCAGAGAGAAGATAAACAGAGCAAATTAAGCCACAGCAGTATCCTAAGAACTATCCAAAACAGTTATTTTATGCTTATTTTCATATGTATTAAATTTTAGTCTGAATATACAGGCTTTTTTGGTTTTTGCGTCTGAATACTGTATATTTAATAACAATGAAATAACACTGGAAAGCTGCTTTTTTCTCTTGCACTTCTGACTCTGAACAGTGCCACATTAATGTGGTGCATGCATGTGTATACAAGAATACAGAAACTAACCAAAAACCATCTCATTAAATCCATTTGGTTTATTTGGTATGGTAGCCAGATTTCCTGAGCAATTCTCCAGAGGTAGAAAGTCCAAAATGATGGACCACCTAGTTGCATAAGATGGTATGAATTATATTCGTGTTGTATTTAATAAAATTAATAATTTATATTAATAATGGATTGTCAAGGTTTTAAAAGGTTAATTGAGGGAGCTAGGATAATTTGCTTGAAATGTTGTTTTCTCTATTTTTTTCTTAGTGTATTACACATATCTTTTTCATTTTTATATTCTTGAAATACAGGAACCTGTTGACATATTACTCTCCCAAAAGGAATCAGGTGGTTAATCTGTAAAAAAAAAAAATGGTCTTTTGCACCTTGTCCACTTAGAGTTGAGGTCATTGCTTATAAGTTCTGGACAACCATTATACTAAGCTTAAGAAATAAAAATAAAAACAGAAACAAGCCACCATCAAATTTGGGGCATGTATTCCTATAGTCAAATCTTACCCTTTAACTCAGGAAATTTTTTTATTTTATGCATAAATATGTCTAGAAGGAAAATCCATATAAAAGTTGGCAATGTTTTGTATGTAGATTATAGTTAACCTTCAACAATTGATTTTGAAGAATGCTGTATATTAACTTGCTTATGTTTAAATTGAGATGTAGTTTCAGAACTCTGATTTCACTTCATTTTATTAATTTTTTGACTCGAATTACAGGTTACATGATGTTTGCAAAGCATCACTTTATGCTTATGTTATTCCTAATAATTGAGTTTGGAAATGGATTTTATGTCAAGTATTTGCACTGCAGTATAGTTTTACTTTATAGTGCCACAAAGTAGATTATTCTGTTGTTCTAGTAGATTTAGTTAAACAATGGTTCCAAGGTTTTGGTGGTTCTGGGACAACTGAATTAAATACACCACTTTGAGCTTATAACCACAGAAAATTATTCATGTTATCTTGTTACCTGAAAACTTTTTTTCCAAGGCCTACAACTAAGTACTTGGGTTTAAAAAAGTCTTTATCCTTCTCTCTTACATTGGGCACCATATACCTGAAATGACTATTTAGTATATGAGAGTAAAAGAAAGTCTGCACCCCTTGATTTGTTATTTAAGATCTTCTGCAATCTATAGTGAACTTTTTTGTCACAGTGCTATTGCTCTTCTGGCTCAACATGTCTTCAAACAATGTAGTCTTCTACCTCTTTTGCACTTACTTTACTGGATTGCCTGCCTTCTCTATTTAAATAGTCAATTTTATGTTTTAAGCCTTAGTTGATGACTCTTTGCATGAAGTTGTCCCCAATCTTTTTTTTTTTTTTTTNAAAAAAAAAAAAAAAAAAAGAAAATGTGACCCAAATTCAAGAGAAAAGACAATCACTGAAAATCAACCCTATAGTAACCCAGATGTTCAAAATTGCATAAAAGGACCTTAAAGCAGCTTTTATAACTATGCTCAAGGATGACAAGAAAGAAACCTCAACAGAAGAACAGAAATTACAGGCCAGGCACGGTGGCTCACACCTATAATCCTGCATTTTGGGAGGTAGAGGTGGGCAGATCACAAGGTCAGGAGATAAAGATCATCCTGGCCAACATGGTGAAACCCCATCTCTACTAAAAATGCAAAAATTAGCTGGGCATGGTGGCACATGCGTGTAATCCCAGCTACTCAGGAGGCTGAAGCAGAATTGCTTGAACCAGGGAGTCGGAGGTTGCAGTGAGCTTAGATCGCGCCAATGCACTCCAGCCTGGTGACAAAGCAAGACTCCATCTCAAAAAAGCGGGAAAAAAAAACCCAGAAATTATAAAAGAACAACCAAATACAAATCCTACATCTAAAAATAAAACTACAATATATTGAAAATTCAACATTATTTCATCTGCTTTAATAGCAAATTGGAGAAGAGAGAAAAAGGCGCCTATCAACTTGAAACTGGATAAACAGAAATGATTCGACTTGAGAAGCAAAGAAAAAAAATTAGGAAAACCAGAGACTTAGAAACCTATCTGACAACATTAAAAGGTATAACTGTGTATATATGTGTATAACTGGTGTCCCAGATGGATGGGAGATAAAGAATGGGGCAGAAAACAATCTTTGAGGAAGCTGGGTAAGGTGGCTGATGCCAGTAATCCCAGCACTTTGGGAGGCCGAGGCAGGAGGATCACTTGCACCCAGGAGTTTGAGGCTGCAATGAGCTATGATGGCACCACTGCATTCCAGCCTGGGTAATAGAGCAAGACCCTGCCTCTAAAAATGAAATAAAAAAGAAAAGAAAAAAACATCTGTGCTTTCCACTGTACATAATTCATATATAAATTTTTAAAACATGTTTTTATCCAAAAAAAAGTGCTTGCCTCAGAGTAATTCTTCTGTAAATGTTAGTTGTGATCCTTCTGTTAAACCACAGAACATCAGCTTAGGAAACACTGGGCTGTGTGCACTGGCTCACGCCTGTAACCCTGGCACTTTGGGAGGCTGAGGTGAGCAGATCACCTGAGGTCAGGAGTTTCAAACCAGCCTGGCCAACACGGCGAGACCCCATCTCTACAAAAGATACAAAAATCAGGCAGGCGTGCTGGCACGTGCCTCTAATTTCAGCTACTCAGGCAGCTGAGGCAGGAGAACCACTTGAACCCAGGAGGCAAAGGCTGCAGTTAGCCAAGATCACACCATTACACTCCAGCCTGGCAACAGAGCAAGATTCCATCTCAAAAAATAGTAACATCTATATATAAATATATATACACATACACACACACACACCCCTACATATACATACTGTTCTTTGAACAAGCTTCCTCCCTACCTTAAGGCCTCAGTACAGGCTCACCGTTCTGTCTGGAATGTTCTTATCTTACACTCCTCCTGGGATCATGGCTACTCATTCCTCTGGTCTTAGCCTAAATGGCATTTTCTCTGGTAAGGCTCACCTGATGCTCCCTGGCAACGGCCAAATTAATATATCTTATTACATACTCCCACAGGACTCTGGGCTGCCAGCCTTGCTGCTGTAATGAAATTGCACTTCTTTGACTATTGTCCATTTTTCCCATGGGGCTAAGAGCCAGAAGGGCCTCAGCTTTGTTCTGCTCCCCACTGAGTTCCCTGTATTCAGCACAGGGCCCAGTACCGAGTCGCTGGAGGCAAACAGCAGAAAGACCAGTTTCCCAATCCTGCCTTCCCCTGCCCCACCCCACACCATACCGCTTGGCTCTTTCCAGGTCGTCATTTGCTTGCTCCAGCTCTCTGATGTATTTCTGCAATTGGTCTTTAATGGCTTTGGTCTGTGCGAGGTCATCCTCCAAGGCTGAGATCTGCCGGTAGCCTTCAGAGTGCTGCACTTCAAACTTCTCCTGAAGGAGAACACAGACACTGAGTGAATGACTTCAGTGAAGGCTAGGTGCGCTGGCACATGAATGCGCACCTGGAGTCGGAGCTACTCCGGAGGCTCAAGTGGGAGGATTGCTTGAGCCCAGGAGTTAGAGGCTGCAGTGAGCTACGAATGTACCACTGCACTCCAGCCTGAGCAACAAAGCAAGACCCTATACGTCTTTTTTTTTTTT
>NW_016107319.1:566873-574609 GCF_001604975.1 Cebus imitator
AAAAAAAAAAAAAAAGAATCACAATGACTTCCCTTGTTTGTGCCCCAACAATGGGAGGGCAGCATGTACTTGGTTTTACAACAGTCAACCATTCTGAATTGTTGATCCAGGACTCCCTGTTGTAGCATGGAGAGAGAAGGAAAATTCCGATTTCTGGGTTATTTAAAAACAGAAAGACAGGCCCGGCACAGTAGCTCACACCTATAATCCCAGCACTCTGGGAGGCTGAGGCGGGCAGACCATCTGAGGTCAGGATTTCAAGACGAGCCTGGACAACATGCTGAAAGGCCATCTCTAAAAATACAAAAAAAAAAAAAAAAATTAGCCAGGCATTGTAGCACATGCCTACAATCCCAGCTACTCAGGAGGTTGAGGCAGAAGACTCGCTTGAGCCCAGGAGGTGGAGGGTGCAGCAAGCAGAAATTGCATAACTGCACTCCAGCCTGGGCAACAACAAGACTCCTTCTCAAAATATAAAAATAAAAAACAAAATACAAAAAATAAGAACACAAAGACATAAGAAAAGAAGAGAGGGAGGAAGAAAGGGAGGTGGAAAGAGAGAAGAGGGAGAGAAGAGAAAGGGAGGGAGGGAGACAGAAAGGAAAAGGAGTGACCTTGTTAATTACCAAAGAAACAGTCCAGCTGACTTCTCAAAGATTCCTTGTTGCCAGTTGCCGAAGTAACATCCATTACATGCTTATTCTGTGCTGGCCTCCGGGCTAAGTACACTACCTATGTACTGACCCAGGATCAAACCCCAGCCTCCTGAGCAGGTGTCCTTAAGCAATTATGCTAAAAGCCCCTAAACCATTTCACTCCAGATCACCTGGCCACTCCCGTGCTCTCTCAATTTTGCTCCTGCTCCGCTTCCAAATTACCTTCCTTCACCAAACACCCAGAGTCAAGTGCAATGCCTCATGCCTGCAATGCCAGCACTTTTCAGGTGGCAGAGGCAGACCAGCCTAGACAACACACCAAGGCTGTCTCTACAGAAAATTTAAAAAACAGCCAGGCATGGCGGCACGCACCTGTAGTCCCAGCTACTTGGGAGGGTGACAGAAGACTGCTTGAGGCAAGGAGATTGAGGCTGCAGTGAGGTATGATCATGCCACTGCACTCCAGCCCAGGCCAGAGAGTGAGACCCTGATGCTTTAAAAAAAAAAAAAAAAAAAAGATATCACCAGCCTGGCAACCAGGTGAAACCCCATCTCTACTAAATATACAAAAAATTAGCATGGCGTGTTGGCGGGTGCCTGAAATACCAGCTACTTGGGAAGCGGCAGGAGAATCACTTGAACCGTGGAGGCAGAGGTTGCAGTGAGCCAAGATCATGCCACTGCACTCCAGCCCACGCCAGGGTGAGACCGTGACGCTTAAAAAAATCACCAGCCTGGACAATGTGGTGAAACCAAAATACAAAAATTAGCTTGAAGCTGTGGTGCACAGCTGTAGTCCCAGCTACTTGGAAGGCCAAGGAGGGCGGACCACTTGAGGTCAGGAGTTTGAGACCAGGCTGGCCAGCATGGCGAAAATCCATCTCTACCAAAAATATAAAAAACAGCTGGGTATGGTGGCATGTGCCTATAGTCTCAGCTACCTGGGAGGCTGAGGCAGGGGAATCACTTGCAAAACACGCAGCCTAGATTCTACAAACATGAGAGAAAACACTTACCACAAGAAACACACAGGGGCTAATTCGAAAGTTTTTTGTTTTTTTAAAAAAGGCCAACTCCTCCACCTTCAGTCAAGTAAACAAAGCTGTTGCTGGAAAGTCCAGATGCACCCAGAAGGGTGATGTAATGGTGCCGAGGCCAGAGAGGCGTGGCGAGGGCCACAGTGCAGGAAGACTCCAAAGAAAGAACAAGAAGGTGATTTACAGCGCGGAGGGACCGGGAGGGCGGTCCACTTCCGCACCCCGCCCTCCCGTTTCCTGGCTGTAAGCGGAGACGTTTACTGCACCCAGCAAGTAGAGACAGATCAGGCCCGTTCCCAGTTCCCAGGCGTGGCTCTCATCGCCTCACACCCTCTACTTGGGAACATCTCCAAATAAAACAGCATCTTAAGTCTTTAGCCTAAATTCAAACGTAGGCTCCGGGAGGATGCAGCCAGTGCTCTCTGCAGCCTATGCATTAGCAATTCGGAGATCTCCTTGGAACCTGCGGACACGAAAACCTGTCGCTGAAATGTTGTGCTGCCATTTGGGGCTAATTCGAATAAGCTGTCAGCTGATGGGGGCATCAATAGATGCTCTGTTTGGTCCCTTAAAGGCTTTTTCATTCAACCCGTGATGAATAAGCCAGTTGTTAAGAAGTCTGGCCCAGCTGAATGCATTTCTCTTAGGTGACTGACAAATATTTGCTGGTGGCAGGGTCCTCGTTATTCCAAGGTTTCTTCCCCGTGCTGTGTGCTCTGAGTCTCATGCATCTGACATGGTTGTAAATGAAGGGGTCTCCTCCAGGTTCAAGGGCTCATTCTTGGCCAGGCGCCATAGCTCATGCCTGTAATCCCAGCACTTTGGGCGTCCGAGGCAGGCGGATCACAAAGTCAGGAGTTTGAGACCAGCCTAACCTATATGGTGAAACCTCATCTCGACTAAAAATACAAAAAAAATTAGCCGGGCGTCCTAGTGCACGCCTGTAATCCCAGCTACTCAGGAAGCCAAGACAGGAGAATCACTTGAACCAGGGAGGCAGAGGTTGCAGTGAGCCGAGATCGCACCATTGCACTCCAGCCTGGGTGACAGAACAAGACTCCATCTCAAAACAAAAAAAAAGGCTCAGTCCTGAAGCAGAAAATTATTTAGTGACTGCTTGATATTTTACGCTGGATCCATGGAGGGCCTGTTATCCACCAGAAACTGCAGTTCATACCGCTCATCTTTCTTCTACCCAGCTTTTCAACCCTGAGGCCCCTTCAATTTAGGAACTACAATCAGCAGGCACAGTGGCTCACACCTGTAATCCCAGCACTTTGAGAAGCCAAGGCGGACAGATCACTTGCACTCTGGAGTTCAAACAAGCCTGGGCAACATGGTAAAACTCTGTGTCTACAAAAAATAACAAAAATTAGCCAGGCATGGTGCCGGGGGCCTGTAACCCCAGCTACTGGAAGGCTGAGGTGGGAGGATCACTTCAGACTGGAAGGCAGAGGTTGCAGTGAGCTGAGATTGCCCCACTGCACCCCAGCCTGGGTGGCAGAGGGAGACTGTCTCCAACTACAACAAAAAGAAAGATAATCATGCCCAATTGCCTGTAGCAGGCGTTCAGCTGTTAACAGTGGGTGAAGCGGGCCAGCTTCAGGGAGAGGCAGCAAAGACACGAAGGCCTCAGTGTCAGGGATACAGGGACTGGGGCAAACTCGAGAATGTTTGTTCTAAGCAACCACTAGTCAGGTTTTTTATTTTTTATTTTAACTTTTGCTCTGTCACCCAGGCTGGAGTGCAATGGTACAATCGTAGGTAACTGCAACCTCGACCTCCTAGGCTCAAGCGATCCTCTTGCCTCAGTCTCTTGAGTTGCTGAAACTACAGGTGTGCACCACCTTGCTGGGCTAATTTTTTTATTTTGATTTTTTTGCAGAGACAGTCTCACTATGTTGCCCAGGCTGGCCTTGAACTCCTGGTCTCAAGCGAGTCTCCCTCCTCAGTCTCTCAAAGGGCTGGGATTACAGGTGTGAACCACCGTGCCTGGCCAGAAATCCATCTTTTTGCAGGAAGCCTTACCAATTTTGATGGCTGAGAATATATATAATAAAAGGCAAATAGAGTAAATATTATTGGTAGCGCCTAGATAGTGGTGGGTTCACAGGTATTCACTGGAAATTCTTTCAGCCTTGTATGCTGGAAAACATTCACGGGGAAATGTGGAACAAAAGCCACTGAAGGCTGATCAAACACCACCAGTGGGCAAATGGATCAGCAGACGGCCAGCTGGGCTCTGCTTTGCAACAGAAAGCTTCAGCTCCACTGCTCACCTTCCATGTGTTTGGGACCTTTCCTCTGCCCTGCCCCAAACCTCCAATCCACTGGTGGGTCCCACACCCTTTCCTATGCATTAGCAAAGCCAGGCTTGCCAAGGTCCACCCAACACCCATTCTAGTCCATGCCTGTGATGGGTCCGATCAACTCTCCCTTGGCCCCATCCCCCAGGCACCAGGCTGTCAGTGACCACACCTGCAAATGCCCTCCACAAAGCCTCCCCCAACCCACACAGTCCTCTTTTTTTTTTTTTTTTTTTTTTTCCTGAGATGACATCTTGCTCTGTCATCCAGGCTGGAGTGCAGTGGCATGATCTTGGCTCATTGCAGCTTCTGCCTCAGGTCCAGATGATTCTCCTGCCTCAGCCTCCTGAGTAGCTAGGATTGCAGGCACCGGCCACCACACCCAGCTAATTTTTGTATCTTTAGTAGAGACAGGGTTTCACCATGTTGATCAGGCTGGTCTCAAACTCCTGACCTCGTGATGTGCCCGCCTCAGCCTCCCAAAGTGCTGGGAGTACAGGCATGTGTCATTGAACCCGGCTGTCCTTTCTCTCCTGAAAGGCTCCCACATCAGAGCTCTGTGACTGAACTCCACAACCCCAAATGTTTCATGGCATTAGGTTTGTCCTCCCAAAGAAGGCAACCAGCACTTCCCCTTTCATGGTCTACCACACCTAGTCCTGGGCACACACGGTTTTGACTCTTCCACAAAGCAGCTCATCAAAATTTACATGGGGAGTGGCTAAGCACTGTGGCTCACACCTGTAATCCCAGCACTTGGGGAGGCTAAGGCAGGTGGATCATAAGGTCATGAGTTTGAGACCAGCCTGACCAACATAGTGAAATCCCATCTCTACTAAAAATACAAAAATAAGCTGGGCGTAGCAGTGTGCACCTGTAATCCCAGCTACTCTGGAGGCTGAGGCAGGAGAATCGCTTGAACCTGGGAGGCAGAGGTTGCAGTCAGACAAGATCATGCCACTGTACTCCAGCCTGGGTGACAGGGCAAGGCTGTCTTAAAAAAGAAAAATTTACATGGGGAGCTTAATGAGAACACACACACACGTACCAAGACCCCACCCAGACTTACTGAGAAATGGAATCTCAGCTCGAGGTGGGGAGATGAGGATGGGGAGAGAGGGTTCAGGCCTGTCGGGTATTTATGAAGCTGGGCCAGTGATGCTGGCTGGCAGCAGGGCTGAGAGCCAGCTTCTGGGGCACGGTGTTGACTTACTGATCCCTTGCTGAGCCCTACAGAATGTACGGAAGGCACGGTCTTTACCTGTCAGACCAGTGGGTTTCCAGATACGTGGCTATGTCTAGAGATGCTTTTGGTTGTCACCACCTTGGAAGTGGAGGGGGATGCTAATGGCATCTAGAGGGTAGAGGCCAGGGATGCTGCTAAACATTCCACAATGTGGCCGGGCGTAGTGGCTCACCCCTGTAATCCCAGGACTTTGAGGGGCTGAGGCAGGCGGATCACTTGAGGTCAGATTGAGACCAACATGGTGAAACCTTGTCTCTGCTAAAAACACAAAAAGCCAGGCATGGTAGAGGGTGCCTATAATCCCAGCTACTCAAGAGGCTGAGGCAGGTGAATTGCTGGGACCTGGGAGTCAGAGGTTTCAGTGAGCTGAAATCATGCAATTGCACTCCAGCCTGGGCAACAGAGTAAAACTCCATCTCAAAAAAAAAAAAAAAATCCCAAAAAGCAAATCTCAGTCCTTCCCAACAGAGGATAGCCCAGGCTCAAATGTTAACAGCACCCAGGTCAAGAACCCTGCTCTGAACTGGCCCAGTCCAACAGACCTTTTGGTAATGAAGGAAATGTTCTACATCCCTCTGTCCACTAAGGAAACTCACTGACCACATGTGGCTCCTAAGCACCTAAATTGTGGCTACTGTGACTTATTTTAATTCATTAAATTTCACCAGCCACAGCCGGGTGTAGTGGCTCACACCTGTAATCCCAGCACTTTGGGAGGCCAAGGCAGATGGATTACCTGAGGTCAGGAGTTTGAGACCGGCCTGGCCAAGATGGTGAAACTCTGTCTATACTAAAAATAAAAAAATTGGCGGGGCATGGTGGCACATGCCTGTAATCCCAGCAACTCAGGAGGCTGAGACAAGAGAATTGCTTGAACCCGGGAGGCGGAGGTTGCAGTGAGCCAAGATGGAGCCACTGCACTCCAGCCTGGGTGACAGAGACAAGACTCATCTAAAAAAAAAATTTCAACAGCCACATGTAGCTAAGGACTACAATACTGGACCTTATTAGTCTAGCAAGACCTCCATACTCTAGTCTCCCTGGCCAGGTAGTGGCTCATACCTGTAATACCAGCATTTTGGGGTGCCAAGGCAGGAGAACTGCTTGAGTCCAGGAGTTCAAGACCAACCTGGGCAAAAGAGCAAAACCCTATCTCTATAAAAATACAAAAATTAACCAGGCATGGTGGCGCACGCCTATAGTCCCAGCTACTCTGGAGATTCAGGTGGGAGGAGTGCTTGAGCCTGGGAGGTCAAGGATGCAGTGAGTATAATCCAGCCACTGTACTCCAGGCTGGGCAAGAGAGCAAGACCCTGTTTCAAAAAAAAAAATTTTTTTTTAAAAAAAGGTCTCCTTGCCATATGCCCTATAAAATCGGTGTAGATAACCAAGAAAGTCCATGGGAACATGTGTGTAACTTGCTTTTCAAACCTCCACCCATCATGGATCACCTGAGGTCAGGAGTTCCAAACCAGCCTAGCCAACATGATAAAACCCCATCTCTACTAAAAATACAATTAGCTGGGCATGGTGGCAGGTGCCTGTAATCCCAGCTACTCAGGAGACTGAGGCAGGACAATAGCTTGAACCTGGGAGGTGAAGGCTGCAGTGAGCCAAGATTGCACCGTTGCACTCTAGCCTAGGTAGCAACAGTGAAACTCCGTCTCAAAAAAGAAAAAAAAGCTCCACCCATTAGAGGCACAAAGAATTCATGTCCACCATGTCCACCCCTACAGGCCCTTGGGCATGGGCCTGGAGCCTGGAGCCCCTCATTACAGGGTTCCTTCTTCCAGCCAAGCATACCATTCCCATGTTGGAAGCCTGTCTACACCTGAGCACACTTCCTCTCAGACCCTCACCTTGATGCTTTCCAGCTCCATTCGAAGGCGGTTATTTTCTGACAGGAGGTCTCTGTTCCTGGTTTCAATTTGTTGCAGCTGCGTCTCCAATTCAGCTTCATATTCTCGGCTTCCCTCCTGGAATTCTCGGAGCTCCTCTTGTGTATTTTCTGCCCTACAGCAGAATTTCCAAGTGTCACGCAATAATTTTTTTAGAGAAAAGAGTATCGCTCTGTCACCCAGGCTCAAGGGGTACACTCTTGTCTCACAGCACCTTCTGCTTCCTGGGTTCAAGTGATTCTCCTACCTCAGCCTCTGGAATAGCTGGGACTACAGGTGCCCACCACCTTGCCCAGCTAATTTTTGTATTTTTAGTAAGAACATGGTTTCACCATGTTGGCCAAGCTGGTCTCAAACTCCTGACTACAGATGATCTGCCCACCTCCGCCTCTAAGTGCTGGGATTACAGGCGTTAACAACCACGCCTGGCCAAATTCAAGGAATGTTTTTAAAATACCAAGCCTGAATTACCTTTAAGTCAAACTAGAATAAAGAAAGTAGGAGGGGCCTGGTGCAGTGGCTCATTAAGGATTACTTGAGGCCAGGAGTTCGTGACCAGCCAGGGCAATATAATTAAGACCTTGCCTTCACAG
>NW_016107319.1:574673-585312 GCF_001604975.1 Cebus imitator
AGCCAGGCATGGTGGCACACGCCTGTAATCCCAGCTACCTGGGAGGCTGAGGCAGGAGGACCACTTGGGTCCAGAAGTTGCAGTGAGATAGGGTCACACTTGTGAACAGGCACTGCACTTCAGCCTGGGTAACAAAGATGCAATCACAGGTCACTGCGTCCCCGACCTCCCAGGCTCAAGTAATTCTCCCATCTCAGCCTCCCAAGTAGCTAGGACTCCAGGAACATGCCACCATGCCTGCTAATTTCTGTATTTTTCGTAGAGACAGGGTTTTGCCATGTTGCCACAGCTGGTCTCAAACTACTGAGCTCAAGCCATCTGCCTACCCAAAGTGCTGGGATTACAGATGTGAGCCACTGCGCCAGGCCCTCAAATAATTTTTCAATAAATAAAAGAAACTAAAGGTACTGGAATAAGGCCTCTATGTACAGACTGTAAAGACCCATTAGAAATAAAAACAAACAGTGACAAACCAAAAACACACATGTAACTCCCAGATATGAGCACCCACCAAAACATAGGTTTCGAATTTCAAAATCTGCAACAAGATATTTTCATAGGCATAGGGAAAAGCTCTTTCCCTCCACACAAAGAACTGACCAGATAGGGCATCTAGGAACTGATAAACTCTTCTAGAAAATAACAGGGAAGACCAGGCATGGTGGCTCATGCCTGTAATCCCAGCATTTTGGGAGGGTGAGGCGGGCAGATCACTTGAGGCCAGGAGATCAAGACCAGCCTGGCCGACATGGCAAAACCCTCTTTACTAAAATCACAAACAACTGGCCAGACATGGTGGCGTACACCTGTAATCCCAGCTACTTGGGAGGCTGAGGCACGAGAATCACTTGAACCCAGGAAGCAGAGAATACAGTAAGCCAAGATGGCACCACTGCACTCCAGCCTGGGCAACAGAGCGAGACTCTGTCTCCAAAGAAAAACAAAAAAGAAAAGAAAAAGAAAATAATAATGAAAAGTGGCATAGTAAGATAATCAGGACCATAGGTCTGGAGTTCAAATTATAGCTCTACTACCTATAGGCTGTGTGACTGTGGGCAAGTTATCTGCCTTCACTGAGTCTCAGTTTTTTCATCTATAAAATAGGGGTGTCAATAGTTTCATCACAGGCAGTTTTGAGATAGTATAAGTTAAGCCTTCCACAGCACACTGTAATCCCAGCTACTTGGGAGGCTGAGGCAGGAGAATCACTTGAACCCAGGAGGCAGAGATTGCGGTAGGTGAGATCATGCCATTGCAGTGCAGCCTGGAAATAAGGGTAAAACTTCACTAAAAAAAAAAAAAAAAAAAAAAAGGAAAAGCAGGTCAAGTCGGACTGACCTCTGCTTGTAGGTCATTGCCAGATCTTTCCAATAGTTAGCTTCTTCTTCCTCAGAGCTGAAAGTCTTTCCGGAGTCCTCCATGGTGAAAACAGTGGAAGAGATCAGTCTTCTTGTGGCATGGTGTCTAGGATAGAAGGTTTGAAAATGATTACTCACATCTGGTTAAGTAGTTGATGTTTAACAACAACAAAAAAATAAACTTCATGCTGCGTTAAATTATTAAATACACCAAAAATCTGAAGTGAACCCAAACAAAAGACAACCCACTCAACTATTACATTCCCTGGGTTAACATCAAGGCTCATGTACATCCATATACAAATATTTATTGAGCACCTACTATAGGATCAAGGGAGCCAAGTTAAATGTCTCCAAGATGCCTGCCTTCCCTAAAGGGGACTCAGCCTGGTGGAGAAAGAAGGGGGGGAATGGAAACTGCACATAAATAATAATTATTATTATTATAATTAACTATTTGAGACAGAATCTTGCTCTACCACCCAGGCTGGAGTGCAGTAGCATGATCTCAGCTTACTGCAACCTCTGCCTACTGGGTTCAAATGATTCTTGTGCCTCAGCCTCCAGAAGAGCTGGGATTACAGGCATGCACCACCACGCCTGGCTAATTTACTTTTAGTAATGACAGGGTTTCACCATGTTGGCCAGGCTGGTCTCGAACTCCTGACCTCAAGTGAACCAGCCGCTTCAGCCTCCCAAAGTGCTGGGATTACAGGCGTGAACCACTGCACATGGCCCCATGTAAATTATAAAACTATGTGTCTACTGCAGCCACAGAAATGTGCACACGATTTTGACATGCAATAAATTGCATATGTTTGAGTATACACGTTGGTATGTTTTGACATATGTATGCACCTGAGAAACCATCATCACAATCAAGATAATAAACATTTCTATCAGTGCCCAGGATATTTAAGAAGTTCCAAACTCAAACTCAGTCAAGGAAGACTTCCTGGAATAGGTGACGCATGAGGAGCATGTGAAAGAATATGAAAGAACTGGAAGGCAGTGGTAAGTGAGTAGGGAAAAAAGAGGACACTACACAGAGGGGAATGAGGAGAAACAGCCAGGCACTTACAGGGGAGGTAGAGAGAGTCTGGTAGGCCTAGGTTGAAGGGTAAAGGAGCAGAGGGGAACCTGGACAGACTGAAATAGATGGCTTTTGCCATCTGTGACTTAGTGGCAATGGGAAACCATTGGAGGTTATTAAGGAAGAGAGTGATGTGATCTGAATGTCATATGATGGGCTCTCCTGCTTAAACAGCTGGTCCTGGTGGCCATGGACAGGCAGAGGAAGGACAAGTCCAAAGATGGAGAGACTTGCAGCAATGCAAAAAAGAAAGGAGGGCGGAGGCCAGGCGTGGTTGTCACACCTGTAATCCGAGCACTTTGGCAGGCCAAGGTGGGCAGATTGCTTGAGCCCAGGAGTTCAACAGCAGCCTAGGCAACATGGTGAAACCCCACCTCTACTAGACATAGAAAAAAACCAGTCAGGTGTAGTGGCACATGCCTGTGTTCTCAGCTACACAGGAGATTGAGGTGGGAGGATCATCTGAGCACAGGTCACAGAGGTTGCAGTGAGCCAAGATCGTGCCACTACACTCCAGCGTGCGTGATGACGTGAGATCCTGTTTTAAAAGGAAAAAAGAAACGAAGGTGGCCCGCATTAGAAAGTGAGAATAGGCTGGGTATAGTGGCTCACAACTATAATCCCAGCATGTTGGGAGAACAAGGCAAGATGACACTTGGGGCCAGGAGTTCAAGACCAGCTGGAGCAACACAGCAAGACTCTACCTCGACAAAAAAAAACTTTTAAAAATTAGCCTGGTGTGGTGCAACACATCTGTAGTCCTAGCCAGTTGGGAGGCTGAGAAAGGAGGATCATGTGAGTCCAGGACTTTGAGGCTGCAGTAAGCTATGAGCATGGCACTGCACTCCAGCCTGGGAAACAGAGACTTTGTCTTTTTTTTTTTTTTTTGAGATGGAGTCTAGCTCTGTCACCAGGCTGGAGCGCAGTGGCACGATCTCAGCTCACTGCAAATTCTGCCTCCCGGTTTCAAGTGGTTCTCTTGCCTCAGCCTCCCGAGTAGCTGGGTTTACAGGCATGCGCCACCACGCCTAGCTAATTTTTTTGTATTTTTAATAGAGACAGGGTTTCACCGTGTTGGCCAGGATGACTTCTATCTCCTAACCTCGTCATCCACCCACCTCAGACTCCCAAAGTACTTGGAGTAAAGACGTGAGCCACCGCGCCCAGCCACCAACAGAGTGAGACCTCGTCTTAAAAAAGGAAAGTAAGGGCTGGGCGCAGTGGCTCAGGCCTGTAATCCCAGCAATTTGGGAGGCCGAGGTGGGCAGATCACCTCAGGTCAGGAGTTCGAGACCAGCCTGACCAACATGGAGAAATCCAGTCTCTACTAAAAATACAAAAAAATTAGCCAGGCATGGTGGCGCATGCCTGTAATCCCAGCTATTCGGGAGGCTGAGGCAGGAGAATCGCTTGAACCTGGGAGGCGGAGGTTGCGGTGAGCTGAGGTCTTGCCATTGCACTCCAGCCTGGCGACGGAGCTAGACTCCATCTGACAAACAAACAAAAAAAAACAAAGTAGGAATGAAGATGGAGAGCGTAAAAATTGACTCCAAAATTATCTAGCCGGTAAACTTACCAGAACTTGATGAATTATGACTTTTTGGAGTAGGGGAGAGAGAAAAAGGAGGTGAGAACATCTTCTGCGGCTCTAGCTTAGGCAGCTGGGTGCCACCACCATCTGCATCGCCAGAGATAATGAATTCCAGAAAGTGTGGTGCCTCACATCTGTAATCCCAGCACACTGGGAGGCCAAAGCAGGTGGAATGCTTGAGCCCAGGAGTTCCAGACCAGCCTGAGCAACCTGGTGAGATCCTATCTCTACAAAAACAATACAAAAACTAGGTGGCCATGGTGGTGTGTCTGTAGTTCCAACTACTCAAGAGGATGAGGGGGGAGCATCACCTGAGCCCAGGGAGGTCAAGGCTGCAGTGCCCATGACCATGCCACTGTACTCCAGCCTGGGCAACAGAGCAAGATCCCATCTCAAAAAAAAAAAAAAAACAAAGATTCTCAAAAGGAAAACTCTTGGGTAGGTGGGTGGGTTAGGGAGAGAGAACAAACCCAGTCTCAGATGTTCACAGCTTGACATGTTCATGACACACCGAGATACTGCATTGGGCTAAAACTCAGGGTTGAAATCGGGTCAACAATATCCATTTGAGACTCATGCGTCTATGGTTGGTTTTTCTCTTTCCTTGTGACAATGAGAGATCGTAGGGACTGTGTATGGAACACCAAAGAGTGCCAATATTGGAAAGTCAGGCAGGGAAAGAAATGATAGCTGAAGGAGGCAGAGAAGAAACAGAGTGAGAGAGACGAGGAGTGACAGAGATGACAATCAGGAAGAGTGTGCTGTCCTGGGAGGGGACAGTTTCAAGGGAAACATTCCAGTGTCACAAGGGTGCAACAGAGAAGCAGGGAAGATAAGGGCTGGAAAATATCCACCAGGCTGAGTGAAAAGTCAGTCACTGGCGGTATGAGCAAGATGAGTTTCTAACCTGTGGAGGAGGAAAGACAAAGAACTGAGTGCAGGAGTCACTGGGAGGGGAAGATGAGGAAGGAGATGGAATTCTGGAGAACTCCCTAAAAGAGGATGAAACAAATTAGCCAACAGCTAGAGGAGGTGAATGGTAAGGGCACTGGCTCTCAGGACTTTGGGCTGTCCACAGCAGAGGTGAGGGAAGCACATTTTTTTTTTTCTTTCCTAATAGACAGGCTCTTAATCTGTCATCCAGGCTGAAATGCAGCAGCACAATCATGGCTAATTGCAGCCTTGGACTCCTGGGCTGCAGTGATTCTCCTACCTCAGCCTCCTGACTAGCTGGGACTACAGGTGTATGCCACCATGCCCAGCTAATTGTTTTTTAAGAGATGGAGTCTCACTATGTTGCCCAGGCCGGTGTCAAATTCCTGGGGTCAAGCGATCCTCCTGCCTTGGCCTCCCAAAGCACTGGGATTATATGTGTGATCTATCACACCCGACAGGAAAGCAGACTTCTATTAACAGTTGGGCTAATGGTTTGTATAATCCCTGTTGATAGAGCCTGCCTGATGTAATCATCTACTTTCTGAGTTTATCTGAGGCTCTGAGCTTGTCAAAAGAGCATAAGGAATCCAAATAAGACTGTGTCCAAGGCCGGACACAGTGGCTCACACCTGTAATCCCAGCACTTTGGGAGGCCGAGGTGGATGAATCCCCTGAGCTATGAGTTTGAGACCAGCCTGGCCAACATGGTGAAACATGGCTCACACCTTTATTCCCAGGGCTTTGGGAGGCCAAGGCAAGAGGATCACTTAAGCTCAGGAATTTGAGACCAGCCTGGGCAACAGATGGAGACCCCATCTCTTGAAAACCCCCGTCTCAGTCAGGGGCTGTGGCATGTGCCTGCAGTCCCAACTACTTGGGGGGCTGAGGCAGGAAAATCACTTGAGCCTGGGAGACAGAGGCTGCAGTGAGCTGAGATTGTGTCACTATACTCCAGCCTGGGCAACAGAATGAGACCCCATCTTAAAAAATAAGAAGGGGGTAGAGTGTTAATAGCAATCATTACCAAGGTCAAGAGCAGGCGTAAACCTAGGCTGAGGACTCCCCACTCAAGGCATAAGCTCTAATAAACCCAGATCTCATCTAATATGTAGTCATCAAACCAATTCTATAGCAACAGGAGCCGAGGGCCAAGGCATATATTAGTGAGCATTGTGTGGCCATTAAGACATTGGTGGCTGGGCACGGTAGCTCACGCCTGTAATCCCTGTACTTTGGGAGGCCGAGGTGGGTGGATCACCTGAGGCCAGGAGTTTGAGACCAGACTGACCAACACGGTGAAACCCCATCTCTACTAAAAATACAAAAATTAGCTAGGCATGGTGGCAGGTGCCTGTAGTGCCGGCTACTTGGGAGGCTGAGGCAGGAGAATCGCTTGAACCCAGGAGGAGGAGGCTGCAGTGAGCCAAGATCGTGCCACTGCACTCCAGCCTGGTGATAGAGTGAGACTCCATTTCAAAAAAAAAAAAAAAAATTAGCCGAGCGTGGTGGCAGGCACCTGTAATCCCAGCTACTCAGGAGGCTGAGGCAGGAGAAGCGCTTGAATCCCGGAGGCAGGGGTTGCAGAGAGCCAAGATAGCGCCATTGCACTCCAAACTGGACAACAAGAATGAGACTCTGTCTCCAAAAAAAAAAAAGGCATTGGTGATCCTATTGAGGGCAGTCTCAGTCCCACAGCATGGAAGGACTTCAGCACACAATAAAGTGAGGAAGTGAGGAACCAGGAACTACATAAGCAGACTGACTCTCCCTGTAGTTTGGAAAAAGATGTACAAGATCCAGTGTGATCAGCCCCCTGCTTAGTTTCCCACACATCTCCTCCCTCACCACCTCTCATTCACTTATGTCCCAGCCACATTGCCTTCTTTCTCTTCCTTGAACAGCCAAGCCTGGCAAGATGCAGTGGTTCATGCCTATAATCTCAGTACTTTGGGAGGCTGAAGCAAGTGGATCACTTGAAGCCAGGAGTTCAAGACCAGCCTGACCAACATGGAGAAACCCCATCCCTGCTAAAAATATATAAATTAGATGAGCATGGTGGCAGGTGCCTGTAATCCCAGCTACTCAGTAGGCTAAGACAGAGAATCTCTTGAACCTGGGATGTGGAAGTTGCAGTGAGCTGAGATCCCGCCACTGCACTCTACCGTGGGTAACAGAGCGAGACACCATCTCAAAAAGAGAAAATAGTAATAATAATAAAAGAAAAGAGCTTCTTAAAGTACTGTTATCTTGGCCAGTAAGGCTTAAAACTTAATCCTCAGGAAAGAAATGAATCTGAGATGTTTTAGGAGGTGCGTCCATTGTGGGGCAGGTTCAAATTACAAGCGGGCTGATGGGAGGTATGTGGTTTTGGATTTCAGGGACTGAGGAGAAACTAAGCAGAGAACTGGATTTATGTCACAGCCTGCAAAATTGTTCATTCCAACTAAGGGACAAAAATCACAGAACAGCATTTCAACCAAAAACCTTTCCATTTTAAAAGCAATCCTCAGGGAAGAGAGACGCTGGAGGCGAAGAAGAAGTAACAGCTGCATTTCACTTTATCGTGAAACAGCAATCTTAAAAATACAAGATTTTGCCTTTGCCATTTAAAAATGTCAGAGAATGGCCAGGCACAGTGGCTCACGCCTGTAATGCCAGCACTTTGGGAGACGGAGGTGGGCAGACTGCTTGAAAGGCTGAGGCAGGTGGCTCGCTTGAGCCCAGGAGCTTGAGACCAGCCTGGGAAACATGGAAACCCTGCCTCTACTAGAAACACAAAAATTAGCCAGGCATGGTGGAACATGCCTGTAATCTCAGCTACTTGGGTGCCTGAGGCATGAGAATTGCTTGAACCTGGAGGTAGAGGTTGCAGTGAGCGAAAATCCTGCCACTGCACTCCAGCCTAGGCAACAGAGCGAGACTCTGTCTCAAAAAGTAAATAAATAAACAACATGAAAACGTCAGACCTACTGCACTACTCTCTGCCGCAGAAAGTAGGCAAGATGACTTGGAAGGGTTCCCTTATTCGAGCATTCAGTACTGAATCTGACCTTTTGTTTGCTGTGTGCTGGACATTTCAACAATCATTTGCAACATTATCCTCCCTAAGCTGTGCAACTGTAAGAGATGGCTAAGCAGGACAACCACTCTGTTTCCTGGAAGCAGAAACATTGTATGCCTTGGCCATCTCTGCATGTGTATGTGAGCGGCAGAGGCAAACTAGACCCAAGTTCAAGGGGCCTTTGCATTCAAGTACAAGGCTTCCCAGGGGTTGCAAACTGACTGACTGGGGGTCAGATTCACTTGTTTCATTCTGCCCAAACGATCTTTTTTTTTTTTTCTTTTAAGACAGAGTCTCTCTTTGTTGCCCAGGCTGGAGTGCAATGGCATGATCTCAACTCACTGCAACCTCCGCCTCCTGGGTTCAAGCAATTATCTTGCCTCAGCCCCTCTAGTAGCTGGGATTACAGGCACACGCCACCATGCCTAGCTAATTTTTTGTATTTTTAGGAGAGATGGGGTTTTGTCATGTTGGCCAGGCTAGTCTCGAACTCCTGACCTCAGGTGATCTGCCCACCTTGGCCTCCCAAAGTGTTGGGATTACAGGCGTGAGCCACTGTGCGCAGCCTCACAGTCTTTTAAAAGGCACTGTAGGCCAGGTGCATTGGCCCACAACTGTAATCCCAGCACTCTGGGAGGCTAAGGTGGGCAGATCACAAGGTCAGGAGATCGAGACCACCGTGGCCAACATGGTGAAACCCTGTCTCTACTAAAAATACAAAAATTAGCTGGATGTGGTGGTACGTGCCTGTAGTCCCAGCTACTCGGAAGGCTGAGGCAGGAGAATCACTTGAACCAGGGAGGCGGAGGTTGCAGTGAGCTAAGATCACGCCACTGCACTCCAGCCTGGTGACAGAGCAAAACTCTGTCTCCAAAAACATAAAATAAAAAATAAAAGGCACTATAATAGGCAGGTGTGAATGCCTGGTCTCAGTATACACAACTTTGTACCTGCTATTTTAAAAGTGGATCCCACATGCATTTATGTCATCTGTGACCACTAACCTGCATTCTCAATACACCATCACACCATCATGCCCCAGCAGCTCTGTGGACAAATCTGACTGGAGCATATAAGGCACAATGACAGACTAGGACCCAGTGGTACAAAAAGTATCTATTTTGCACAACTGAGATCTATGCCTCCTTCAAAAACTTGTTTCTCGCCAGGTGTGGTGGCTCATAACTATAATCCCAGCACTTTGGGAGGGTGAGGCAGGCAGATCGCTTGAGCTCAGGAGTTAGAGATCAGCCAGGGCAACATGGTGAAACCCCCTCTCTACCAAAAATGCAAAAAATTAGTCAGGTGTGGTGATGCACGCCTGTGGTTCCAGCTACTCAGGAGGCTGAGGTGGGAGAATCACTTGAGCCTGGGAGGTGGAGGTTGCAGTGAGCAGAGATCACCCCATGGAACTCCAGCCTGGAGCCAGAGCAAGATCCCATCTCAAAAAAAAAAAAAAAAAAAAAAAAATCGTTTCCACGTGCTTTTTTCTTTTCTTTTCTTTTCTGTCATGTTTTTACATGGTTAAAGCTAACAAAAAAGTCTGAAAATATACTTGAGACTCACGCCTCCGATTTTAAAACTCTGGAAAAAAAAAAAGCAAAGCAATTTCTTTCAGCTTTGCTCCAAGAGAAGAAAGCTAGCACAGCTAATCAGGAGCAATAAACATAGAGAAACCATCAGTAATTAACTCAACACCCTTCTCCAACCCGCTCCATACGCTTCCCCATCAAAACAAACAGAAGAGCAGGAGGGAAGAGAAAGAGGTTGCCAAATGTCAGCACACGCCCCGACAGCCAGGACACAGGATTTACATTTTGCAGAAGTGACATCACTGGGGCAACAACACTCAAGAGTCAGCAAGCCTGGCTTCTGTCTTTGCGCTTTCCAAGTTTATAATGATCAATCTACAAAAATACTTAGGCAAGCAAGGACGCATGTTCAAAGATGCACATCATCATTCATGAATGTGGAAAACTGGAAACCTCAATGTCAACCGAGTACTGAATGGAAAACAATGTAGTTGTTAAGAACTGTACATACTAATACGGAAGAAAACTCGTGATAGGTAAAAAATGGGTGCCCATTGTTATTTCTTTCTTTCTTCACACAGAATAGAAAAGGGCCTGGAGGATGCATCAAAATGGGGGTGAAGCAGGCCCTGCAGATTTGTATTTGACATACTGCTTTAAGGTAAACTACATACACATATATACAGTAAGCATAGATTGCTTTTGAGATTTTAAAAAGCTTGGGCTGGGCGCGGTGGCTCATGCCTGTAATCTCAGCACTTTGAGAGGCCGAGACGGGCGGATCACCTGAGGTCAGGAGTTCGAGACCAGCCTGGCCAACATGGTGAAACCTCATCTTAAAAAAAAATAAAAGAGGCCAGGCGCGGTGGCTCAAGCCTGTAATCCCAGCACTTTGGGAGGCCGAGGCGGGTGGATCACGAGGTCAAGAGATCGAGACCATCCTGGTCAACATGGCGAAACCCCGTCTCTACTAAAACTACAAAAAATTAGCTGGGCATGGTGGCGCGTGCCTGTAGTCCCAGCTACTCAGGAGGCTGAGGCAGGAGAATTGCCTGAATCCAGGAGGCG
>NW_016107319.1:585336-612994 GCF_001604975.1 Cebus imitator
AGGAGGCGGAGGTTGCAGTAAGTCAAGTTTGCGCCATTGCACTCCAGCCTGGGTAACAAGAGCGAAACTCCGTCTCAAAAATAAAAATAAAAATAAAATAAAAGAAAGTAAAAAAAAAAAAAAAGCTTAGGCCAGGTGCTGTGGCTCTCTCCCACTCCTGCACTTTGAGAGGCTGAGGCAGGAGGATCGCTTGTGCCCAGGAGTACAAGACTAGCCTCGGCAACATAGTGAGACCTCCATCTCTACAAAAAATTTGAAAAATTAGCCAGGCATGGTGGCATGTGCCTCTAGTCTCAGCTACTTGGGAGGCTGAGGCAAGAGGATTGCTTGAGTCTGAAAGGTTGAGACTGCAGTGAGCTGTGACTGCACCACTGCACTCCAGCTTGGGCGACAGAGCAAGATCCTGTCTCAAAAACAAACAAAGAAAAACTTGGACAAAATATAAAATAGTTATTTTTCCAGGATAATTTTATTCTACTGAACCAAGGGCCGGGGAAAGAATGTGTCCTACTGTGGTTTTGCCTCCTCCAACCCTTTTCAAACATTTCTTGAATACCTACTAAGTGCTGGGCACTGCTGAGGGAGACACACAAAAAGCACCTACATTCATTGCATGAGGTGCACCCATTGCACTAGCTGCAGGCACAAACTTTCTGTACACAGGCATGCTCATATTAGGAAATGACCTTGTGAAGAAAAGGAGTATCATTTCTCAGCCCACATTCTAAGGAGAAAGAACACACTTTGCGCTGGGTGCAGTGGCTCATGCCCATAAATAATCTCAGCACTGTGGGAGGCCGAAGCAGGAGGACCGCTTGAGTCCAGGAGTTTGAGACCAGCCTGGGCAACAAAGCGAGACTCTGCCTCTACATAAATAATAATCATCATCATAATAGGGCCATGGTGGTGTGCACCTGTAGTCCCAGCTACTCGGGAGGCTGAGGCAGAAGAATCGCTTGAACCTAGGAGGTGGAGGTCGCAGTGAGCCGAGATCACACCATTGTACTCCAGCCTGGGTGAGAGAGTGAAACTCCGTCTCAAAAAAAAAAATAAATTAGCTGGGCATAGTGGTGCGTGCCTATAATCCCAGCTACTCAGGAGGCTGAGGCAGGAGAATTGCCTGAACCCAGGAGGCGGAGGTTGCGGTGAGCCAAGATCGCGCCATTGCACTCCAGCCTGGGTAACATGAGTGAAACTCCGTCTCAAAAAAAAAAAAAATAAAATAATAATAATAATAATAAAATACTAATAATAATGAACACACTTTGAAAACAGAAATAACATCCTAACAGAATAAGCCAAGTTAATAAACTGTTACCCAACATGGGATAAAATACATGAATCAAAGGCCCCTGAGACTTCAGGGGCACAGATCATCTGCATATAATCCTACACAAAAGACACACTAAGAGGAAAGGCTCAAAACAAGTTGCAGGCCGGGGGCGGGCGGGGGGGGCTCACGCTTGTAATCTCAGCACTTTGGGAGGCAGAGGCAAGTGGATCATGAGGTCAGGAAATCGAGACCATCCTGGCTAACACGATGAAACCACGTCTCTACTAAAACTACAAAAAATTAGCCGGGCGTGGTGGTGCACGCTTGTAGTCCCAGCTACTGGGGAGGCTGAAGCAAGAGAATCGCTTGAACCTAGGAGGCGGAGGTTGCAGTAAGTCAAGTTTGCGCCATTGCACTCCAACCTCAGCAACAGAACCAGACCGTCCCAAAAATAAAAAAAGAAAAATGGGTTGTATACCAATGAGGTGATGGAGGCTAGGGTGGGCAGGTAGCAAGAGGCTGCGTGAGTAGCTGGGATCCAATCATCTTCAAAGCACCCTACCCACGTCCTAAAATGCCAAATTACCCTAGAAATGATGAGCCTGCTCAGCTCATGCTGCAAAGGCCTTTTCTTTCTGAAGTTAAAAAGGGCCTCCGGCTCAAAGTAGAAATTAAGAGGCACAACCTGGTACTAACCCCAGACAAAGCAATCAGGGAAGCTCAAAGCCCTTCAGAGGCAGAGAGCCTGAGATGGCTCCGAGAAAAAGAGTCGCTTCCCCAAAATCGATGTCAAGGTGTCAGCGGGGTTTCCCAGGACCTCAGAGAGGCAGGTGGGCCCAGGCATCACTCAAGCTGCGGAATAAGCGTTTTCGTCCTTTACCCAATCCCTCCCCAAAGTGCTGTCAGGAGAAACCTGAACCGTCCTGCGGCTGAGACACGGGAGCAAAGCGGAGAGGAGGAGACTGCCCCAAACACGTTCCCAGAGGGAGGGAGGGAGGGAGGGGAGTAGGTTTTTGGAAAGAAGCCTGCAAGGGCGGGATAGTGGGTGTGAGGGCGGGGGCAGCGCTGCAATGGGGAGGCCTGGGGGCTCAGAGAAGTAGGTGGCAGGATCAGAGGGTAGGAGAAAGAGATAAAAGAAACGAGGGGCATCTAGGAGAGGAGTACGGGGAGGGAGGAAGAGGAGAAAGAGGATGGAGCCTGGGAGCGGGGTTTGGGGATGGGCAAGGCAGAACCAAGGAAGTCCTGGAAGGAGGAGAGGGCAACGGGGTGGCAGAGAGACCAGCGCAGAAAGAGAAAGTTGGCAAGGGCGAAGGGCAGGCAGAAGGGACACCTGGGTGGCAACGCACTCTGTGCCTAACTTCTTAGGACCGGAGGCTGCAGGGAAGCGGGATTTTGGAGCCCCGGGACCAGGGGAGTCCAGGCGGCCGGGAAGCGACGCGCAGGCGAGGAGCGTGGGGGTTCCTTCTAGGCGGTGGCCCGGGGTCCCGTGGTGAGGCAGAGGAGCTTTGCCAGACGTGGTGAAGGTACCCCGGCAGCCACCCCGACCCCAGCCCCGCGCAGCTCTGCACTTACCGGGTCAGGGGCGGCGAGGACAAGGCGGCGGCGGCTGCGAGGGGTGGTGCGCCCCGGCCCGCTGGACCCCGCCCCGGAGCCCGCAGCCGGCGCCGCCCATTGGCTGCTGCGCCACGGGACCGCGTCCAACTCGACCAATCAGCGCCGAGCAGCGTCGTTTGGAAACTTTTCTCCCAAACTGGGCGCGGCGCGGCCACGCGGCGGAGACTCCCGGCCGGTGGGGGCTTGGGAGGTGCCAGCTGCTGGGCCAGGGCTGGCGGGTCTTGGAGATGTTGCAGGCTGCTGCGTGGACACCCGGGAAACGGGTTTGGGTTTGCCCGCTGCGCATTTCAGGAAAATATGCCGTTCTCTCCTTCACTCCGATTGCATTTTCCCATTCTTGCACTTTCTCCAAATCAGAAGGAAAGACAAAGATTCAGGCACTGAGGCTAGCAGTGCCTCGTGCCTTCCTACTCCTTACCACCCAAAGTAGAATCTTCAGCATCATTATCTTCTTCAGAGGCAGAAAAACTTAGTGCACAAGAGTCGGATCATAAGCTTGGCTTTGAGTCCTAGCTCTGCTCCTTAGTAACTGTGATCTTGGGAACGTTGCGTAACCTCTGTGACTCCGTTCCCTCATCTATAAAACGGCATTATGGGTCGGGTGCAGTGGCTCACGCCTGAAATTCCAGCACTCTGGGAGGCCGAGGAGGGTGGATCACTAGGTCAGAAGGTTGAGACCAGCCTGGCTAACATGGTGAAACCCCCGTCTCCACTAAAGATACAAAAAATTAGCTGGTCGTGGGGCTGCGCGCCTGTAATCCCAGCTACTTGGGCGGCCGAGGCAGGACAATCGCTTGAACCAAGATCACGCCACTGCACTCTAGCCTGGGTGACAGGGTGAGAGACTCGGTCTCAAATTAAAAAAAAAAAAAAAAAAAAAGCATTATGCAGGGGACTAAATAAGTTAAAAGCATTTGTAAAAACGTTTACAACAGAGCTTTGAACATAGTAAATACAATATATGTATCTGTTAAATGATCTTGATTTTATTTATTTTGAGATGGAGTCTCCCTCTATTGTCCAGATTAGAATGCAGTGGCGTGATCTCTGCTCACCGCAACCTCTGCCATCTGAGTTCAAGCAATTCTATGCTTCAGCCTCCCCAGCAGCTGGGATTACAGATGTACATCCCCACATCCACCTAATTTTTCTATTTTTAGTAGAGGTGGGGTTTCACGACATTGGCCAGGCCAGTCTCAAATACCTGACTTCAGATAATCTGCCCATGTTGGCCTCCCAAAGTGCTGATATTCCAGGTGTAGGCCACCACAACCCACTGATGATCAAGTTTTTTTTTTTTTTTTTTTAGACACATCCTTGCTCTGGTGCCCAGGCTGCAATCCAGTGATGCAATCACAGCTCACTGCAACCTCCATCTCCTGGGTTCAAGTAATTCTCCTGCCTCAGCGTCCCAAGTAGCTAGGATTACAGGCACATACCACCACACTGGGCTGATTTTTATATTTTTTTTAGAGATGCGGTTTCCCCATGTTGGCCAGGCTGGTCTCCAACCTTTGACCTCAAGTGACCCACCTGCCTTGGCCTCCCAAAGCACTGGTGTTACAGTTGTGAGCCACCAGACCCGGCCTGATGATCATGATTTTTAAATGGCTGTGTGTCCCAGGCACAAGTCTCAAAGCAACCCTAATTGTTCACTAACGCATTTTAAAATAATGTGGGTTTTGTATTTTCTTTTTTTTCTGAGACGGAGTTTTGCTTTTGTTGCCCAGGGTGGAATGCAATGGCACAATATTGGCTCACTCCAATCTCCACTCCAGAGTTCAAGAGATTCTCCTGTCTCAGCCTCCTGAGTAGCTGGGACTACACCACGCCCAGCTAATTTTTTGTATTTTCAGTAGAGACAGGATTTCACTATGTTGGCCAGGCTGGTATTAAACTCCTGACCTCAGGCGATCCACCCACCTCAGCCTCCCAAAGAGCTGGGATTACAGGTGTGAGCCACCACACCTGGCTGGAATTTGTTTTTTTTTTTTTTCTTTATTTTCTTCTAAAACATCCTGTCATAGCATGTTCACTGACAAATATTACCGAGCATTCTGGTTAGAAGGTACAAAAATACAGTAGAGAGAATGAGTAAGACCTAGTATTTGGGAGCACAACAGGGTGACTACAGTGAACAACAATGTATTGTACATTTTAAAATAACTAAAAGAATATAAATGTAGTGTTTGTAACACAAAGAAAGGATAAATGCTTGAGATGATGGACACCCCATTTACCATGATGTGATTATGATGCATTGCATGCCTGTAACAAAATATCTCAAGTACACCATAAATATAAACACTGTGTACCCATAAAAACTAAAAAATATACATATTATTATCCAGCTTTTTTTTCTTTTGAGTCTCACCCTGCGGCACTGGCTGGAGTGAAATGGCACAATCACTGCTCACTGCATCCTGTACCTCCCATGCTCAAACCATCCTCCCACCTCAATCTCCAGAGTAGCTTGGACCACAGGTGCGCACCACCACGCCCAGCTAATTTTTGCATTTTTTTGAAGAGACATGGATCTCACTATGTTGCCCAGGCTGGCCTCAAACTCCTGATCTCAAGTGATCCTCCAGCCTCAGCCTCCCAAAGTGCTGGATGATAGGTGTGAACCACAGCACCCAGCATTATGAGCATTGTTCTGTACACTTTTACAGCACAGTGAATACATCAGACAGGTATCTGTCCTCAAAGGGCTTATGTTGTTAAGAGAGAAACACACTAAACCTACAAGCAGAAAGTGTAGTATCATTTCAGATACAGATAAGTGCTACGGCTAAGGCAAGCTCATTTGATAAAAAAGGGCTGAGAGAGGTCACTTCAGATACTATGGTCAGGGAAGGCCACTGCAGGGAGGAGAACATGGAGTTGAACCGCAGATGATAACCCAGGAAAGCATTTTATTGTATCCATTTTAAAGATGAGAAAACAGTGGCTCACACCTGTAATCCCAGCACTTTCGGAGGCCAAGGTAAGCCAGTGGATCACAAGGTCAAGATCATCCTCATCAACAAGGTGAAACCCCACCTCTACTAAAAATACAAAAAAATTAGCTGGCCGTGGTGGTGCGAGCCTGTAGTCCCAGCTACTCCGGAGGCTGAGGCAGAATTGCTTGAACCCAGGAGGTGGAGATTGCAGTGAACCGAGATTGCCCCACTGCACTACAGCCTGGGCGACAGGGAAACACTCTGATTCAAAAAAAAAAAATGAGAATAAAGATGCAGGAAGTTAATTGAGTTGCCTGTGGTCTTACAACTAGTAATTAACAAATCAGGTTTCAAAGCTGGCTCTGACTCCTAAACCCGCCTTCCTCAGCACTACGTACAGGCAAAGAGATTTTAGCTATTCCAGTATCTTCTACCCCAGTCCTGCCTCCCAACTATGCTTAGAATAGCCTTTCTCAAATTCTACTTTGGACTCCTTGCTATTTCCTAAAAACTGCTCAGAGGCACAAAGGGGAACCTCACCACCCATCAACAAGTTTAAGGAAAGTACCAAATGTCTTTCAGGAAACTTCCCAAACATCAATGAATCATCTGCATCCTGCTTCATGGTTTACTAGTTCTGAAGCCTTCCCCCTTGGAATTTTATTTTATTTTATTGAGACAGAGTCTCACTCTGTTGCTCAGGCTGGAGTGCAGTTCTCAGCTCACTACAACTTCCGCCTCCCAGGTTCAAGCGATTCTCCTGCCTCAGCTTCCCAAGCAGTTGGGATTACAGGCGCCTGCCACCACGCCCCCGACTAATTTTTGTATTTTTAGTAGAGACGAGTTTTCACCATGTTGGCCAGGCTGGTCTCAAACTCCTGACCTCAAGTGATCCACCTGCCTTGGCCTTCCATAGTGCTGGGATTACAGGCATGAGCCACCACACCAGGCCTTAACTTTGGAATTTTATTAATTTAATTAATTAGTTATTTATTGAGATGGAGTCTCACTCTGTCACCCAGGCTAGACTGCAGTGGCAAAATCTTAGCACACTGAAACCTCTGCCTCCCGGGTTTAAGCAATTCTGCCCCAGCCTCCCAAGCAGCTGGGATTATCCCCCTCAGGTTTTTCTTGTTATTATTGGAATCTTGCTCTGTTATCCAGGCTGGAGTGCAGTGGCACAATCTTGGCTCACTGCAACTTCTTCCTCCAGGGTTCAAGTGATTCTCCTGCCTCAGCTTCCTGAGTAGCTGGGATTACAGGTGTGCACCACCACGCCTGGCTAATTTCGTATTTTTGGCAGCGACAGGTTTTCACCAAGTTGGAGAAGCTGAACTCCTGACCTCAGGTGATCCACTCACCTCCGCCTCCCAAAGTGCTGGGATTACAGTCATGAACCACCACGCCTGGCCCCCCTCAGAATTTTATTTGACCCTCACCACTCTGTAAGGTTTCTGGACAGGAACTAATCTCAGCTTACAGAGAAACAAGCATAAACTGATGAGGTACTGGTGTTGCCTAAATAGCTGTGATCAAGGCATTTAAACTAGTTGGTTCTCAATTTCCCAAATTTCCCATTAAAAAAAAAGGAGAGGACATTGAAATGATAATCATTAAAGTCTTATCTGGAAACAAACTTTAGGGAGATGGGTTTGTCATTTGGTAAAACCTCAAAAATGAAAGGAAAATTTTGGTGTACTTTAAAATGTTTTTCTGGCCCTTTTAAAATTAGATTTGTTTTCCTTGTAGTTTTGGGATATAGCTGAGCAGATAACTCCATTTAACTTCCTTAGGTCCTTCTATGATCATTTATTAATTCAAACCACTAAACCTAACACAGGCAGAAGAAAAGTTTCTGAGAAATTTCCTTTTTTTTTTTTTTTTGAGACGAAGTTTCGCTCTTGTTGCCCAGTCTGGAGTGCAATGGTGTGATCTTGGCTCACTGAAACCTCTGCCTACCGGGTTCAAGCAATTCACCTGCCTCAGCCTCCTGCGTAGCTGGGATTACAGGCATGTGCAAACCACATCTGGCTAATTTTTTTTTTCTTTTTTTTCTTTTTTTGAGACAGAGTCTCCCTCTGTCACCCAGGCTAAAGTGCAGTGGTGCAATCTCGTCTCACTGCAACCTCCATCTCCGCGGCTCAAGCAATTCTCCTGCCTCAGGTTCCCAAGTAGCTAGGGCTACAGGCACCTGCCACCACGCCCAGCTAATTTTTGTATTTTTAGTAGAGACAGGGTTTCACCATATTGGCCAAGCTGGTCTCGAACGCCTGACCTTGTGATCCACCTGCCTCGGCCTCCCAAAGTGCTGAGATTACAGGCATTAGTCACCCACGCCAGGACAAGGAGAAACTTCTTTAATAACAGCTTTGTTAGTTGAGCTGAATTGAATGTAAAGTAGTTACTTAAACAGCACACAAAAAAATCATTCTGGTTTCAATAAATGTGAAGGTTATAATTTGGACGAGGAAAAAAGCGAAAGTTACTTGTACTCTCTAAAGTTTTCCCAGCAAAGAAATAGGAATACAACAGAGGATACGTACTTAAAATATAGCTCCTTAAGAGAATGTTTATGGGAGGCCGGGCGCAGTGGCTCACGCCTATAATCACAGCACTTTGGGAGGCCGACCATCCTGGTCAACATGGTGAAACCCTGTCTCTACTAAAAATACAAAAATTAGCTGGGCATGGTGGCACACACCTGTAGTCCCAGCTACTCGGGAGGCTGAGGCAGGAGAATTGCTTGAACCCAGGAGGCGGAGGTTGCGGTGAGCCGAGATGGAGCCATTGCACTCCAGTCTGGGTAACAAGAGCGAAACTCTGTCACAAAAAAAAAAAAGAGAGAATGTTTATGTATTTTGATTCATAATTGTCTCCTTCTAAGGGTTGATATACTTTTCTTAGGCTAGTAGTCTTTACAAAGCAGCAATATAGGCTGTGCGTGGTGGCTCATGCCTGTAATCCAAGCACTTTGAAGGCCAAAGTCAGCACATTACCTGAGGTCGGGAGTTCACGACCAGCCTGACCAACATGGTGAAACCCTGTCTTAAAAAAAAAAAGCAGCCATATAATTACGTTTCTTTTAAAAGTACTTGTAATTCAGACTTTTACTAGCTTTCCACTTAATATGACTATTTTGTTTTAAAAAGTTTTTTTTTTTTGATTGCAGAAATTTATTAAAATTCGAGACTGTTTAATCTTCTTGTGCCATGAGACTCCATTAGGCTGTATACAAAGCTCACTGGGAGGCTGAGGATTACTAAAGCCCAGGAATTTCAGGCTGTAGTGAGTGTCAAAGGGTCACTGCACTCCAGCCAGGGTAAGGGAAGACCCTTTCAAGGGGTAATCTGCATGCTTTCTTGCTTGCTTGCTGTGATCATTAAAAACCATAGTTTTTAGGATAAAAGGTCTGCCTGCATTTCATCAAACATGAATTCTGAGTCCTTTGCTTCTTTAAAACTTGCTCCAGGCCGGGCACAGTGGCTCACGTCTGTAATCCCAGCACTTTGGGAGGCCAAGGTGGGTGAATCACAAGGTCAGGAGTTCGAGACCAGCCTGACCAACATAGTGAAACCCTGTCTCTACTAAAAATACAAAAATTAGCCAGGCGCAGTGGCACGCGCCTGTAATTCCAGCTACTCAGGAAGCTGAGGCAGGAGAATCACTTGAACCTGGGAGGCAGAGGTTGCAGTGAGCCAAGATTGTGCCACTGCACTCCAGCCTGGGCAACAAAGCAACAGACTCCATCTGAAAAAGCAAAAACAAAACAAACAAACAAAACAACTTGCTCCACACAGTGTAGTCAAGCCAATTCTCCATACCTTTAAAAGGTCTCCAAACATCTGCACCCAAGCCAGCCATCCAGGGATAAAAACGTTACCAGTAGCTGGAATACAAATGAGGACTTCCATTAAAATGCTAAACATCATTAAACTCTTTTCAAAGTTATCTGTCACAGAGTTAAAAATTTGCTTTAATGGAGACAAGTGTCTCGCCAGGTTGCTCAGGCAGGTTCTAAACACCTAGCCTCAAGGGATCCTCCTGTCTCAGCCTCCTGAAGTGCTGGGATTACAGGCATGAGTCGCCATGACCTGCCCATTTTTAATCACTACATTTACCTGTTATGACTAGTTACAGCTCTGAACTTTAAAGAACGCCAAGCTCGCCGGGCGCAGTGGCTCACGCCTGTAATCCCAGCACTTTGGGAGGCCGAGGCGGGTGGATCACGAGGTCAAGAGATCGAGACCATCCTGGTCAACACGGTGAAACCCCGTCTCTACTAAAAATACAAAAAATTAGCTGGGCATGGTGGCGCGTGCCTGTAATCCCAGCTACTCAGGAGGCTGAGGCAGGAGAATTGCCTGAACCCAGGAGGCGGAGGTTGCGGTGAGCCGAGATCGCTCCATTGCACTCCAGCCTGGGTAACAAGAGCGAAACTCCGTCTAAAAAAAAAAAAAAAAGAAAAGAATGCCAAGCTAAGTCAAGCAAAATGTGTCTGCTTGGTAAAAAGGAATCTAAAATAAAAATATGCATATAAAGAAAACGTGGTCAGGTTCAGTGGCTCAGCCTTGTAATCCAAAAGAGGCCGAGGCGGTAGGATCAGCTAGGAGTTCGAGACCAGCCTGGCCTGTTTAACATGGCACTATTCTGGCTCTAATAAAAATACAAAAATTAGCTGGGCATGGTGGTAAGCACCTGTAATCCTAGCTAGTCAGGAGGCTGAGACAGGAGAATCGCTTGAATTTGGGAGGTGGAGGCTGCAGTGAGCCAAGATCCTCCCACTGTACTCCAGCCTGGGTGACAGAGCAAGACTTTGTCTCAAAAAAAAGAAAGAAAGAAAAATAAAATGTGTCACTTTTTTTATGTTTTCTGGCTAAAACCTTTTTTTTTTTTTAAAAAAAAAAAAAAAAGCAATTAGAAACTCATAATTACCTTGTTTCTTTTTAAGATTTTTAGTTAATATGGTTTGTATTCAGACATACTAAAATGAAATAAAATGGGGAAAAAAACGCCTCTGAAGAGTAGCATATTTGTTTGCTACTTTGAAAAAACCAAAACGCTAGAAGAGGGGTTTTTATCTATTCTAATCTCCACTTGGAAAATACTACCTATACAGAGACACAATGAAGATATTTTCCTTTCTTTTTTAAATACTGACAGGGTTTCACTGTTTCCCAGTCTGGTCTCAAATTTGTAGGCTCAAGAAATTCTCCGTGGCTTCCCAAAGTGTTGGGATTACAGGCAAGCGTGAGCCACTGTGCCCAACCCACAGTGAAGATTTAATCAGCAGTAATAAACACCTATGTAGAAAGAGGATGTGTGCTTGTCATCTGCCTTCTGGAAAATTAAATACAGGCACAAAGGATTCTTCTGCTACATGTCTGATCTTGCCCTCCACAATACCCGTCTACAAGGATGTTTATAGGGAAGTGTTAATCCCCACCTAATGCAGATTGCCTATTGAAATCACCTCACAGTGGCGATTTTTTCCGGAAAATATTCTCGTTTGGCAATTTTGACTTACTCATTCTTTTGCAAAGTCAACTTGTTATTAGATAAACTTTAAAAATAAACTTTGAAGGTAGCATTCAGATAACACATCCTAAATTGTGTCTAGATTTAATTTACACAATATGCACTTTTTCTCCTAATTTGCAACAGAAAATAGTCAGCAGCTGGTAGTTTCAGAAATCACCCTTTTGCCGAGTCTTAAAATTTTTTTATTCCAGGGAAACGTGAAGATTGTGGGGCGCTATTAAAAAAAAAAAAAAAGCAAACCACAGGGCCTATCTGGCCACCTAAAACGCAAGTGTTTTGGTTTCGCAAAGCCCTGGAAACTAACCGTCTCCTTTTTGCTCGCCCTACCTGTCATGACACGTTGTATCATTTGTAGCAAGCTCTGGAGCAGGGCATTTAAAAATAACGTTTTCTTGCTCAAGTACCCCAAAAAATCTCTTGATTCTTAGTGGCAATATCCAGTTGAGTCTTTGCACACTTTGTTTTTGCCGGCTGGGTCAGAACTTTGCGAGAACCCCAGGGGACCTCGCAGGAAGCCCGGTTGGTAGTTATTTTTTCTCCACCTGCCACTAGGTTGCACTAGATTTAGGATGCTGGGGAATATGCGCCATTTAATTTTTTAAAATAAAGCAGGACCATCACGGGACGAGACCTGAGAGAGGGAAAAAGAAAAGCCGACGCGACCGGGTTTTTCATTAAAACCCCGTTCAAATCGCCTTCCCTTCAAAACGCCTAAAAGAGCTGAATTCTATTAAATACTGGTTGGCAGGTTTTTTCCTCGGGTCCACGTCACGAGCTCCCTCATTCTCCGCTTCAAGGTTCCTTTCGACTCCACAACGTGAAGCCAGGGGGAAGGCCTCCTTAAACTGGGGGTTTTCGCCAAAAAAGCCAGGGTCACCCCCCGGGAAAGTCCCTATTTAGGGGTTTATCGGGAGGGGACTGAGCCTGACGAGGCTGCAGGGCCGCGAGGCCCCGCCCCCCCCGGGGTTCCCAGCGTGCCCCGCGCGGAGAGGACGCGGCGACGGAGGCGGGGCGAGGAAGGGGCGGGGCTAAAGGGAGAGAAGGGCGTCGGTTTTGCGACAGGGGCGGTGGGTTGCGGAAACGGAAGTGGAGGGTGCGCTTGGCGGCGGCGGCGGGAGCTGCGGAGTCGGGAATCAAAACAAAGGGCTTGGGGGGGCGGGGGGAAGGCGGCGGGGCCGGAATGTGAGCGGAGGTGGAGCCGGCGGCAGAGGTGAGTTTGTAGACAGTGCTGCGGCCAGATCGTGGCTGGCCCTGCTCTGGGGCCAGCGGGGCGGGACGGAGGACAGTGTCCCCCCCCTTCCCCCTCCTATTGCTGGTGGGATGGTGGTGGAGTGGATAGGTTGGCTAACTGGGACGCGCCAGTCGGGTCCCCCACGAAAGAGTTAGCTTGTCTCCCTTTCGTGTCCGTTTAGTACTGTCGCTGTTGGCGCCCCTGTTACCCTTCGAGGGTATTTGGTTCCCCGCCCGCCCCTGTCTGCCCCTTGTGGGGCCCTCAAGGAGTGAAGTGCACAGTTGGAAGGTTAAGAGAAAAGGAAAGGGGAGGGTATTTTTGCAGCACCCTCCCACATGCCCGGGCGTTTTGCGTTCTCCTCTGCTTTTTAGCAATCCCTAGGGTGTAGTCTTAGGGTTGACAGATAGTGTTGAGCTGCCCTAGGGCGTCAGCCACTCTCACTAGTAGTTGTAACACGACCTCGTGATACACCTTTTAAAGTTTCTCCAGCACCTTTCCGATATTACCAAGAGCCGTCCAATTGCATTTGTATCTTTTGGACTTCCCTGCATCTCTGCATATCGGTGGATTGAAACCTTGTCTTCCTAGATACTTATTAATCTTTATTAGTTCAACAGTTTTTTTTATTAAAATGTGCTAGGCATTGTACTTTGGGTAGGAGATAGAAGAGTGAATAGGAAAACGTAGTCCCTGTTGTCATGGAGTTTATATTCCAAATGGGGGGAAAGATAATAAAATAACAAGCTAAAAGGGCATTTTAGCCAGAAGAGCTATGGGGGAGAAAACGGTAATGGGATGGGGTGATGTGGGGTCGAGGGCTAGACTGGATGCTACAGAAACATCATTTGCTAAATGTTCCCCATGGATTATCTCATGTAATCCAAACAACGGCCTAGTAAGGTGGTTTCTATTATTATCACACCTATCTTGGAGATGGGATCTGTGGTTCAGAAAGGTTGTGAGTTGTGCAAAGCTGCACCGCGGTAGAACTGGGGACAAAAATGCAAACAGTCGACAGAGCCTATGCTCTCAGCTCCTAACTGAATTGCTCAAAAAACTTGAAGAGAGTGACAGGAAGGAGACTGTCACTCGTCCAACAGAATCTGCTTTTGTCTACCTAAGCTGCCTCATGGATAATTGGGAAATTTTGAGGGTGCAGGCACCTAACAAATTTTTACTTTTTTTTTTTTTTTTGGAGACAGAGTCTTGCTCTGTCGTCCAGACTGGAGTGCAGTGATGCGATCTCGGCTCACTGCAACCTCCGCCTCCCTGGTTCAAGAGATTCTTCTGCCTCAGCCTCCCAAATAGCTGGGACTACTGGCGGACGCCACCATGCCAGGCTAATTTTTGTATTTTTAGTAGAGACGGGGTTTCTCCGTATCGGCCGGGATGGTCTCGAACTCCGGACCACGTGATCGCCTGCCTGGGTCTCCAAAGTGCTGGAATTACAGGCCTGAGCCACAGAGCCCAGCCAAGTTTTACTTTAAATCTCTTGTATTGAGAGTATTTAAGGCACCTTGATGTAGCGAAGGGGTGAACAGGCCTAATTTTGGGTCAGGCTAGCTACATAAATTCATTAAGTTTCTGTTTCCTCCTCTGCAAAAATGTAGCTAATTTCTTCCCTGTCTACCTCACAGAATAATTGCGAAAATTATATAAGTGGGTTTTTTTTCCATCATTATATTCCTTGTACCAAGCACAGGCCTGCTGCATAGTAGATACTAAGTAAATATTTGCTAAATGAAGACATAAGTCATGTCACATGAAAATGTCTTGTAAACTAGATTATACTGTAAATGTCAGCTCACTTTCAGGATTTGGCTTTGAAGAAGTTTGAGAGACTGTTGATGTACACCATGAATATTACAGATTCTTATGATTTTGAGAGGACCCTATTGGAGGCCATGAAACCTGTATCTAATAAGAAAAATGAGACTCATAATTTACTGTCAGTGGTGGCAGTTAAATCCCCCTCTGTCTCCAAATTAACCACTCCCAACAGTGTGTGATAGGTAAATGGCATGCTTTATTAATTGAATTCCTCATTCATTCAACTACTGTTTACTTTGTATTTACAGAGTGGGGGTCCCTTGGTTGGCACAAGAGATATGGTTGTGAAAATAGACAGTGGGATTCATTTTATCTAATTTTGTTTCCTCTAATATGGTGACAGGGGAGAAATTAGCCATATTTTACATAGGACAGAACAGAAACTTTAAAACAAATTTTTTTTAGAGACAGAATCTCATTCTTTTGCCCACGCTGAAGTGCAGTGGCACAGTCATAGTTCACTGCAGTGTCAAATTCTTGGCCTCAAGAGATCCTCTCACCTCAGTCTCCTGAGTAGCTGGGACTAGTTGCTCTCTGCCACACCTTGTTGATATTTTAAACTTTATTATTTTTTTACAGCTGTGATCTTGCTCTGTTGCCCAGGCTGACAAGAGCCAGATAGTAAACATTTTAGGCGTTGTAGGCCATACAGTCTGTTTGCAAAGAGATTCTCTTCACAGCTCTCCAATTGGAATACAAAAGCAGCCTTAGGCAGTACTTAAATGAATGAGTGTGTCTATGTCTCAATAAAACTTTATTTACAGACACTGAAATTTGAATTTCATATAATTTTGTTTGTTTGTTCATTTGTTTTTGAGACAGGGTCTCACTCCATAGCCCAGGCTAGAGTACAGTGGCACAATCTCATCTCACTGCAACATCTACTTCCCTGACTCAAGTGATTCTTCTTGAAGTGAATCTCAGCCTCCAGAGTAGCTGGGATTTACAGACATGTGCCACCATGCCTGGCTAATTTTTGTATTTTTATTAGAGACAGGATTTCACCATGTTGGCCAGGCTGGTCTCAAACTCCTGACCTCAAGTGATCCAGCTGCCTCGGCCTCCCAAAATGCTGGGACTACAGGCATGAGCCACCACGCCTGGCATCAATTTCCTATAATTTTGTATGTCACAATGTATTATTATTTTTAATTTTTTTTTTCAAAAATTAAAAAGTATAAAATGCGTTCTTAGTTCACAAGCCATTTAAATACAAGCTGTGGGCTGATTTTGGCTGATGGGCCGTAGTGTACCTCTGCATTATGGGATCACTTCTGTACCTTCAATATAGTACTCGTATAATCTTCTTCCTTCTCCCCGCCATATAGATATTAAAATCTCTCAAAAATAACATCTTATGAGAGATATAACTAAAAGAAATTCTTTTATATATGCCCAGGTGAAATTTTCAAGAGATAGTCAAAGTAATCACCTTAAAATGGCCCCTTGTAGGTAACGGTGAGGAGGGAATTGGGATGCTACAGGGAGGACTTGGAAATGAGGCTCAGTTGTCTTCACCGTTGACCAGCTGCCTCCAATCCCATGCATGTATTGTTTTTGGTTTGTTTGTTTTTGAGACAGGGTCTCACTCTGTCACCCAGGCTGGAGTGCAGTGGCGCAGTCACAGCTCACTGCAGCCTTGACTTCCCAGGCTCTTCCCCCTCAGCCTCCTGAGTAGCTGGGATTACTGGCATGCACTGTCACACTCAGCTAATTTTTTGTATAGATGGGGTTTTGCCATGTTGCCCAGGCTGGTGTGGAACTCCTGGGCTCAAGCGATTCACCCACCTGGGCTTCCTAAAGTGCTGGGATTACAGGCCTGGGCCATTGCGCCTCACCTGCGTTTATTGTTGAGACCTATAAGAGTGTTGTTGCCCTGGCGGAGCTATAGCACAGCTGCAACTTGAGATTTTTCTACCAGTTAGATTTTTGGTAGCATATCAGATTGCACTTTCATCCTTAGTAAACTAAGAAATTGATTCAATTTGTTCTGTAGCAAGTCAAATTCAAAGTCCACAGAGGCCCCTTAGTTTTGACCTTCCATGCTTAGATCAAAGAAACAGTGCGAGAGGTTGCTCTTAAATCAATTTTAAACTCGTACATATAGTTGTTAATGAGGATATGGTGATGGCTCTTTTTGTATTTTTATTCAAGACCAGCCTGGCCAATTTGGTGAAACCCCTCTCTAATAAAAATACAAAAAATTAGCTGGGCATGGTGGCAGGCTCTGGTAGACCCAGCTACTTGGGAGGGTGAGGCACGAGAATCGCTTGAACCCAGAAGGTGGAGGTTGCTGTGAGCTGGGATCGTGCCGTTGCACCCCAGCCTTGGCAACACAGTGAGACTCCATCTCAAAAAAAAGATCTGAATTGTTGGGAGCCATTGCACTACAAATAGAGCTGCAGTTTCACATTTTAATATGTTGTAAAATTTGTACTTAGGCAAAGAAATAACACTGAAATCTTACTTGTTCTTAACAGGGTGGAAGAATGAAAGAAAAGAAAGATGAAAGAATGTTGAATCACTTTGCATGGCTGTATGATGGAAGGAAACGAAACTGAGAACTCCTGCGGCAGAACACGTGGATGGCTTCAACAAGATAATGCTGCTAAGCCATGGCTTTGGAAATTCTCTAATTGTTTTTCTCGTCCCGAGCAGACGCTGCCACATAGTCCCCAAACGGTAACTATATGCAAGACTAAGGATGTAGCAGATTCCTTATGCAGATAGATGAGAGAGGTCCATATGGTCTGGGACACAGTCTCTCATCCTGGAGTCTGTGCTGAGTTTTTCTGTAGATCTTGCCTGTATTGCCCCTTATACCACATTATAGTGATTCCTGACTCAGTGAAAGCACAGCACAATTTTTTTTAACTCCTCTATTTCACTCTGAGTAACAGTTGATGCTATTTAATGTTAAAATTTGGGAAAGATTTCTTTGTCATTAAAGTCACAGATAACAATAATTAAAAATCCACGTTATGTAGTAAAATTGGAGGAAAGTACAGAATACATCGTATTTTACTGTATCCCTCTGAGTTTTGAGTCTGTAATCTAGTGAGGTTTGGGAAGAGCTTAGCCACTGCCTGTTTTTTTTCTTCGAGATTTCTCAAATATTTACATCTCAATATAAATGTATATCTCTCACTTCTTGCTTATTCATTGTGATTTTGACATTTCCTTTCTTTTCTTTTTGAGATAGAGTCTTGCTCAGCCACCTAGGCTGGCGTGCAGTGGTATGATCTCGGCTCACTGCAACCACCATCTCCCAGGTTCAAGCAATTCTCTCATCTCAGCCTCTTGAGTAGCTGGGATTACAGGCATGCGCCACCATGCCCGGCTAATTTTTGTATTTTAGTAGAGACGGAGTTTCACCATGTTGGCCAGGCTGGTCTTGAACTCCTGACCTCAGGTAATCCACTCACCTCAGCCTCCCAAAGTATTAGGATTATGGGCGTGAGCCAACATGTCTGGCTGGGTATTAATAACTTTTTAAAAACCAATTTAATTTTCCATCTTCTCTAGGTTTTCAGTGTCTAGTTTTCTTTGTTGCAAGGCATCAAGTAATTTGCCTCATTTTAGGAGTTTTATTTTAGGGACAGTTGACAGTGAGGGTTGATATCAAAAGCAAGGCTTCCTGGGATGGGATGTTAGATCTGGTCCTCATGGAGTCACACAGTTCAGAATTACAGGGTCAGCTTTACAGATCTTGAAACTCAGTTTTGTCATTGGCATGCAGAATGGAGTAGGTTTAGGGGACCCGCTCATAATAAGCCTGCCCATATGAACCTGATCTATAGAAGTCAGAATACCAATGTATTAATTTCAGTCCGAACTGTAATTACGAAGAGGGCAGAACATGGTGTTCACTGTGGTCAGCCCATGGCTGTTACCTCCGTTTTAGGAGAAGTTTGGTTGAAACTTCAGATTTCTTCCAGATGAGCGTATGCTCCCAGGTGAGTGTAGAATCACAGCAAAAGGGAATGGAGTTGTAGGCATCAGATGGACCCTTGTACGCTGTGAAGGGTGAGCATGTCTCAGTCACTGTAGCAGGGCACTCTCTTCACCTTAATGGCTCTTGCAGTCACCCTGTAAAGGCTGATGAGTTCTGTTCCCCTTCATTGGATAGGTACTGTGCCAAGGGCTCTATCTTATTTTATCCGTCTAGCAACTCTAGGAAGTACATTGAATTGTTCCCAATTTATGGATGAGGAAACTGTTGGGTACCAGCTCCAGCTCCGTAGGTGGGTGCCCTTAGTGCCGGCAGTGGTGAGGGATTGAGAAAAGGAAATAAAGACAGAGACACCACAGTAGAATTTACAGCCTGGGTCCAGGGGACCAACGCAAGCTCAGGAACCGAGCTCTGGGCACCAATCACTTTTATTATGTGCATAATCTCATTGATCTTATGGGCGTGGAAGGGGAGGGTGAAGGGGTAGGTAAGATGGGGTCGGGGGAGCACTTGAAATCCTTCTAAGACATGCTAAACTAGTATTCTGAGTTTATCACTGATTGTTATGGGGTGCTGCTGCTGCAGATGAGGAATCGGGGTTTGACCACACTCAGTGCATCCAGGGGCTTTTATCTTCCAAGCATTGAGGACATAGAGCAGTTAAAATCACTCCATATCCGAGAACCTAGGCAGAGCCTGAGGTATTCCGTGATCTGTGCCCTGCAAGGCTTATCTCCTTGCCAGCTCCCATCTGCAGAGACCTCCCCGGATCTTGTGAGCAGTGGTCGCCTCCCATCTGAGAGGTCTTTGCGTAAGCCCTCTTTACGAGACCCTCATGCAGTTTCCATGTTGAGAAGGCATGTGTGTGACCAGAGCAGTATTGCTTGCTCTGCAACTACACTGAGGTGTTCCCCAGTATTACTGCACTCTCAGATGGTCTTTACCTTAGGCCTCCTGCTGCCGCTTGATTTCTAATTAACCACATCAGTAATTTAGTTTCATATATGAACTTCAGTGTACTCTGAACCAAGCAAGCTTATAATTATTTAGCTGGAATTAACATAGGTCTTCCCCTGGCCATCTTGACTCACAGAAACCAAAGTGTAGGTTAAGTAACTTACCCAAGGTCATACAACTATAGAGTATCAGATTCCAACCCAGGTCTCTGCCACTGATGCTGTGCATTATAACCTTTGTAATATGCTGATTTCCTGTGTCCATTTCGGAGTCATATGACAAACTATGTGTCTTGAATATTTTTCCGAGATAGTTTTCTGATTTCTCTAAATCTTTTCACTGGTTGCAATGTAATTGTTTTCATTATGGCTTTAGGTCATGATATCCTAGGGTTTACGAAAGCGATCAGCAACATGGGTGGGCCATCTGGGTAGATGGCTGGTCTCATCCATGTTTGAAACCTTACTCTTTTCCTTTGGGGAATCTTATCAAAACCCCTTATGGACTGACGACAGGAGTTGTTAAGTAGTGTCCTCAAACCACTGTGTGTGTTAGCCACCTTGATTCAATGCTGTTTGTGACTGGGTTGTTTTCATACCACCTGTTTTGTCTTCAGAAGATTCTGTGAGGCAAGGGGAAATTATCAAAAGGAAGTCAACTGAGGCACAGTGGCTGCTAAAGCTGTAAATAGGCCCACCCACCCCAGTCTGTTTCGATTCAGAGTGTAATCTTAATTTTAGTTGTGTGTTCCAGTTAGTGTTCACTTCCTGGAGACCTCTCTGAAGAATGTCCCTGGTTTTAACTAGCTGTAATTCCATTTTGTTCAGTTATGATTGAGTGATGTAACAGAATCAAACACTTTCTTTTAGTGAATGCAGTAAGATATGAGTAACCTAAAAACCAGTGACCTCATAAAATTAATTTATGTTCTGATTTTCTTTTCTCAGAAAGAGTACATGGAGAACAAGAAAGTTGCTGTGGAATTAAAGGATGTACCATCTCCCCTTCATGCTGGCTCTAAACTTTTTCCAGCAGTCCCACTTCCTGATATTCGTTCTCTTCAGCAGCCTAAAATACAGCTTTCATCTGTCCCCAAAGTAAGCTGCTGTGCTCATTGCCCGAATGAACCCTCCACTTCGCCAATGCGTTTTGGTGGTGGTGGTGGCGGTAGCGGAGGTGCGGGTAGCTTGATTCACCCGGGCGCACTGTTAGACTCGCAAAGCACCAGGACAATCACGTGTCAGGTAGGGTCAGGGTTTGCTTTCCAATCTGCATCTTCACTCCAGAATGCCTCAGCTAGGAACAGTTTGGCAGGCGTTGCAAGTGACTTTCCCAGCATGTGTCTGGAGAGTAACCTAACTTCCTGCAAACACCTGCCCTGTTGTGGAAAACTCCATTTCCAGTCATGTCATGGTAACGTGCACAAGCTGCATCAGTTTCCGACTCTCCAGGGCTGCACCTCCGCTGGCTATTTCCCCTGTTCTGATTTCACAAGTGGGGCTCCAGGGCTTTTGGAAGAGCACATTTCACAGTCGGAGCTAACGCCTCACTTGTGCACCAACTCTTTGCACCTTAATGTGGTACCTCCGGTTTGTTTAAAGGGCTCACTTTACTGCGAAGACTGTCTAAACAAGGTTCGTATCTTTTTATTTCTTACGTTGGGTGCAGCTGAGGATGGAGAAATGACTTTTTTGAAGTGGATTTATCTTGAAAAGCTTTTATTATACATGGGGTTGAAGATTCTCCTATGGCATAGAGGAATCTCCCCATCATCATAATTTTTGCTAGTTCTGAAAGAAACAAAGGGGAAAAGGGCAGATGTCTTTGAAAAGTACAATCATTATTTATGTAGTTTATACTTTTAGAGCCTCTTGTTGCAATAAATCCATTTCCTACACGGGAGACTAGGTTGGCAAAGCCTTCATGTTCTGTTTTCTCTTTAAGGGCTAAAACACAGTGGATTTCTTTCTTTCTTTCTTGCTTTCTTGCTTTCTTGCTTTCCTGCTTTCCTGCTTTCCTGCTTTCTTTCTTGCTTTCTTTCTTTCTAGCTTTCTTTCTTTCTTTCTTTTTTTGTTGTTGAGACAGAGTTTCACTCTTGTTGCCCAGACTGGAGTGCAGTGACATGACCTCAGCTCACCACAACCTCTGCCTCCCGGGTTCAAGCGATACTCCTGCCTCAGCCTCCCGAGTAGCTGGGACAGACTACAGGCGTGCACCACCATGCCCAGCTAATTTTTGTATTTTTTAGTAGAAATGGGATTTCACCATATTGGAGAGGCTGTTCTCGAACTCCTGACCTCAGGATCTGCCCGCCTCAGCCTCCCAAAGTGCTGGGATTACAGGCGTGAGCCACCATGCCTGGCCAGCACAGTGGATTTCTTACAGCTTACATTCAACTTACACATGGCTGCATTCATGTAATGTAGATAACTGCATGTTTTTATTTCGCAGTAATATACGAAACCTGAAACTTGGCCCTAGTCACACTGGTGTTCAAGTGAAGATTTTACTACCCTTTATGTAAAGTGTCTGTGAGGTCTTTGTTGCAGCAGATACATGCTCCAGAATGTAAAGATGTCATGGTGTTAATATATTTCTTGATCATGTCAAGTCACTTCTGGAAATGAATTTATGAATTGATAGCTAATGGTTCTGGGAAAGATTATTTGAAAATATGTTTTATTAGAGGCTAGGAAGCAGAAGAGTAAAACACTTAGAGCGTGTTTTCAGTTGTTGTATATAACTCCAGTCTCTGAAATGATGTCTCTGACACCTCCTCCTCTTCAAAAAAATTTTAAAACAGCCAGCAAGAAATAGCATAATTGATGCGGCCAAAGTCTGGCCAAATATACCACCTCCAAATACTCAACCTGCACCTCTTGCCGTCCCTCTGTGTAATGGCTGTGGAACCAAAGGAACAGGGAAGGAGCCCACGTTGTTATTGGCGACCAGTCTAGGCAAAGCTGCTTCAAAATTTGGTAAATCACAGTATGGCATAAAATGTGCATATTTAAATAGCTTTCAGTATCTGATACTAACATTGCATTTAATCACCTTCGAAGGATTCCTTGTGGTTCTAAAGCTACTGTGTATGTGAGTCTCTATTTCCATATCTTGGTAGAAATCTTTTTATTATCATAGATCAGGAAGTCATTTGCCCTTTATGTTGGGCCGAGGCTATACACAGAAGCTTTGTATAGAAAAATGGGTAGCCTATCAGGAGAAATAAAAGTGCTGGAAAAGACTTGGTGTCAGCTTAGGTTTGAAATCACACTTGTTGATGGTATACTCCCTAAAAGCGTTGAGTAATTTAGCATTGGCTGATTGAAAACAGTATTTGAGAACCAAAGAGTTCTCAGTTAAAATAATGTCCCTAAAAAGTTAATGTGATATGTTTTGAAAACATTTTTACAATGTTAAATCAGATGTTAATGCAGAATGAACTCAAAATCAACAAGAGGAACAGCTTCACCCTTTATCAGCTCTTCAGCGTTTGTTAATACCAAGTAGGTAGATAAGTGTGAGCTAAGCTTGAGAGTTGGGTCCTGGAGCTGCAGTATCATCAGGTACATGCTCCTTCTCAGAGAAGCATCACTGTTTAATATTAGAATGGTTCATGCTTTGAGATGGATTTATTGTGGGCTTCAAGTCACTTGACTCTTAGATTTGTCTTCTCCTGAAAAACAGGAATAATATCTTAGAGTGATACTTGGACAACATGGTTGCTTATTAGGTCAACCAGTGAGGTTGGTAGCCTTAAAACTTAGCATTAATTAATAATTTGGTTTTTCTACCACTAAGAATGATAGGTAGTTTATTATCTTATTTTAATTTGCCATTTATTTTCCACTACAAGTAATTGAAGGTGTTAACATTTCTTAAGGATCACCAGAAGTTGCAGTAGCTGGACAGGTGCTAGAAAACTTACCCCCCATTGGAGTTTTTTGGGATATTGAAAACTGTTCCGTTCCCTCTGGCCGGTCAGCAACGGCTGTTGTGCAAAGAATCCGTGAGAAGTTTTTTAAAGGCCACAGAGAAGCAGAATTTATCTGTGTGTGTGACATCAGTAAAGAAAACAAGGAAGTAATTCAAGAGCTGAATAATTGCCAGGTAAAAAAATTTTTTTTTAGTAATTGTAATCTACTATAGCAGAAGAATAAGCACGTGTTTTTTGTTTGTTTTGAGACAGAGCCTAAGTGTCACCAAGGCTGGAGTGCAGTGACACAGTCATGGCTCACTGCAGCCTTGAACTCTGGGACCCCAGTGGTCCTCCCACCTCAGCCTCCCAAGTAGCTGGGATCACCGATATACACCATCATGCTCAGCTAATTTTTTTTTTTTTTTTTTTTTTTTTTTTTTTTTTTGTTGTTTTTTTTTTTTTTTTTTTTTTTTTTTTTTTTGAGACGGAGTTTCGCTCATGTTACCCAGGCTGGAGTGCAATGGCGCTATCTCGGCTCACTGCAACCTCCGCCTCCTGGTTTCAGGCAATTCTCCTGCCTCAGCCTCCTGAGTAGCTGGGATTCCAGGCACGCGCCACCATGCCCAGCTGATTTTTTGTAGTTTTAGTAGAGACGGGGTTTCACCATGTTGACCAGGATGGTCTCAATCTCTTGACCTCGTGATCCACCCGCCTCGGCCTCCCAAAGTGCTGGGATTACAGGCGTGAGCCACCGCGCCCGGCCATGCTAATTTATTTTTTGTAGATATGAGGTCTACCTATGTTGTCCAGGCTTGTCTCAAACTCCTGGGCTCAAGCAGTCCTCTTGCCTTGGCCTTTCAAAGTGCTGTACATGTATGTTTTTTTAAGAATTCTGATTGAAAATTTGTTTAATGATACTCCATTTGTGTCAAGTTTTCAAATAAAAAGAATTACCAAAAGACCACTTCCAAAGTCCAAAAAACAGTTTAAGCATTCTTTTTTTTTTTTTTTTTTTTTTTTTAAAAAGGGGTTTTTTTTTTTTTTTTTTTTTTTTTTTGGTAAAGACGGGGTTTCATCTTGTTGGTCTTGAACTCCCGACCTCAGGTGATCCACCCGCCTTGGCCTCCAAAGTGCTTGGATTACAGGCATGAGCCACCACTCCCGGCCCTTTTTTTTTTCTTTTTTCGTTCTTAGTAGACACTTGGCATTCACAGTTTAAGCATTCTTATCTTTCAGTTATGCTCCTTAATTTGTACTTTAGTTCTGTACTGGTATCATGGTTATATATGTATTGTTTCCTTTGATTTTCATTACTGCTCTGGCATGTAGAATATATTTGTAATCATAAACTAAGGCCCTGAGAGGTGAAGTAATAAGATCATTTGACTGGGAAGTAGAAGAGCAAGGATCTAAATCTAGATTTATCTGACCCCCAGAGTCTGTGCTTTTAAGCTGGAACTAGAATTCAGGTCTTTTAACTCTCAGACAGTTAATTCTATTGATAGTCCATATTGCATGTCTAAAATTATATACCTGTGTTCTTTACAAAAATCGGTAAGTTATTATTGTATATTGCAAGTGACTGAGGCAACTTTCTCAAAATAAACCGTTTCTTCCTTTGGAGACTTGCATATGAGTCTGATAGTTTTAACAGAAATAAATGCATTTTAGCTCTCTTAGGGATATACTCCCTCCTCTCTCCATCACCTAACCCCAGATCCTGAAAACCATCCGCGGTGCCAAGGGAGAGAATACAGTCGTGGGTTCTCAGTTTGTGTTTCTGGTTGGAGTAATAAATCCCCTTCCCTCTCTTTTTTGCTTATTAGTTGAGACAGAAACTAAAAATTATGGCTTCAGGCTGCTAAAAGCCTAAAACAAAACAAAACAAAACCAACAACAAAATAAGACAGGTTGCACAAGCTTGCATGGGTAGCATAGACAGCTGACATAAAACACAACATTAAGTCTTATTTTAGTCATTTATCTGATCTCTGCCACGTCCAAATTGTTGGCAGAAGCTACTAGAGCAAATTTAACTGACTTCAAATTTCACTTCCTGTTTTCTACTTATTTTCTGAAAGGAGGATGAAAGAAATGCAGAAACAGAAGATTGGAGATGAGAGCAGGGTTAGTAACAGACCCAGTTAGCTCATATGGAGAACCAATGTTGAGGTTACTGAGATCTGGTTATAATTTCTTACCATTCCTAATAGTAATAATAAAGGCATTTTTTTTTTTTGGCTCAGGAATTACTTATTAAAATATTCATAGACATCAATGATGGACTGGGTAAAGAAAATGTGTCACATATATGCCGTGGAATACTATGCAGCCGCAAAAAAGAATAAGATCATATCCTTTGTAGGGCCATGGATGAAGCTAGAAGCTATCATTCTCAGCACACTAACACAGGAGCAGAAAATCAAACACCCCATGTTCTCACTCATAAGTGGGAATTGAACAGTGAAAACACATGGACACAGAAAGGGGAATATCACACAGTGGGGCCTATCTGTCAGGCACAGGGGGCAAGGAGAGGGAGGGAGAGCATTAGAACAAATACCTAATGCATGAGAGTCTTAAAAGATGGCAGGTCGATAGGTGCAGCAAACCACCATGTCACATGTATACCTATGTAAAACCTGCATGTTCTGCACATGTATCCTGGAACTTAAAAATAAATTTTTTTTTAAAAGGCCAGGCGTGGTGACTTACACTTGTAATTCCAGCACTTTGGGAGGCTGAGGTAGGCAGATCATGAGGTCAGGAGTTCAAGACCAGCCTGGCCAAGATGGTGGAGGCCCGTCTCTACTGAAAATGCAAAAATTAGCTGGGAATGGTGGCATGTGCCTTTAATCCCAGCTACTCGGGAGGGTGAGACAGGAGAATTGTTTGAACCAGGACCCAGGAGGCACAGGTTGCAGTGAGCAGAGATCATGTCGTTGCACTCCAGCTTGGGCTACAGAGCGAGACTCTGTCTCAAAAAATAAAAAAGTAAATATAAAATATGGGCAGAATGTGTAGCAATTTTCTAGCCTCAGCTGCTGCTCATTCACCCTTATTATAAATTAATGCAGGTAACCGTTGCCCACATCAATGCGACTGCAAAGAATGCAGCTGATGATAAATTGCGGCAGAGTCTTCGCAGGTTTGCAAATACCCACACTGCTCCAGCCACAGTGGTTCTTGTGTCAAGTAAGTACAGAAACATCTACTAATTTCAGCTAAACTCATTGTGTCGGAAGTTACCGTAGAAGCCGGAAACGTGAAAGTAAAACGTATCCCCAAAGAGGCTGTAGTACGTGAGACATGTTTATGATTATTGTTGAGAACTGTTCAGAAAAAAAATTGGGTCTAGGTGGATTTCTGTATTTTCTCCTTAGAACTTGAATTCTTGTGGGACCAGGTTTATTAAAGAAAAATGTGATTTTTTTTTTTTTTTAACCTTGGGCCCAGTGTTAATAATTTTTAAAGCCTGGGATACGAATTTTCAAATTTGAGTCTCCCCAACATATTATATTTGCTCCCTTTTACGGAAAGTAACGTATGTGTCTTGGAATTCATTGTAGGTACATGGCAAGACTGTCTTACCATGCTAATTCTTTCTGATGTGAAATGTGTTTCTTTTCTAAGAACTGGGGAAGCAACTTTGAATATAGTCCATCCTTGCCTCCTGAATGGGTGTCAATAGACTTGTCTGTCTTTGTTACGTGTTTCTAATGTTTGGGGATGGGGTTGGTCTGTACCTTTTCTTTCAGCTGATGTCAATTTTGCATTGGAACTTAGTGACCTGAGACACAGGCATGGTTTCCACATAATTTTGGTCCATAAAAACCAGGCCTCAGAAGCATTGCTGCATCATGCTAACGAGCTGATCAGATTTGAAGAGTTCATTTCCGACTTGCCCCCCAGGTTACCACTAAAAATGCCAGTAAGTGGGTTTGCATTATTTTTTGCCATTTTCCAATATTACATTGTGGAGGCTGAAAGACAGCCCATAGTAAGGGGGTTGCCATGCCCAGATGGGGCTGTTCTTTATAAGAGGTGGGTCAGATTTTGAGGTAAGGCTTAGAAACCTTCAGTTCTTCTCTTACAAATATACAGAGAATTGGTATATGTGAAGTTTGCTTTTATTTATTTCAAAACATTATATGGAATTGACTTGTAGATTTACCTTCCTGACTTGGCAGTGTCTTCGAAGCTAGCAGTGTTGTGTGTCAGGTGGATAGAAATAATGAATTAAAAGTTACTGTTCTTTTTGCTTCCAAGTATTATGGATAGAGAATATGGTGAGGGTTCTCACATACTTGTGTGGTTGGCATCAAATAAGTGGAGTCATTGTGCATTTTTTTGGTTTTAGCAGGCCTCTGAGGCTGTGGCTTTTTTTTTTTTTTTTTTTTTT
>NW_016107319.1:613023-616199 GCF_001604975.1 Cebus imitator
TGACTGCAAGTTTAATTTTAAGAAAGCACTTTTTTTTTTTCTGGAGACAAAGTCTTGCTCTTCTCCTCCAGGCTAGAGTGCAATGGTACAATCTCAGCTCACTGTAACCTCTGCCTCCTGGGTTCAAGTGATTCTCCTGCCTCAGCCTCCTGAGTACCTGCGATTACAGCCATGTGCCACCATGCCCAGCTAATTTTTGTAGTTTTAGTAGAGACAGGTTTCTCCATGTTGGCCAGCCTGTTCTCGAACTCCTTACCTCAGATGATCCGCCTGCCTCAGCCTCCCAAAGTGCTGAGATTACAGGCCTGAGCCACTGCCCCTGGCCGAGGCTATGCTTTCTATTGTGCATTCCCTGTGCTGCATGGACACAATTAGCAGGAGTGGTGACTGCTCTACCTATATAGCATATTTAAGCCATATACTGGGAGGAGTGAGCACATTCTCTGAAGGACTAGCGTTTCTAATAGACTTGACTTGGGATAAGAAAGTTTACCACAGTGCTGAGTAAGCTGTTTGGAGAATATGTGTGTAACTTGGAAAGAATCATGATAATGAGAAGGAAGCCATGGTGTGGGTGATCCAGGAGAGTGCCAATCCCATACATTAAATGCAGTCTTCATATATAATTTAAAAACTTGAGAGTTACAGAAGTACCTTAGAAATGATCTCATGCAAAGTGTTCATTTAAGGGAGTAAGAAATCAGCTCTTAGAAAAAATAAATGGGTCATCAGTGATTGCAGCAGCTATGAGACTAGGCCCCAGGCCTCCTAATTCTAGCACTTGCCTGCTAGTCTCCAGTGTTCCCTGACAGCCAGCAAGCCTTGAGTGTGGCCTAAGAGGAAACTCACACTGTGGACAGTTCAGATTTGTTGATTCCAGAGTCTTCCCCAGGGAGTAAACATACACGGGCCTTCCCCTAATCTTGTGAGGCTCTTTCCTAACTCACCTTTGTCATTATTTGCTTTTAGTCATTTGGGTGTGACTAAAAATTTCTTCCCTTCTGTTCTTGTTTGACACTCAATTTTCTAACTTTGAAGGCCTTAAATAAATACAGTGTTTTTTTCCTGGGAGGCGGAGCTTGCAGTGAGTTGAGATGGTGCCACTGCACTCCAGCCTGGGCAAAAGAGCAAGACTCTGTCTCAGGAAAAAAAAAGTAAATATAGTGTTTTAGGTATGAACTTGTCCACTTTGGAGATTTATTCCTTATGGTTAAAAAAAAAACAACAACAATGTTTTGATAATTCAAAAGATTTAGTCTTGCTGGATGTTTTTTCCCATCCACTACAGTGATAATTTAAGATATATTTCTTTTTACGTTCTTTAGCCTGTTCCTTTAATTTTAATAAATTAAACACATATTGGTACTTCCTGGGTTTTGAGTCCCAGGTGTAATAGGAAAAGTGTAGATTTTGTTGATGATTGGTCAGTGCCCCTCAAATAAAAAGAAAAGCCTCTGATTAGAAAAGTAAGGCACCGGCCGAGCAAGTTGGCTCACACCTGCAATCCTAGCACTTAGGGAGGCTGAGGCAGCCGGATCACCTGAAGTCAGGAGTTCGAGAGCAGCCTGACCAACATGGTGAAACCCTGTCTCTACTAAAAGTACAAAAATTAGCCAGGTGTGGTGGCGGGTGCCTGTAATCCCGGCTATTCAGGAAGCTGAGGCAGGAGAATCATGTGAACCCAGGAGGCGGCAGTTGCAGTGAGCCAAGATCACGCAACTGCATTCCAGGTTTTTTTTTTTAAAAAGAGGGGTTTCACCACGTTGGCCAGGCTGGTCTTGAACTCCTGGCTTCAGGTGATCCACCCGCCTCGGCCTCCCAAAGTGCTGGGATTACAGGCATAAGCCACCGTGCCCGGCCTCCAGCCTGTCTTTAAAAAAAAAAAATGATATGATCATTATAAAAACAAACAAAACACAATATTTAGAACTGTGAAAGTGAAAACCCTGCAGCTCTATCCTCCAGAGATAACCGCTGTTAATATTTTGATATTGTCCACCAGATTTTAAAAATGTAGTAAATTTAAAAAAAAAGGTATCACATTTATAGTGTTCTGTAGCTTTTGGAAAAAAACTTCATGTCAGAGCCTGGATGTCTTTTCATGTTAGTATATGTTAATATAAATCTGCAACATTTAAGAAAACAGAATTTTGGTTTGAAAAGTACTTGTATGGCTGGTCTTTATTTAACCAGTCTGTTAGTGGACATTTTGTTTATACCCAGTTTTTTTTTTTTCTTTTTCTTTTTCTTTTTCTTTTTTTTTTTTTTTTTTTTTTTTTTTTTTTTTTTTTTTTTTTTTTTGCCATTTCCAGCAAGGTAATTATATCTTTAGGCTCCTGGGCTGGGCTGACATAACATAGGGTAAGTTCCAAGGCATAAAAGTTCTGGGTTAGAATTTTACTAGCAAGATCTGAGTTGTCCTCCAAAAAGGTGTTACCAATTTACGCTCATGAGAGTGTCTGTTTTAAATATTTGCCACCCCAATAAGTGAAAAAACGGCATCTTCTTATAATTGGCTTTTCAGTTAATCATTAGCATAGTACAAAATACCCTTTTATGATTATTGTTGTTTGCTCTTTATTCCTCTGTAAATTGTTCACATCCTTTGCCTGTTGTTAGTGATTTCTTTTATGGTTTCTGGATTTAACCCTTTATATAATTAAGTTTTCTCCTGGTGGTTCTCTTTTTTTTTGAGATGGAGTTTTGCTATCGTTGCCCAGGGTGGAGTGCAATGGTGTCATCTTGGCTTATCTCAACTTCTGCCTCCTAGGTTTAAGTGATTCTCCTGCTTCAACCTCCTGAGTAGCTGGGATTATAGGCACATGTCACCATGCCTAGCTAATTTTGTATTTTTAGTAGACACGGGGTTTCTCCGTGTTGGTCAAGCTGATCTCGAATTCCTGACCTCAGATGATCTGCCTGCCTTGGCCTCCCAAAATTCTGGGATTACAGGCATAAGCCACCATGCCCAGCCAGTTCTACTTTTAAAATATTATTTTTATTCTTATTGAAATTATTTTTTTTTCATACGAAGTCTCACTCTGTTACCCAGGCTGGAGTGCAGTGGTGTGATCTCAGCTCAGTGCAGCCTCCGCCTACCAGGTTCAAGCTATTCTCCTGCCTCAGCCTCCCAAGTAACTGGGATTACAGGCACATGCCACCACAACAAGCTGATT
>NW_016107319.1:616230-634194 GCF_001604975.1 Cebus imitator
TGGAGTTTTACTCTTGTTGCCCAGTCTGGAGTGCAGTGCCACAGTCTCAACTCACCGCAACCTCTGGCTCTCAGATTCAAGCAATTCTCCTGCTCGCCCTCCTGAGTAGCTGCAATTACTTCTGCTCGCCCTCCTGAGTAGCTGCAATTACAGGCGCATACCACCAAGCCTGGCTATTTTTTGTATTTTTAGTAGAGACGAGGTTTCACCATGTTGACCAGGCTGGTCGTGAATTCCTGACCTCGGGTGATCCGCCCGCCTTGGCCTCCCGAAGTGCTCGGATTACAGGTGTGAGCCACCGTACCTGGCCAAAATCCAACTCTTTCAGGTGTACAATAATTTTTAGTAAATTGAGTTGTACAGTTTTAGAATATTTTTGTCACCTCAGTAAGATCTATTATGCTAATTTATGGTTAATCCCCTTCCCCATTGTTAGACGCTACTAATCTTTCTGTCTCTGTAGATTTGTATTTTCCGGACACTTAATAGAAATGGAATCATGCAGTATACAGACTTCTGTGCTTGGCATCTTATATTTTTATTTATTTATTTATTTTTGAGACAGCATCTCACTCTGTCACTCAGACTGGAGTGCAACAGCCTCAACCTTCTGGGCTCAGGTGATGCTCCCACCTGAGTAGCTGGGACCGTAGGCATGCATCACCATGCCTAGCTAAAGCATATTCTTTAAAACAATATTCATTTACTTTGTTGACACTACCCTCTCCCATTTAAATCACTGTCACCTCCTTTCCAAAGTTTTAGCTGAAGTTTGGAGGTCACTCATTGTTCTTATTTTGAAATTGAATGTGTGCCCTTGAGTTAACCTGATGTAACACTTCTTTCCTCTGTATTAGCAGTGCCACACTCTGCTCTATGTTTATAACCTACCAGCAAATAAAGATGGCAAGAGCGTCAGCAACAGGCTCAGACGCCTGTCCGATAATTGTGGTGGGAAAGTGCTGAGTATTACAGGCTGCAGTGCAATTCTCCGCTTCATAAACCAAGATAGTGCAGAGCGTGCTCAGAAGCGAATGGAAAACGAAGATGTCTTTGGTAATAGGATCATTGTGTCATTTACTCCAAAAAATAGAGAACTCTGTGAAACAAAGAGTTCAAATGCAATTGCTGATAAAGTGAAGTCTCCCAAAAAACTTAAGAATCCAAAATTGTGCCTCCTCAAAGATGCAAGTGAACAATCTTCCAGTGCCAAAGCCACGCCTGGAAAAGGGTCACAGGCAAATTCTGGATCTGCTACAAAAAATACAAATGTTAAAAGTTTACAGGTAATTTTGATACCTCTTGCTTTCTGAAGTTTATGGTAGGTTTGGTTTCTTCGTTTCTGTCTTTTGTGCACCCACTTGCTTTTGGTGTGTCTCTTTTTGATCTCAGTGTTTGATGATACTCAAAGTCAGCCGTTTTCTGTAAAGGATTTAACACATCTTGGGTACTTAAAATTTAAACCCCACTTTGCTTGTATCTTTAAAGGAGCTGTGCCGCATGGAGTCAAAAACTGGTCATAGAAACAGTGAGCACCAGCAAGGTCACCTGCGGCTGGTGGTACCCGCTCATAGTAACTCAAGTGCTGCAGTGCCGATGGCAAAAAACTCCGGGGCAGCAGAACCCGTTTACAAAACCAGTCAGAAGTATGTGAAACTGCTCTTTCTCGTAGTTGCTTCTCGAATGTGAAGGAAGACATATGACCTTTTCCCTTCAATTTTCCCCTTCTGTTAGAAAAGAGAACCTCAGTGCCCGAAGTGTCACCAGTTCTCCTGTAGAGAAAAAAGATAAAGAGGAGACTGTATTCCAAGTGAGTTACCCGTCTGCTTTTAGCAAGTTAGTTGCATCCAGGCAAGTCAGTCCTCTGCTCGCATCTCAGCCTTGGTCTTCTAGGTGAGTCCAGCTTCTTGACCCATTGGGGTGATTACATGTAATAGGACAGATTATGAAATAGTATGTTTGCTGAAAAGAATTCAAATACTACTGAAATGCACAGACTAAAAGATAAGTCTCCCATCCCTCCTCTGCCAGTCCCCTTCTCCTCAGGTAATCATCGTTAACATTTAGGGGCAATGCTTTCCCCTTCCATGTGGAAATTGTGGCAAGAAGAGGTCAGAAAAAGAAACCCGTTGGAGAGTGCCTGGCCAGTGCTGGGAGGCATGTTAAGATGTTCCTATGTTGACTGTGTTGAGGAGAAAGCCCAAACGAGGCATGCTTTGGTGGTTTTTATTAATATGGTACTGTATGGGAAGCTGTTTGAGAAGTAAGGTTTTCTGTAAACCACAGTCACTGTCTACCACTATCTCACACCAAGGCTTGGGAAACAGAAGCCGTAGGGCTATGTTGCTTTCCCATGGGCTGCTTTTAGCATTGCGTTTGTTATCCTGAGTTGGTGACGAATCACTGTAGAAAGTGGCTATGGATCCATAAAATTATATCTGAAAAGCCAAATAAAAGTTTTCTTTATGTGCAGAAAGAACTACAGCATGTGAGCAAGAATGTTTTAATTCTTTCAGAACTGCAGAGGAGGTTAAATGCCTTAAATTGGCATCACAGGCTGATTTCCTAAGGATAAAGACCCAAAGCAGAAGGTTAATTCATCAGGACTGCCTCTAATTCCTGCCTTTAGCTTTTAATAACCCAAAGAAAGAATATTTGATATTAATTGATTGGTGGTAATTAGGAGTCAGTAGATAGCACTCTTGACAATGTCTGAAATCAGTGTGTATTTAAGATTAAAAACACGACTGGGCACAATGGCTCACACCTATAATCCCAGCACTTCTGGAGGCCGAGGCAGGCAGATCACTGGAGGTCAGAAGTTCAAGACCGGCCTGGCCAACATGGCAAAACCCCATCTCTACCAAAGATACAAAAAAGATTAGCTGGGTGTGGTACACGTCTATAGTTCAGCTACTGGGAGGATGAGACAAGAAAATTGCTTGGAACCCAGGAGGTGGAGGTTGCAATGAGCCAAGATCCCACCATTGTACTCTAGCCTGGGTAACAGAGTGAGACTCTGTCTCAAAAAAAAAAAAAAAAAGATTAAAAACATGTTTGAAAACCAAATGTTTGGTTTGGTTATGTTGTGACTTCTATATATAATTTCAAGCAAAGCCTAAATGATAAAACCTAAATACATAGAACAGCTTTTTAAGATAATCTCAATATGTGTGTTTTAAGCAGGAGTATGTTTCCAAATCTTTTAAACAGAGCATCCCCACTTGCTTTCAACATTGCAAATTCGAGCAGCGGAGCCGACTGCCTAGACCCATTTGCAAATGGTGCTGATGTCCAGGTCAGCAACATAGACTACAGATTATCTCGGAAGGAGCTGCAGCAGCTCCTGCAGGAAGCATTTGCCAAGCATGGCAAGGTAACCTTTTCCCTCTTGTGTTTGCTTTGTTTTACTCTTTGATGGAATTTCTAGTTAAGAGGACTTAATTTGATAAACATAACTGCAGCCAGGGTAGAAGTGTAGCTGAACAAGTTTGAACTCCTTCCTTTTCCCTTTGGTCTGCTCAGGGTAGTGCTGTAAATCTGTTTTTACAATATAGCCCCAGAGAGCAGGATACCTAGCAGTGAGAAACTCTTGTCTTTGGCAGAAATTTAAATGGCAATTTGTGACTAAGCACGGTGTCTCATGCCTGTAATCCCAGCACTTTGGGAGGCTGAGGTGGGCAGATCACCTGAGGTCAGGAATTTCAGACCAGCCTGGCAAGTGAAACCTTCGTCTCTACTAAAAAATAAAAAATTAACTGGGGTATAGTGGTGTGTGCCTGTAGTCCCAGCTACTTAGGAGGCTGAGGCAGGAAAATTGCTTAAACGAGGGAGACAGAGGTTGCAGTGAGCTGAGATCGCGCCATTGCACTCTAGCCTGGACAACAAGAGTGAAACTCCATCTCAGGAAAAAAAAAAAAGGCAAGTTGATAAATAAAACATTGCTGGATTTTAGTTAGCTACTCCTGCTGAAATACAGGTAGGATTTAAAGTAATGTTGGCTGGTTTTGTTTATATCTTATATATTTGACTCCTTTTTTAGGTGCAGTTTTGCTAAAAATGCACCTTTAATGGAGTCTTAAAATGGCCATGCCCTGGCTTTGTAGGGTCTGGAAAAGACCCCAAAAGACTTCCTCCCATGTGTTGGCCTCTGAGCCTGCCTTGGAGAGCTGTGTGTGCTAGAGCACACAGGCAGGCCAGGCCAGTGTCACATCTCTGAAGGTCACCCCATCCTCAATCACTTACATCCTGGTCAGCAGAAGAACAGAGTTCAGACAGTTCTTTATGGAAGTACTGCACTCCGCAAACGTGTTCTTCATGGTTCACCTTCAGTTTTAAGACGACAGGGCTCTGGGCATATATAGCCTTCAGTTTTTCCTTTTCCTGTTGTAGGTGAAGAGTGTTGAGCTCAGCCCTCATACAGATTATCAGCTCAAGGCTGTTGTGCAAATGGAAAATTTACAAGATGCAATCGGTGCGGTGAATAGCCTCCACAGATACAAAATTGGCAGCAAAAAGATCCTGGTCTCACTTGCCACCGGGGCTGCCAGCAAATCACTCTCTTTACTGAGGTAAGAAACAGGCAAGCTGTTTATTTCAGGAAATAACATTTGACCCAGAAACAATTTTAGAAATAATAAAAATAGATTCTATCACATTCCTAACCCCCTTGTGGCAATTGCACGTGGAATAATGCTTATTCTAGATTGAAAGAGTTAGAAATAAGCCATTTGACTCTTTTCTAAGTCATTAATCAAAGGTGGAATACAGGTTAAACTTGACAGGCACTTGGGAGTAAAATAATACGCAACATGTACAGAACAGGTTCTAAAAATAGTAGACCCCTACGATAAAAGTTTATAAACCTGAAAAGTCTAAAGTATTACCTTTAGATCTCAGAATAAGGTAAATTTGTCTGTAAAGACTATATCTACAAAGCTCCAAGCTCTCCATTTGCAGATACACCCTTAGTGTCAAATGGATACCCAGCCCTGTTAAGTCTACCGTAAGACTACATCAGTCTTAAGAATCTGGTGATGGTTTTATTCATAGTAAGATGTGATACTTCTTTGAGTCTCCCTGTTTTGGGGATACTGGTAAAACAGGACCCACTCCTGAATGTCTCCTTGGATTTTCAGAGATCTTTTCTTGAACTTGTACTTCACTGTTACTTATACTACGAGTTACTTTGTTGTTGTTGTTGTTCTTAGAATAAAAATAATATTCATTAAAGACAATTTGAAAAGTTTAGAAACATAAGTAGGGGGAGAAAACCATCCACAGTCCTGTGGCTCCAAGCCAATTACCCTTAATAGTTTGGCATTTTCTTTTTGTTTTGTTTGGGTTTTTTTCCTTGTAGTATTTTTTGGTGCCTCTTGGTTTTTTAAAACCGCAGTTGAGACTATGTTGTCTAGTTGTGTGTCCTCAACAGTAATGGCAATCATATATATCTAACATAAACTGCAGTATGGGAGGAGATATTTAAGCTCTTCTGCCTTTTGATCTGAATAAACTATGTGTCTTGGCTCCACTGATGTGGAAAACCCTGTGATTGGTAATAATTGTAGTGTATAACTTATTCTTTTCTCATTACCTTCTCCCTAAAATTCTTTCTTTAATTTTTCTGGAAAATAAATTCTGACATAGCAGAAATTGGTAAATTTATTTTGCATATGCACTGTGTTAATTTTATGAACTCTGATTATACAACTCATAACATGGAGGAAATGGTCTGTCCCCTAATTAAACTCTGTCTTACAGTGCAGAAACAATGTCTGTTCTTCAGGATGCCCCTGCCTGTTGCCTGCCTCTGTTTAAATTTACGGATATCTATGAAAAAAAGTAAGTTAGCTTTATTTTTTCTTTATCCAGTCAGTACTGCTTGGTGACTTACATGCACAAAACCATGGTAATGACTCTTGAGGAAGTTCAGCCTGATAGAGGAGAGGAGACAGAGACACTGGTGTTCAGATTTATGTGTAAATTATGTTTAGCAGACATTTTAAAAATATATTTTATTTTTAGCAATGTTACATGTTCGATCCTCAGTGCTGTGCTTATTTTTCCACTAATAGACTGGTTTTAGTTTTGGGGGTCTTTTTGGAGACAGAGTCTTGCTCTGTTACCCAGGCTACAGTGCAGTGGTGCAATCTTGGCTCACTGCAACCTCTGCCTCCCAGGTTCAAGTGATTCTCCTGCCCCAGCCTCCCAAGTAGCTAGGACTACAGGCTTATGCCACCAAGCCTGGCTTAGTTTTTGTATTTTTAGTAGAGACAGGGTTTCTCCATGTTGGCCAGGCTAGTCTCAAACTCCTGACCTCAGGTGATCCACCCACCTCAGCCACCCAAAGTGCTAGGATTACAGGCGTGAGCCATTGTGCCCAGCCAAGTTTTTGCATTTATTGGATGAACAATTTTAAGAAGTAGATTGTAAGCTTCAGGACGGCAGGGACTGGCTCTGCCTTAATACTGTATCCTCAGCATCCAGCACATTGTAGATGCTCAGCAAGGACTAGCGATAGTACGACCGAGGCACTGCACAGAAGCAAAGCTGGGCAAGACTTAGGCCTTGTCCTTGAGGAGCTTATGTCTAGCGGGAAGAGAACGTGCTCATGAATCCCTATGGATGGTGAAGAAAACTGATTGGAAAGGAGGATAAAAGGCTTTGAGAACACAGGAGGGGAAGAACAAGGAACTTGGCCATTATCCCGTGGATAATAGGGAGCCACTGAAGTGCTGGAGGAAGGAGGGAGGGGAAAGGTGTGGTGACGGGAACCATGCTGCAGAAAGTCTCTTCTCATAGCAGTGGTGTCTGAGATGGCATGAATAGGGGAGGGAAGGAGGCAGAGAGGGAAAATGTTACATTAGTCCAAATTCTGAGCAGATACTGCTGGGGCCGAAAGAACTCGATGTTATAAAATGTCAAATGTCATTGAAATTGGAGTGGGTAACTACTTTTTTTTAATTAAGATTTTTTTTTTTTTTTTTGAGACAGGGTCTCTGTCACCCAGGCTGTAGTGCAGTGTCACAACCCTAGCTCACTGCAGCCTCAAACTCTTGGACTCAGATGATCCACAGACCACAGGGATGTGCCACCCTGCCCAGCTAATATTTTTTTTGTTTTTGTAGTGATGGGGTCTTGCTATGTTTCCCAGGCTAGTCTTGAACTCCTGGCCTCAAGGAATTCTCCCACCTTGGCCTCCCAAACTGCTGGGATTACAGGCATGAGCTACCACATCTGGCCTGGGTAACTAGTTTTATGTAGCAAGCAAGGTAAAAGGTAGAGGTAATTTTGATTCTGAGTATACAGCAAGTTTTTGGCCTTGATTTTGGACATGCAAGTTTTAGGGGGCTGTTGAAAGAGCTGGGTAAGAGAGTTCACACAAGTCTTCTGCACATTGAGGGGCTTCTTTGGGAGAGAAGTCGGCTCTGCAGATAGGGCAGTTGTTTGCCTTTAGGACGATTGGGACAGGCTGAAGAGCAGATAAGGTTGGAAGGGGGGAAGGAGAAATAGAGGACAGGAATGGATGGAATGGCACCAGGGCCAGGGGTGTAGGCGAGCACCAGGATATGTGCCAGGAGAGCCCTTAGGAATGGGAGAATCCAGGGCCATGAGGATATGTGTGAGGTCTGAGGATGAGGCAGGGGCCGCTCATGACTTTTGAGTCATCGCTACAGAGTCCTGTGGCTAAAATCCAGGAGGGAACGGTGTGAGAGACCGGGGTAACACAGCAGAAGCAGTTCCTGGGCGGCTGGGTGTTTGCATTCCACGGACAGGGGAGAGTACAAGACTGAGAGTGAGAGTACAAGGGAGAATGTGTCTCTGGGAGGTGGGAGAGGATGAGGGGCTGGTTTGCTAGATGAGAATCGGAGCATATGTGGGACACTGGGAAGGAACCACTGGTCAGGCAGTGAGAAGAGCAGGCAATACTTAGCACTTTCGATGAGCCAGGTTCTGTCCAGGCCTAACCACACTTAATACTCATATCAACCCTGTGAGATAAGCGCTATTATCACCCCGTTTTACAGGTGGAAAAAGTGAGGCCCTGATTGGTTGTGGCACTTCACTAAGGTCACACAGGTTGAAGTGGACTCAGGATGTGAACCCAAATCTGCTGACCTCCAGGGCCTGTGCCTTTAAGTTCTCAGTAGGAAAGATAGAGGTCGGGAGGAGGACTGGGGAGTCCAGTGTCAGAGGGTATGTGTGTGGGTCACGCATTTGAGGCATAGGAGAGGTGATAGTGTCATGGGAAGCATGCATTCTTCTGAGAGAGGAGAGCAGGGATGGTGAGAAGCAATACAGAGAATTGGAAGTGAGGGGGAGCCGCATTGAAAGAAGTCTTATCAGAGAGCTCTCCACCTCAGAGAATTCAGCGAGGCCAATTATAGCACCTGGGCAGGGGCTGGGGGTGGCTACAAAATGATTTGAGCATTGTCATGGATGGTGCCAGGGATGACTCAAAGGAGTACCAGGCATCACTGGTTTGGTAGTGGATGAATTTGTACTAGAATTGTTCAGTTTTACCTTTGAAGAGATGGAAGAACCGTTCTTGGTTATTGCTCTTTATTTAAAACAGGACGGGTGTTTCTGTATAATCAAAGAAAAACCTAATCAGCATCTTTCCTCTCTTGCTTTTAGGTTTGGACACAAGTTGAATGTGTCAGATCTATATAAATTAACAGACACAGTTACAATCCATGAACAAGGAAATGGAAGGCTGGTGTGTCTCTTAGCCAGCAGTCAGGCCCGCCAAAGCCCATTGGGGTCTTCCCAGTCACATGATGGCTCCTCCACGAATTGCAGCCCGATTATATTTGAAGAGTTAGAATATCATGAGCCTGTTTGCAGACAGCATTGTTCCAATAAGGATTTCAAGTATGCCACCCATTTTCCTTTAGAAATCATTCTTTTCTGTAAGATTGGGAACATGGTAGGATGACCTTGTGAACATTTTAGACCCCTGCAGAATGTCAGCTTCCTGTTTTGTTCTCTTTTCTTCAGTGAACATGAATTTGATCCAGACTCTTACAAGATTCCTTTTGTGATCCTTTCTTTGAAGACATTTGCACCCCAGGTTCACAGTCTTCTCCAGACCCACGAGGGCACCGTGCCTTTATTGAGGTGAACCATATCAAAGCCTTTGTTGATATAATGCCCTCATTTTCCTTTTTATAGGAAGTCTGCCTTTTCTGCCCATAACCTCTTTACAAAGAAGTTCTATAGAATGCTTCATCCTGATGTGTTTATCCTTCAGTAAATGCACCACATAACCACATTTTGGCCAACCATGGACTGTATGTGGGACAGTGGTCCCATAAGATTATAGTAACACATTTTCACTATACCTTTCTAACGTTTAGACACACAAATACCACACTGCTTACAGTATTCAGTACAGTAACAGACTGTCCAGATGTGTAATTCAGGAACCATGGGCAGCACCAGCCTCTGTGTACAGTGGGCTATAGCATCTAGGTTTGTGTAAGTGGACTTGATGATGTTTTCAGATGACGGAATCACCCAGCAACACATTTCTTAGTACATACCCCTATCACGAAGTGACCCATGACTGTATATATGAAATCGGATCCATTCACTCAGTACTTCAACAAGAAAATATGTGTTTGTAGCTGGGTGCAGTGGCTCACGCCTGTAATCTCAGTACTTTGGGAGGCTGAGGCGGGCAGATCATGAGGTCAGGAGTTCGAGACCAGCCTTGCCAAAATGCTGAAACCTGCTCTCTACTAAAATACAAAAAAAATTAGCTGGGTGCAGTGGCGCACGCCTGTAATCTGAGCCACTCAGGAGGCTGAGGCAGGAGAGTTGCTTGAACCTGGGAGGCAGAGGTTCCAGTGAGCTGACATCGTGCCACTGGACTCCAGCCTGGGCAACAGAGCGAGACTCTATCTCAAAAAAAAAAGCAAATGTTTGTTTGCGCTACATTTTAGAAACATAAACATGAAGAGGACAGTTTCTTCCCACTGGGAGGAGGTGTGTCATAAGTGCTGTAATAGAAATCTGCACAAGTGTTGAGAGTACACAGCTTCAAATACGTGTACATTTCAAGACTTAGAACTAAGTATTCTTCAGAAGTTCATTTAAACACTCCATGAGCCACAATAGTAGACCGAATACAAAGGCCGACACAGGACTCAGTGGTCCGCATGCCCCTTCTGATGGGGAAGCAGACATGGAACTTACTTAGAGCCCAGCTGCCTTATTTTTTACCCCCCTCCTGGAAAACTACTCGGGAAAATGCCATCAGAATGTATCAAAGAGGTCAGGGCCACAGTGCCTGCCTCCTTGGGTCCTGAATTTTAACCTTCAAACCCTGATCATGAGCAGTCAAACAAATGATAAACACATACGTTAGACCAAAGCCTTCTGTTTAGCAAGTGCTTTCTTTTCCATTATTTTAATTTAACCTTTCCTTTTTTTTTTTTTTTTTTTTTCTATTTTATCTTTCCAGATTGTTACACTGCAGAGTTTGGTGATCTAGAAGTAGTGCAGGAAAACCAAGGAGGTGTTCCCTTAGAGCACTTCATCACCTGTGTTCCAGGCGTCAACATTGTCACTGCGCAGAATGGCGTTAAAGTGGTCAAATGGATTCACAACAAGCCCCCGCCTCCCAACACTGGTAGGTGTCAGGTATTTTGTCCACCTGTCCCCCATGAGACCAGAGGAGACTATAGGCTTTTATTTCAAACAGCAACACTGTTTGCCAAGTGTGAAAGCACGATGGCTGTGTCCTTTAATCTTTTGAAAACTTTCTAAAATGCTTGAGGGCAGAACTAGACTTTGTTTTTTAGATAGGGCCTTGCTGTGTTATCCAGGCTGGTCTTGAACTCCTGAGCTCAAGCAGTCATCCCACCTCGGCCCCCTAAAACGCTGGGGTTACATGTGTGAGCCACCGTGCCTGGTCAGAGCTAGACCTTTTGAAAGTACAAACATAAGTTACGTAAAAAACTTGAAACTCAAATTTCACATTTATGGATCCCTTTAGCTACCTAATTTTGTGAAACATTTGGCTTGCCAGTTGACTGGCCTTTTAAAAATAGTTTTAGGGGCTGGGCACCGTAGCTCATGCCTGTAATCCCAGCACTTTGGGAGTTCCAGGCGGGCAGGTCACCTGAGGTCAGGACTTTGAGACCAGCCTGGCCAATATGGTGAAACCCCATCTCTACTAAAAATACAAAAATTAGCCGGGCATGGTGGTAAGTGCCTGTATTCCCAGCTACTCGGGAGGCTGAGGCAGGATAATTGCTTGAACCTGGGAGGTGGAGGTGGCAGTGAGCTGAGATCGTGCCATTGCACTCCAGCCTAAGCAACAAGAGCAAAACTCCATCTCAAAAAAAAAGAAAAAGAAAAAAAATAGTTTCAGGTATTTGGAGAGGTATCACTTAATGCAAATTTACCTTTGAAAGTCATTTTGGTCCACATTTTGGACTTTGATAAATGTGAAGATAAATTCAAAAGACCAAGGTATTTGGATCTAGATTTGGGTGACTGTCTGAGTTTCAGGCATATCCTGAGTTGGAGATGTCTAATGCCACTGCCTATGAATAGCACTTTAAATTGTTGCCTTCCTTTATATACACATACTTCCTTCTCTTTGTCCGCAACACTCCTTTGTCTTCTCCCGCCTTTTCTTCCCTACAGGAGAAAAGGTGAGGATAGCCAAGGAATTCTGCCTGAGTCGGCCTGCTCTTAGGAATATCTGTAATCAAGTTTCTTAGAGGATACCTCCTTCATTTTCCCTCTGTCTTAGACTTCTCAGGGGCCACTGCCCCTTTCTCCTAAGCCCTGTGCCCACAAGACTCTTCCACCTTTCTATAAAGATTTCCATCTGATTATTTATACTTCTTTAATTGGGTATAAGCAGTCAAGATGGTGTGAAAACCTGTCTCTTATACCCTTTTATGTCATGCTAATTTTACAACATCACTTTCTGTGGTTTTCTGGGTAACAACATTTTCAGTTCCATTATGGGTTAATTTTGCTCTTCTGGGCTACCTTCCTGATGTCCGTTTATAACTTTGTGGGAAAGTATGTTCCACATGACCAGGTTCCAGATGGATCTTTGAAATATAACCAGTTTCTAAACTGGGAGCTTTTTGTGTATTTTCACTTCTACTATAAATAACACTGTAGTAGACTCTGCTTTGCCTTGGCCACTTAACTTTGAGGATTAGTAGGACAGCATTTGCCAGCCTGTGAATAAGATAGACTAGCTAGTTATTGGACTATGAGACCTGAATTTAGAAACTGAGACATAAAGCAGCTACTCTGTTTGGTTTCGTCTGCTTCCCCGTGGTTGAATTCAAATCTGTGCTTTTTGTCTTATACATGTTCTTTTTCCTCTAGACCCTTGGCTTCTGCGTTCGAAGAGTCCTGTAGGGAACCCCCAGCTGATCCAGTTCAGTAGAGAAGTGATTGACTTGCTGAAAAGCCAGCCATCTTGTGTCATACCCATCAGTCATTTCATCCCATCCTATCACCATCATTTTGCAAAACAGTGCCGAGTGTCAGATTACGGATACTCCAAGCTGATTGAGTTATTAGAAGCAGTGCCTCATGTGTTGCAGGTAAGGCAGGAATATTCCTCCATGGCTTTGTCTGTATCCGTCAAAGAAACAGGATAGGTAGTAACCTAATCCTAAGAAGTCAGTTCTGGGCAGAACATCCTCTAAAAGCTTTCTTCAGAGGGAAGGAATAACACTCAAAGGTGGCTTTTCAGTTTTTCAGAAAGCTACTAGTTTTCAGTTTTAGAGGAACTCCTTGGAGGACTGAGGAGTATTTTCCCTCCAAGCTCTATAGGTGTTCTTCATCCCAGCACAGCTTTCTCCAGAATTGTTCATGATTATAAGAGCTGCCGCCGGGCGCAGTGGCTCAAGCCTGTAATCCCAGCACTTTGGGAGGCCGAGGCGGGTGGATCACGAGGTCAAGAGATTGAGACCATGCTGGTCAACATGGTGAAACCCCGTCTCTACTAAAAATACAAAAACATTAGCTGGGCATGGTGGCGCGTGCCTGTAATCCCAGCTACTCAGGAGGTTGAGGCAGGAGAATTGCCTGAACCCAGGAGGCGAAGGTTGCGGTGAGCCGAGATCGCGCCATTGCACTCCAGCCTGGGTAACAAGAGTGAAACTCTGTCTCAAAAAAAAAAGTAAGAGCTGCCATGAATATCCACATACTGTATGTTGGTGCCTATGTAAGAGTCAAGGGCTTAACCTTTCTTCTAAATGTAACTCGTTGGAGACAAGTGTAATGTGTAACTAGCTGGGCTAGAGTATAGCACCCGATCCTGTGAAGATTTTGCCAATTAACTCAGAGTGTTATAGTAGCTTCCCACTCACTAAAAATGGCTTGAAAAACTTGAACTGTCTTTTAGAGTTGAATTGGTTTTCTAGACCAGTTTGTCTGGACAACCGATACACTTTTCATTTCTGTACTCACTACTTTTCAAAAGATTACACTTTTCTATATTCAACGACTATTTGGGAGAGGGTGCACCGGACCAAAAAAAATTAGAGTTTCAGGAGGCTGGACTCATTCCTTTTGACCAGCTACATTTCGTTGATTCACATATGTTTGAAATGGAACACATTCTACGTAAGGGGAGTCATTCTGTGAGGCCGCTAACAGAAAAGAGGGTGAGCCACTAGCAAGGAAGTCACTGTCTGCTGAGGTCTTACGTATGTAAATAATCAAACCATTTGCTTTGCAGATTCTTGGAATGGGCTCCAAACGTCTGTTGACCCTTACCCATAGGGCCCAGGTGAAGCGCTTTACTCAGGATTTACTAAAACTTCTCAAATCCCAGGCCAGCAAACAGGTCATTGTGAGAGAATTCTCACAGGCTTATCACTGGTGAGTTGATGAACAGAAATGAAAGCAAAGATTTTAAGACACTTTATCCTCTCCCAAATTCTAAATATTTATCTAATGTTTCTATTAAGCATTTTTTTGGAAAACTTGTAGTTCTTTCACTGATGGTTGATATTACTCATTCTTTATCCACTTCCATTGTTAAAACTTAGGTGTTTCTCAAAGGACTGGGATGTCACTGAATACGGTGTTTGTGAGTTGACTGACATCGTATCAGAGATTCCAGACACAACCATCTGCTTATCCCAACAAGATAATGAAATGGTGATTTGTATTCCCAAAAGAGGTATGTGACTTACATTTGCTGGAAGGATATTGTCTGCCTCCTGTTATTTTAAAATAGCATGGCAGAGAAAATGTGGTTTTTTTCCTCCCTCCTGTGGTTCCTGAAGATTCCACAGAAAGCACAGTGTGAAAACCGCTGTTCTTTGGATTCTGAGTTCTTCAAAGTAGGTGAAGCTGTTCTCAAGAGGAAAAGTCAGCTGGCTTTTTAGAATTCACTCTAACGGGAAAAACGGGCATGATCAGCACTTCCCGCAGATTCCTTCTGCAGCCTGTCTTGTGGCTGTGTGAGCCATACTCCTCCAGTTGAGAATCTGTTACCATGGCTGTCGCTTCTCTCTTCTTTTTAACTCTGAGCTACATTATTTACTGTGTACGCTTGAGAAAGGAAGACAACTCGCATGAATGTTTTGTTTTGTCTTTCAAATTTTAATAGTTGAGATCAGAACTGCACAGGTCCCGTTACGGATAGAAAGTACTGTATTCGAGGGATGCGAAGCCCCCAGATACCGAGGGCCAATTATTCGTGTCTGCAGGTTTGGCAGGGTGGACCGCAGGACTTGAGTAGGTGCGGATTTCGGTGTCCAAGCGGGGTCCTGGAACCAATCTCTTGAGAACACCAAGGGATGACTGTATGGCTGTTTCCTCCTTCTATTATCTGGTTCTTAAACCGTATGGAACATTGGTATCCATGAAATCATAGAATTCCAGGGTTAAAGTTAGTAATGCCAGGATTTTTCCAGTTCTCACCTAAAAATTAATAGAAACAATCTCAGCTTAAGCTTTTCCTCCTCTTTATTTTGGTTCTGCTTTTGAAGCCTGATATTCTTTTCTGCTAGCGAGTTTTAATGAAGATCCGATGAATAAACAAAAAAAACTGGGGCTATTCAGAGTGTGATTTCATGGGAATAATTTCTCAAGTACTTGTTTAAGTACAGGGATCTGGGTGTGTGTCAGGTTAATATATATGGGGCAGGGGATAGAAATGATTTCTAGCTTGTAAGATTAATATATATGCATTTCATCATTTACTGTAATAGTATCATGACTTGCCTGGTATTCTGCCCTGGAACATGTTTGAGAACAACTTGCAAAGAGGGAAGAGTATAGGTGTTTGTTTTTTAGGTCATGTGTGTTTGGAAGGCAAGAATGATACTGCTTATAAATTCTAAAAAGGATTTACTGTAGTGCAGGTGTTGAGCACAAATGGGAAAAAAAACATTGTGATTTTATGTTTTTTTAAAGAACGCACTCAGGATGAAATAGAAAGGACAAAACAGTTCTCCAAGGATGTCGTTGATTTGCTGCGTCACCAACCCCATTTCCGGATGCCGTTTAATAAATTTATTCCCTCTTACCATCACCATTTTGGCCGGCAGTGCAAACTTGCATACTATGGGTTTACCAAACTACTTGAACTTTTTGAAGCCATACCTGATACTTTACAAGTGAGTGAAGAAATTCTTTTATAAAGTATTTTTCTTAACAACATATAGGAAATTTTTTTTCATGTTCAAGACCTATTTTCCTGGGAAGTAGGGGGTTATGAGAAAGGATAAAAATCTAAGCTGTTCGCATCAGAGAAGCAATATTACAGACTCATTAGTATTTTTAGATAAATATGGCATTTTCCTTCAGTAAAGAATTATTCAAACTTGTTTTAGAGTAATTATTGAAAAAAGGATTAAGTAGGCTGATGTTTTTTTTTTTTGAGACTGAGTTTCACTCATTGCCCAGGCTGGAGTGCAGTGGCTTAATCTTGGCTCACTGTAACCTTCACCTCCTGGGTTCAAGCAATTCTCTTGCCTCATCCTCCCAAGTAGCAGGGACTATAGGCGCACCAGCATGCTCAGCTACTTTTTGTATTTGTAGTAGAGATGGGGTTTTACCATGTTGTCCAGGCTGGTTTCAGACTCCTGACCTCAACTGATCTACACGCGTTGGCCCCCTAGAATGCTGGGAAAACAGACTTGAGCCACCACGCCTGGTCAATTTCTTACACTGAATATTCGCTTATTAGTTTTATACTTTTCAAATCCTTCATGTTGAAAATAGGGCTGAGTACATGAGTAACATGAGGTACAAGAGCTAAGCTCTTAAGCTGTTGCTAAGTTAAACCACATTTCTGTTGATTTTATTAATTTTTTTTTTACTATTGAAGTGCTTTTTAAAAATTGTTTTATTGTGGCAAAATACACGTAACATAGAATTTACCATCATAACCACATATCTACAGTCCACTAGTGATCAGACGTTCACATTGTTATGTAAGCAATCTTCCGATCTTTTTCGTCTTACAGAACTGAAACTTTACACCCATTCAATAACACTGACTTGTTTTGTTTACTAGTTGCATACATTTTTGTGCTATTTAATTCTATTAACAACCGTATTTTGATTATTCTTCCTCTCCCGCCATGTGTTTTTGAAGGTATTGGAATGTGGAGAAGAAAAGATCCTTACTCTGACAGAGGTGGAGCGGTTCAAAGCACTAGCTGCCCAGTTTGTTAAGCTCCTTCGGTCCCAAAAAGATAACTGTCTTATGATGACAGATCTCCTTACAGAATATTCTAAAACTTTTGGTTATACATTTCGTCTCCAAGACTATGATGTCTGTTCCATTTCAGCTTTAACTCAGAAACTCTGCCATGTCGTGAAGGTAAACGTGTTTTTTTTTTCCTCATGGGATAAAACTCATAGTGGTTGAATTCTCATTAGGACGTTTGCTTGTGCTGTAGCGTTTTCATATTTACACCTTGAACTACTTACTGTTGCCTTTGTGTCATTAGTACTTATTAGGTAATAGGAGAAGCCTTGGTTCGGGAGTTTAGATTTTTGGTCTTCCTCTTGTGTGTTTCTGAATGGCCTTACCAAAGCAATGCCTTTGTGAACTGATGAGGTCATGCTTCACTCCAGGGTTAGACCATCAGGTGGCCTGGGGTGAAGGTCACTTCAGCACTGCCTGCGTCAGCTCGACTCCTTCTAGTGAGAGCTTTGCCTCTGACGTTCTTGGGAGCCCGTAATCACACACTGTGTCTTCTCCCTCTGCATTCCCACCCACTTCAGAGTAGAAATTAGGAGCAAGCGTGGGTGCAGAGTGGCCTTTGTCGTTGGCAGAGGTATAGTAGAGAGGGCAGTCGTCCCGTTTTCTGCCCTGGACTGCACTGGCCCTCTCTGAGTAGCTGCCAGTTTTCAGGCCCCTCCCCCACAGGACCAGGAACAGTCACTGCCAGGAGGAGGGAATGGAAAGGGAAGCATGAAGGATGGCACCCTCAGTGGTAGGCCCATTACTAGCTGCATTTATTTCTGTGTCATTTAATTCCTTAAACAGCTAGAACGGGTTCATTCTCCCTTTCCTCCCCACTGTGGTGGAATTTTTTTTTTTTTTTTTTTTTTTTTTTTTTTTTTTTTTTTTTTTAGGCGGAGTCTTGCTCTGTCACCCAGTATCGAGTACAGTGGTGCAATTTTGGCTCACTGCAACCTCTGCCTCCCGGGTTCAAGCAGTTCTCCTGCCTCAGCCTCCCAGGTAGCTGGGATTACGGGCACCCACTGTAGACTGTGAGAGCAGCAGTTGGGGTGTGGCTTTGCAAGTGCGGGCTTAGGGAAAGCAGGTGGTTGGATTCAAGGTAGGAGTTTACCAACAGGTGCCAGGAAAAGGCATGGGATGAGGGAATTTAAATATTGACAAGAATGTCAGTGCCAAGATGACAAAAGAGGAGAGTGAAGCGGGGGAGGGGGCTGGTGAATTGGGAACACACAGGAGGCAGCGATGCTTCCTGGTTTTTTTTTTTTTTT
>NW_016107319.1:635169-647712 GCF_001604975.1 Cebus imitator
TTTTAGTAGAGACGGGGTTTCACCATGTTGACCAGGATGGTCTCGATCTCTTGACCTCGTGATCCACCCGCCTCGGCCTCCCAAAGTGCTGGGATTACAGGCTTGAGCCACTGCGCCCGGCTGCATTGGTGTTTCTAAAAGCTCCCTAGGTAATTCTAATTCATAGTAGCCGGGATTGAGAATCAAGGGATGGATCCACATGGCACCAGAGGAGCACACTCTGGTTTGGTTTCTTTCCTAAGCGGCTTTGGTAGTGGTGATCTGGGTAGCTAAGATGACTGGGATCCCCTGGACTGATATCGACTGGTTGATTAAACCTGCTTCTGAGGAGGAAATCTATACAGTCCCATACCCATGGAAAGTGGGGTGGGAGCCTGCCAGCCTCCCTCCTGCCTTGGCTCTGGCAGAACCAGATAAAGAAGCCCTGGTCTTGGAATGACTCCTCAGGTGCCACCCACCTCTCTCTGCCTCTCAGAATCCAAGCTCCAAAGAGTACCAACTTAGCCCTGCCAAGACCTTTGGCCCTGGCAGGAAAACCAGATAAAGGGGGCAGACGAGCTGTCAGGATAAGCATTGTTTATGAGAGCAGTGCCAGAGCCACACGTGTGCCAAAGCTCTAACTGTTTTTGTGCCAGGAAAGGCTGAGTCCATAGACAGCCCCGCCACCCAAGGCCTGCTGGTCTCAGTCACCAGATGCATGTTTCTTCATGTGGGTGTTTGGTTCCCAAATGACAATCTCTGTCTGTTTTTCAAGGTTTCCATCTCAATGCATTTAACCACCTAAATCTTTTATCTCCTTGAGGGTCTGAAATAATTGAGGAGTGGGCAGGTACTAGTCAGATGAAAATACCAGCTTTGTGGTAATAACAGACTAGAAAAATGCAGTTTGCCTTGTAGTCAGAGTAGGCCCTCTCTCACCTTCCCAGTCCAGCCCTGGAGATGCATGTGGGCTAAGTTGGGTCTGCACAGAAGCCATGTGAGTGTTGCCTCCCCATCCCCCACCCCACCTCGAGCACAGCAGCCCACACTTCACAAGCTTGGGCCCCTGGCTGTAAGCTGGCCAGTCTTTCTCCTCCTTACAGTGGAGGGGATGGAAAGAATGAATGAAAAAATAAAGAGAACGATGCAATTTCCTTCCTCATTATTACCTTGATGAGAGCTTTTAGTTGTGGACCAGCACAGGGAGGACAGTTTCTGCTTCGTTGTTGGTCTGGTGTCCCAAAGAAGCTAAAAAAAAAAAAATCCACTTGCTTTATTTCAGTGTAAGAGAAAAAGTTAAAGATTTGTCATCTCTTGGTCTCATTAACCAAAATGAAATGAGCTGAGTTAGGTATAACCTACGTTGTCTCTCCTGAGTTATGAAAAGTGTGAATTCTTGTTTTCCCCAGGTAACCGATATAGAATCTGGCAAACAGATTCAGCTGATCAACCGAAAGTCTCTGCGATCTCTCACTGCCCAGTTGCTGGTACTGTTGATGTCTTGGGAAGGAACCACGCATCTTTCTGTTGAGGAGCTCAAGAGACATTATGAAAGTACCCACAATACTCCCCTTAACCCCTGTGAATACGGATTCATGTCCTTGACTGAACTGCTGAAGAGCCTGCCGTACTTGGTTGAGGTGAGCATGTTAATGGTTCTTTAGAACTCTTATTGAAGACTATGGCTTGAGCACTTGTAGATTACCTGCTGGTATAGCTTAGAGTGTGGAGAGCTGGAAGAGATTTCACAGATGAACACATTGCGACCTCAGGCAGTAAAGCAGCGCTGCCTAAATGAGTGGCAGAAACCAGAATGAAGCCTGGTCTCCAGATCCTGACACTGGCATGCATTTGTCCTCTTCCAGGATGGATTTTGCTGCTGTTTGTCTTTCTGAATTAGCTGGTTTATTTGGTGGCTTGAAGTGAGAGATCAGTGAGGCGAGCGCGGAAAGGAAGGTTGGCCAGCCCACCCCCCAGGCAGCCTTTCAAGAATGTCACTTCAGGATTGGCAGAATCTTAAGAGAATACTGCATGCAATTCTTGGGCAATAGATATAAAAACATAGAGTAAATAAATGAAATCCTCGAAAAAAATAAGTTACCAAAATTCACTCAAAAAGTTAAAAATTAGACCAGTTACCATAAAAGAGACTATAAAAGATCACAGAAATTTACCACTGAAAAATGCATCAGGACCAAGTGGGATAACAACGGAATTTTAACCAACCCTGAAAGACTAGATAAATCCAACTTTTAAAAATGCATTCTGGGGCTGGGCAAGGTGGTGCACATCTGTAATCCCAGCTACTAAGAAGGCTGGGGCTAGAGAATCCCTGGAGCCAGGAATTTGAGACCAGCCTGGGCAACATAGCAAGAACCCATCTCTAAGAAACAAAATACTATTCAAGGCTGCCAAAAAAGAAAACAGTAAACCTTACCACTTACTTTTATGAAGCCAAAATAAACTTTAATAGCAAAAACATAAGGTAGTCCCTTACAAGAAAATGATCCTAAATAAGATATTAGCAGATGAGCCCCAACAATTTAAAAGAATAATATACCATTATCATCTAACTATGGGACAGATCATTAGATAATGAAATGATAGAAATCCAACATTTTCTAAACCCTGTTAGTATCTATCCTAAGAACACCAGTTCTGGACGGTGTTAATGGATGTTCCAGGACAGAGGACTTTTCCTGGGCAGCTCAGATTGGGAATATCCCTTCTCCTGGCGATTCCAGAGCATGTCAAAGACTCTGAAAGGGTTTGTGGTAAAGAAATCTTCCTTACCCTATATACACAAGGGTTTTGTGTTTGTTTTTTGTTGCTTTTGATGTGTTTTTAAAGAATGCTAGCGTCATCCTCCATCACAGTGTTTCTTGAAAACTGATTTGGGAGATGCGGTTTAATGACCTCAGCGTCCACTGTGTGTACAGTGATTTGCCACCACGGTTTGCCTCCCCCGATTTCTTCTCTACTCACACACGTTCTTCAGACCTCTGCAGTCTTAGACTTGCAAATAGAACTGAAGTTTGCTGGAGGCTATAGCCTTCTCATGGAGGAAATCCTTGAATAAATCCCTCATCCTCCTCTTCCCCCCCTTCCTTTCTCCCTCCATCCTTCCTCCTTTCTTTTTCATCTTCTTTGTTGTCATCTTTATCTAATCCATCTTCGTCTAATTTGTCTTCATCTTGTCTTCTTCGTCATCTTTGTCTTCTTTGTCTTTGCTGTCATCTTCATCATCATCTTCATTTTGTCTCTGTTGTCTTCGTCTTCGTCTTTTTTGTCATCATCATCTTCATCTTTGTCATCTTTGTTGCCTTCTTCCTCGTCTTTGACTCTGGGCCTTTTCCCTCAGCAGGAGGAAAAACTTTCCAGGAGGCAGGGCCAGTCACTGACATTTCTGATGCCACCTTTTCTTTTTAACCAGGTTTTCACTAATGATAAGACAGAAGAATGTGTGAAGCTCACAAGTCTGTATTTGTTTGCAAAGAATGTGCGGTCTTTACTTCATACTTACCACTACCAGCAGATCTTCCTTCATGAGTTTTCCATGGCCTACACCAAGTATGTCGGAGAAACTCTGCAGCCCAAGACCTACGGCCACAGCAGCGTGGAGGAGCTCTTGGGAGCAATCCCCCAGGTGGGCATTTTTCTCAGCTTCTGGGAGAGCGTCTTCCGAAGACCCACAGCTGACTTTCCTGATGAGAAAAATAAAATGCTGCCAGAATAACAAAGTGGCAGGCATTTTGAACTGATCTTTTAAAAACATACCTTTGGCCTAAAGTAAATGATTTTAGCATTTCTCCTTGATCTCTAAACCTTCATTAAATCCCTGCCTGCCTGGTGAGTAAGTCTCAGGCTATAACCCCAGAAAGGTGTTGGGTAATGAGCGAGTCAGGACCACCAAGCCGGCAGCTAGTCAAAGTGGTCAGCTCAGTAATGGCCAGGAGCCCTGTGCTTAGTGGACGTGTTGAGGAGGGCTGTGTCAGGGCCCACTTGCCTTGTGTGGGGAATCTGGTGCGGAACCTGCAAGGATGTGCCTGAGAGAACCACGTGACAAGGAGGGGAGAGAGCATTCTGAGCAGAGGGCGTAGCATGAGCAGATACGGGACAGTGACAAGTGGCATGGAGTGTTGAGAGCCCAACAGGGAGCTGAGAGCTCTGTTAGCGAGGGAGTGGTGGAGAGAGCTAGAGCCCAGGTTTGCAATTGAAAAGCATCCCAGTGGCTGCTGTCCATGGTAGAGGCTAGAGAACCAAGCATGGAAGAGGAACTGGGCTAGGACCCTGGCCACTGCAGAGGTCTGGGTCAGTGTTAGATGGAGGGATTGAGCCAGAGTGAAAACAGTAGAAGAGAGGAAGTAGGAAGGCCCTAGGCAACGTTCGCCTGGGAGCTGAGATCAGTGACCTAGCAACGGCGTGCACAAGTCGGGGGCCTGAGAGCCCAGCTCCACCACCACACCTCTGCTTGGCTGAGGCTGAGAGCGGCACCATCAGGGAGAGGACTTGGAGATTCTGATAATGAACTTAGTTTAAGGGTTTGAGAGATTGCTCTTAATTCTTTTAGGTGGTGTTTAGTTTCTGCAAAAAAAAAAAAAAAAACGGCAAGAGCTCTCATGTGAGAACTACTTTAATTTATATGCCAAAGCTTGTGTTTGGAAGACAGTCTTTTTAAGAATTATAAAGAATATTTCTGAAGCTGTGTCTCAGGATTTTTGAACTACTCTGCTTTTTATAGGGGCATGTTTCTGTCAGCTTCTTCTGTTGCTTTAAAAGCTAAGGGGAGAGTAGAGAAACATGCTTCTCGGCAGTAACTCAGTTCCTAAATTCTAGCCTCAGGCAGGCGCCATAGGTCACACTCTTCCTGAATGTTAGGGCTTCTGTCCCTCCTTTTCCACTGCTTAACCAGTAGTATGTCTTGTGTGCAGGTGGTCTGGATAAAAGGACATGGTCATAAGAGAATTGTAGTGTTAAAAAATGACATGAAAAGTAAGTAAGCACCCATCCCCTCCCCCCTTAAAAAATCACGGTTCTCTCACTGACATTTCTCTCTGACGGGTGCTGTTTGTCCTCTAGGTCGTTTGAATTCACTCAGTCTCTCCCCTGCCAGTCATGAAAACCAGCCCTCAGAGGGCTCGTGCACCCTGGAGGTGTCCGAACCGCACACAGCCTCGGAACGCAAGCTTGGTGCCGGCGGCAGTGGTAAGAAAGGAAGAGCAGAGACAGCAGAGCTTGTGAAATTCTAGGAGAAATGGTTTGGGGTCGGGGAGAGCAAGCGAGAGGACTCCGGAAAGTCATCTCATTCACCAAAGTTAAATAGCCATACATTTTTTAAAGCAGTTTCGGTATTAAGTTAGTAACAGAGGAAAAATTGACCTATGTTGTTAGCACTGCATGGTCGACTGGCTAAAGTCTCTGAAGGATGTTGGCACCCCCATAATGATCATCTTACCCCAGTTCAGGTGTTGAAGAAAAAAATTACTCTGACACTTGTTACAATGGAAATTCATCACTCTTGGAACACGAGAGAGAGAGCCAACTCCCAGTACATAGCCTAGGAGCAGGATGAGGGCTCAGCGGATGGAAAATTACTAAGAAGATTCCTGCTATAGGCAGGCAGGCCAAGGATCTAGACATCGGTGTTTGGGGCTAAGGAATTGGGTCAGATATGAAGGGTGATGAGATCTCAAGGGTGAGGGGATTCTCACTCAACTGACTCGAGCTAAGACTGGGCCTGGCAAGTTCAGAGCAGACATGGAAGGCCAAGGCCAAGCCTGGTTCAGAAGAGGGCTCAGGGAGCCTGACTCAGCCTGGGCAACACGTCTTTGTTGCAGGGTAGTCCCAGGCAGGACTTGATAGACTAATAGATTAATATTACCCAAAATTACACCAAGTCACATAGATTTCAGGTCGATCCACCTCTGTAGGAGAGGCCAACTCTCATGCATGTTAAAGCAGTTCTAACTTTTCTGAGGGACTTTTGAATTCATTGTAATAGGTGAGAATTTTGTCTTCATATGGCGCGGTGAGAATAGATAGCGCATTACTGTGCCCTGTGCCCTTAGGATAACTGCATTACACAGTATTTGACATTGTATGAGGCACCCGACTGGGAATCATCTGCCTAAGCTGGCCCACAGCCTTCAGCAGCGCTCGCCTGTGCTCTGCAGCAGAGGGACAGAAATCTCGGGCGGTTCTGTATTATAGCTTACCCAGAGTTGGCAGCTAGGAAGCCGGGGAACTGGGGCCCAGGGCTTCAGATTCTGAGCTTCCGCATGCTGATAACCATACACACCCCTTGGGTTGTCCCCTATCTCTGGAAGCTGATTGCAGGACCCTTTTCCCTGCTCGGGCCTTTTCCTAAGAACACAGGTCTTCAGGAGAACTGGCTTTATAAGGCATTCCATTATCAGGATCTTCTGGGGTTTTTTTGGTTTGTTTTTCATTTTTTAAATACCTTAAGTATTTCTTGACTCTCAGTCTTTAAAGCTTAGAAGGAAAACCTCCGGTGTGAATCCGGCGAGTGTGGTTGGGTGGGCGTGGAGGTCCTGTGGTGTCACAGCCCGCCTTCTTTGCCCAGGGCCCAGTCACACAGAGCAGGAGCTTCTCCGCCTGACCGACGACTCCCCCGTCGACCTCCTGTGTGCGCCTGTACCCTCGTGCCTGCCATCCCCTCAACTGAGACCAGACCCTGTCGTCCTCCAGTCTGCTGATCTCATTCAGTTTGAGGAGCACCCTCAAGAGCCTTCTGGTAGGTGACACCTGTTGTTGTGGGGTTTTCTTTGGGGTTTAAAACCTAAAACCGTGGTGTGATGCTGATACAGTAAATGGTTGATGGAGATGGGAGGAGACCACCCCTTTTCAGGTGGAAAACACCTATGCTGAGTATTCGACCTTCTTTCCCCACCTGAGTTTCTGCAGAATTGGATTCACAACCCAAGGTTGCCTGGCAAGCTTCAGGCAAGGGCCAGTCGGCAGCTCTGGGGGGCTGGTGGTGCAGGGCTGTGGACGGGCCCACAGGGGAGGGTGAGGGTCCTCCTGGGCCTCTGCTCTCCCAGACTTTGTGAAGGTTTGGCCACTCTGAGGCACACCTGCCACCAGATATACAAGTCACCTGTGGTGTGGACCCAGAGGGCCTAAGGGCTTTATAAAGGGGTGAATGGAGGGAGCCATCTGTGACTGGAGCGCCTGGACTGTGCCCAGTGATCTGAGAACAGATAGGAAGCCGAGCACACTGAGTCCCAGCCTAGGGCAGGCATTGGCACCAACCCTGTGCTCAGAGCTGACAGACGCCATCACATTCAGCTCTCACCAGGGCTCTGTATGGGGCGGCCGCTTTGTTCCACAGGCTGTGTGACTGAGGCACAGCTGGTGGCATCACTAGAGAGGTAGTGGCCCGGGGCTGCTGGGCTAGCAAGGGGAGAGCTGGGATTGGAACTCAGGCCCTCTTGTCCTGCGGTGTCGCCTGGCTCTGGAGAGGACGGCCCACCTGCCGCATACAGGCTCTTCCCTGCTCTTCACCCGTTGGAACCCAGCTCCTCCCCACTGCTGATGCTGCTTTCTGGGTCACCAGGAACAACCCGCGGACTCCTGACTTGGTTTTTACCGTCTGAGTTGTCCTCAGCAGTGTGCAGCCCTGTTGCCCAGTGAAAGAACTGAGGCTGTTGACCTGGAAAATAGGAGATGGGGAGTGTAACTGGCGGCAGATAGAAGCAGCCTGTGCAAACAGGTGTAGACGCACACCACGTGCCTTTGCAGTGCCTCACTAGGGTTGGTGGCAGATGGATATTAGCTCTTTCTTGGGGTTGTGGCCTTTGTGCCTTTAGTCTGGGTGAGTTCAACTGCATGCACCTGATGAGAGGAAACTAATTGAAATAGTGTGGGTAGTTGTGTCAGCCGCTTTCCCTGTGAGGGTCAGCCTGGGCGGGTGCTGGCTCTGCTGTCTCCTCTGCCAGTCTTACTTTCCATGGGCCTTTGGGAGCAGGAGCCCGTGCCATGCACAGTGGGAGTCTAAGGCATAATGATACATCTGTTTCAAGCAGCGTGTGGCCCTGTGTATGCAGCAGGTGAATTACGTGTGGCTCAGCCACAGAAATGGCAGCGTAGAAGCACTGCAGGAGAGCAAGCTGTACTCCATTTTCTGGTTTCTGAGGGTAATTTTGACTCTTATCCCTGGTAATAGACCCATGATAGCGTAGGTCCTGTATAAATGGAATAGGCCAGGAGCTCCCTGACACTGAGATGCTCTGACCCCACCCCCCAACCCCCAGCTACTGCCCCCCACCTCCTGAGGAAGTCTTTAAGTCTTGGATAGTTTATGGGTCCTTAATATCTGGCAGAGAGAATCAATGGGCAGAGAATCCAAAATGGGGAAAAAAAAACTTTAAACTTTGCTCATTAATTTATAGCTCAAAATAGAGATCTCTGCAACTTTGTAATCCAACGGGAGAGGTGGGATGCGGTTTATAGGTATTTGATTTCTGTACCGCTTACACTGGCCACACAACTCATATGTAAGCTGTGGCATAGATGTAGCATTTAGAGGGCTTTCTTATTTTTATTTTTTTTAATATGGAACGCTTCACAAATTTGTGTGTCATCCTTGCACAGGGGCCATGCTCATCTCTGTATCATTCCAATCTTAGTACATGTGCTGCCGAAGTGAGCACAAGGGTTATTTTTTTTAAATATCTTTTGAGAAAATATGAGCAAGAAACAGAAAACCCACACTCCACATTTCTTACAGATCCTGGAACTCAGTCTGTTTGCTTTTCTGTGTTTACAGAAATTATGATGTTAAACCAAGAAGGAAAAATTGAGATTCCAATACCAGTAAAGAGCAGAACTCTGACCTCTGACTCCAGCTCATCTTGCGTCTCAGCAGCCGTCCCCATGGCTCTCTGCCCCTCCGAAACCCCAGAGTTGCTGCTCAGCAGGGACCCCGCAGAAAGCCCAGCCAAAAAGCAACCCAAAAATAGAGTAAAATTGGCAGCCAACTTTTCCTTAGCACCTATAACCAAGCTTTAACTCCCATTTTGAATATAGAATTAGAATGGGAAAACACTGTCTGATTCTGCACACAAAAGTGGGTTTCAAAAATACATCCTTTTCCGTTGTCCTGAGAACCCCCTGGAAACCATTTCCTCCTTCTTAGATGTATTCTGTAACATTTTTTCTTTTACCTTGAACACAGCTTTGAGCTGAAATCTTTCTTTTCTTTCTTCTATTTCTTTCTTTTTTCAATTATTTGAAGAACTTGTGGCATTTGTTAAAGAATCCTTAACGTATTTTACCAAATTTTTCGTAACTGTATGAAATATGATGGTGTTCCGAAAGCAGCAAGCACTAAGAAGTCAAGTAGCAGGAAGCGGTGTTTGCTTCCGCTGAGCCACATCGGTGGTGTCATCCTACATGTAGCATATATAGTCTCTCGGCCTTGCTTACTGATGTTTCCAAGAGTATTAACGCAGTGCGTGGCATGTCCCGCAAGCCTGCGTGTTCACACACTGAAGGAGAAGAGTAGGTGAGGGGTTGAGGGTGTATTTTCAGGTCGGAATGTGAAGATTCCTGGCTTCCACGTGACTTGTAAGTGTGCCTCGTTTTTTATTTAAACTATGTCTGTAGTTGACAAATGTGGCTTCATCACAAATTTTTTTAAACGTTTCTACTTTGGGGTTCCATTTAGGAGCTTTCTAGAAAGTTGAGGATGTTTTAAGCTTCCCTTCGGTGTTCCAGTTGGATACGAAGTAGGTTAGGAAAAGGAGATGGTCTCGATGTCATGGATCGACACCATGTAGTCAGCATTCAGATTACAACACACATTCTTGTGTGTCAAGAGGCAGCATTGGGAAGAATCTGATTTTCTAAAATATGCATGAAGTGCATAAATTACAAATCAGAGCTGAGTGGAGAGGTGCTTCAGCAGCAGCAGCAGGGTCAATACGATTTCCACTGGGAAGAGACAGGAATTCTACCTACACATGGGAAGGCCAAGGTTGATCCACTTAACCATGTTATTGTAATTTTAAAGCTGGTTTCGGTAGCTGGGAAGCTTTGTGTGTGTTTGTCAGCTCAGCATCTTTTAATCGTGTCTGATTTTACTCTCGTTACTTCTCGCTGTTGGAAGCATGTCTGGGTGTTTTGTGGCATCTGATGTGGAACAGCCTTCCTCTCCAGGTGCCTGAGCTGTCCGCCGACGGGTGGCCTCTCAGCCCCCTAGAGAAACCTGACATTTACAATGGATTGTATCTGTCGGGCAAAAAAAAAGGCGGATGCAGAGCAGAAAGAACCTGTTGGCATAAGGTCTACTAGTTAGATGGTTTTTTTGGGGGGAAATGTTTCTATTTTGTAACTTCTAGAAAGCCAGAAAATGGACTCTGATTTCATAGCCAGCATTTTGATAAAAGGCCACAAAATAAGGGCTACAGAGAGATTTTTACAAGTCGGTTTTTTTGTTCCCCAAATCTTTTAAATGAAGCCAGTGATTCCCAGTTCTTAACACATGGGCCCAGTCAAGACAGAGCAACATGGAAAACCCTCTAAGTATTATGGCACTCTCGGAATCCTTCTGAAGGCATTTCCTCTACAGACATAGTGTTACAGGAAGTGAAATGCACATGTGCAATTTTTTTAAAGGAGCTTTTAAACAATGTAATAAAGTCGGTTGCCTTATTCTAAGATTTCATAAGGCTGAGTTTGCACGCTTGGACTTGAGTTTTGCTAGCATGTAAAGAGTGGTGGACTTTAAAACCGTAAGAGGTATCATTACAAGTCACCTGGAACAGACTCAAAGAACAGGCTCTTTGAGCAACAGATAAAAGAAGAAACAAGTTCTGTGCCATCCCGTGAGTGTGTCTTAGTACCACTCACTGGAGTTGCTGCTTAGTCTGGGACATGTGTGTGACTCTAACAATTGCTGTCTGAAAATGAGAGAGAAGACGTCAGAAGCACGTTGTATTCATAATGTACTCTACAATGGCCAGTCCAATTGCTATCTATTTTTTTATCCAGAGGCTTAATTAAATGATGTGGTAAAATGATGTTTGAACATTAAGACAATGTAATTCTTTATTTCTGGGTGGAAAAATGTACCAGATTAGATTTATCTGTTTAAAAAAAAAGACAAAAGTTATCACCAAAACCCCCTTTCCCATCTTGCACTGTTTGTTTTGGATTGGGTTTGGGGGAAAGAGATGTTTTTCTTAATTGTCTACTTTGTTTGAACACTTTTGTTGTGGTTCAAGTGCTGTTTTGTGTGTTGGGACCAAACAGTTGTCAATAAACTTTACAAGCAAGCATCTATTTTGAGTTTTCCAGGTGAGTGGTTTTGTCTGTCTGTCTGTCTATGGGGAGGGATTATAAACCAATCCAGTTCTGCCATCATTCATTTTGGGTCTCCCCAACTCCTCACCTCTTCTGAAAATAGAACTGTGAGTTGGAGAGCAAATCAGTCTGCATTTTAGAGGCCTTTTAAACTCAGCACACAACTAAGCAGGTGACTGGATGGTCGGCCCTTTGTGGTCAGGATCTTCCCAAGTTTCTCAGCCTTTGTTCCAGATTATAATTACATGTGAGAAAATACAGTAACCACAGAAACCTTCCAGTTAGAAAACTCCATTAATTCCTCGGCTCTCTCTTCTTGTGAAAGAAATCCACCATGCCCGCTGTCTTGTTTTTGGTCACTGCTAGCGAGACCCCATCTCTGTTTTAAAAATAATTGCCCAAGCACAGATCACGCCTGTAATCCCAGCACTTTGGGAGGCCAAGGTGGGCAGATGACAAGGTCAAGAGATCAAGACCAGCCTGGCCAACATGGAGAAACTCCGTCTCTACTAAAAATAGAAAATTAGCCAGGCATGGTGGCGCACAACTGTAATCCCAGCTACTCGGGAGGCTGAGGCAGGAGAATCACTTGAATCTGGGAGGTGGAGGTTGCAGTGAGCTGAGATCATACCACTGCACTCCAGCCTGGGTGACAGAGCGAAACTCTGTCTCAAAAAAACAAAAATTAAAAAATAGTAATAATTAAGCCAGGTGAGGTGGCTCACGCCTGTAATCACAGCACTTTGGGAGGCTGAGGTAGGAGAATTGCGTGTCAGGGGTTCAAGACCAGCTTGAGCAACATAGGGAGACCTCCATCTCTAGAAATAATTTTTAAAAATTAAAAGGTGAAAAAATATTTAAAAAAAATTTTTTTAATTGACAGGGCTGCTTTGGAGATGTGGCCAGATTCTGGAGAAATTTAGGAGGCAGATGCTAAAGACTTGGCCATTGAATAGGCAGAGGAGACACAGACGAGTCAAAGGCAAATCTGAGGATGACCTTGGGCAACCCGGTGGTTCCCTTTCCTGAAATGGGAAACACCAGAGAAGCTGAGTGCAGTTGAGGTCAATGGTCCACCAGCTTTTCTTAAGGATTCCAAGACTTAGTCTGGGCTAAAATTAAAAATAAATTAAATAAAGACTATGGCCAATGTGGAAGCAGAAGGGCCGGAAAGGTACAAAGAAGGGTGGAGGCCATGAGGAAAGATGAGATAGAGGAATCTTTTTTTTTTTTTTTTTT
>NW_016107319.1:648405-668880 GCF_001604975.1 Cebus imitator
AGACAGAGTCTCACTCTGTCACCCAGGCTGGAGTGCAGTGGTACGATCTTGGCTCACTGCAACCTCCATTTCCTGGGCTCAATCTTTTCCCCTGCCTCAGCCTCAAGGGTAGCTGGGATTACAGACGTGTGCCACCATGCCTGGATGACTTTTGTATTTTTAGTAGAGAAGTGTTTCCACCATGGTGGTCAGGCTGGTCTCAAACCCTGACCGTGAGTGATCCACCTGCCTCAGCCTCCAAAGCTGCTGGGATTACAGGCGTGACCCACCACCCTCAGCCTGATTTGTTTGTTTTTAAATGGGAGAGATGTGTTTAAATCCCTCTGAAGGGAAGAGAAAGAACAATTGGGGCTACAGTGATGGGGCAGGAGGGGAATGAATGATGACTGTCACTAACAACCCCAAGGACCATGGACAATGGATTTACTGCCGCTTCCTCCTCTGTAAAGTGGAAGTAATAGCAGGACCTGACTCGTTGGGCTGATGTGAGGAGGGAACCAGCCAGTGCGTACGTGTACATTACCCAGGGCACAGTGATAAGCTACAAGAAATGTTATTCCGGTTATCCATCTCCCCCATGGCTTCTAAAAGGAGCAAGTCTAGGTGTGCAGGACCCCACCATCTGCAAGGTTTCCCAGCTTGGAAGGTGGCCCTGGTGATCTGGAAGCATCTGGAATTATTATTATTTTTGAGACAGAGTCTTGCTCTGTCACCAAGGCTGGAGTGCAGTGGCACGATCTTGGCTCACTGCAACCTCTGCCTCCTGGGTTCAAGCGATTCTCCTGCCTCAGTCTCCTGAGTAACTGGGATTACAAGCGTGCACCACCACGCCTGGCTAATTTTTGTATTTTTAATAGAGACGGGGTTTCACCATGTTAGCCAGGCTGGTTTTGAGCTCCTAACCTCAAGTGATCCCCCCACCTCAGCCTCCCAAAGTGCTGGGATTACAGGCATGAGCCACAGCACCTGGCCTTGACCCACATTTTTTTATGGGGAAGAGAAGATGGTGGGCCCTTTGCAGTCTGAGTTTTCACTGCACACGAGAGCGGGAAGGGTCTGTGGTAGGTGGAATTGGGTCCTCCCCAAATGCATGCCTCTCTAGAGCCTCAGAATGTGACCTTGGTTGGAAAGTCTTTGCAGAGGTAATTAAGATAAGGGTCCAGATGAGCTCAGACTCTATTCTGATGGCCCTCAGTCCAATGACTGCTGTCTTTATAAGATGAGAGGGTGCACAGAGGCACATATACAGCAGAGAAGGCCATGTGGAGTTAGAGGTGAAGATTGGAGGGGTGCAGCCAGGGAATTGCCAAGGTGGAGCCACCAGGAGCTGTAAGATGATAAAAAAGATTGTTCCGGCCAGGTGCAGTGGCTCACGCCTGTTATCCCAGCACTTTGGGAGGCTGAGGCGGGTGGATCACAGGGTCAAGAGCTCAAGACCATCCTGGCCAACATGGTGAAACCGCATCTTTATTAAAAATACAAAAAATTAGCCAGGTGTGGTGGTGTGTGCCTGTAGTCCTAGCTACTCTGGAGGCAAAGGCAGGAGAATCGCTTGAACCTGGGAGGCAGAGGTTGCAGTGAGCCGAGATGGTGCCACTGCACTCCAGCCTGGGCAACAGAGAGAGACTTTGTCTCAAAAAACAAAGATTCTTCCCCACAGAGGGAACGGGGCCCACAGACACCTTGATTTCAGGCTTTTGTCCTTCAGGTCTGTGAAAGGAGACACTTCCATTGTTTTCAGTAGAAGGCCATTTGTTATGGCATCCCCAGGACACAAATACAGTCTGGCTTCATGCTTGGTCTAGGCTGGTGAAGGAGGACACAGGGTCCTGTGAGGCCAGCGTGTTGGCACTGAGTGGCCTGAGGGGCCATTTTCGGCATCAGAATCATGGGAAGTATTATGTAGACCAAAGCCTCCAACACGCAGAGTGGAAGGACTGGGGTCGAGCAGCCTGCTGGGAGGGCCTGTCCAACCAAAGACCTTTTGATTTATAATTTTTTTTCCCGAGATGAAGTCTTGCTGTGTTGCCCAGATGGAGTGCAGTGGCATGATCTCGGCTCATTGTAACTTCTGCCTCCTGGGTTCAAGCATTTCTCCTGCCCCAGCCTCTAGAGTAGCTTGGATTACAGAAGCATGCCACCACATCCGGCTAATTTTTGTGTTTTTTTCGGTAGACACAAGGTTTCCCTGTGTTGATTAGGCTGGTCTCCAACTCCTGACCTCAAGTAATCTGCCTGCCTCGGCCTCCCAAAGTGCTGGATTACAGGTGTGAGCCACCACACCCAGCCAGTTTATAAATATTTTTAAAATGCTACTTATGAATGGCCCAAGAATTTTATTTACTTCTAGGAGTTTATCTTAAGGAAAAAAACGAAAATTCAGATGAAACCTTATCCCCCTAGATGTTTATCAAGACACTAATTTTTTTTTCAGGGGATGTGGTCTTGCTCTGTTGCCCAGGCTGGAATACAGTGGTGTGATCATGGCTCATTGCAGCCGGGACCTCCCAGCTCCAGCAATCCTCCCACCTCCCAAGAAGCTGGGACCACAGGCCCGTGCCACCATGTCCAGCTGCTCGTATCTTTTGTAGAGACAGGTTTACCATGTTGCCTAGGCTGGTCTCAAACTCCTGGACTCAAGCAGTCCTCCCAACTCGGTCTTCCAAAGTACTGGGATTACAGGCATGAGCCACTGCGCCCAGCCCAAGACACTATTTTTTTCTTTTCTTTTTTTTTTTTTTTTTTTCCTGAGATGGAGTCTTGCTCTGTCACCCAGACTGGAGTGCAATGGCAGGATCTTGGCTCACTGCAGCTTCCACCTCCCGGGTTCGAGCGATTTTCCTGTGTCAGCCTCCTGAGTAGTTGGGATTACAGGCACCCGCCATCATGGCCAGCTAATCCAAGACACTATTTGTAATACTGAAAACCAGAACCAGTCTACACATTCGATAGTGAGGAAATGGTCAGGTGAATTACAGTACCTCCACAAGATGGATTACTAAACAGACATTGGTATGATTTATGAAGTGTTTAATGTTTACAAAGAGCTTTTAATGATGTGGGAGACAATGGTGGTATAATAAATGGGGAAAAACTGGTTATAAAATGACACAATATGATGTCAACAATGAAAAAAATGCACAGAAAAGACTTAAAATGTTGAAATGTCAAAGTGGTCTCTAGTTGGAGAAATAATTTTTTTTTCTTTTTTTAAACGAACTTCTTCATACTTTTTGTACTTTTAAAATGATTTACTATGTACATGGATTACTTGGATTACTTCCAGAATCAAGAAAAAAGTAAAAACTTTTAAAATGCCGTGAACGTGGTTTCCATTTTTATTTTCTCTGACGGGTGACTGCACATCAGTGAATCTTGAGTTACGCTAACTACTTAGGCCGGTCACGACACACACACACGTACAGAGAGGTCACACAGGCTGTACCGGGCTGGCTGTCTCCAAATGTACATGGAGTTACACGGGTTGAAGTGTTCGGCAGCTGGTTAAAATACACCACCAATGATGGGACACAACCTGGTCACGCACTGCCTCTCCCGCCCGTCGCTGTTCTTTACCGAGGTCTGTGGGGCGGGCGGGTGAGGTGGCGTCCTGCTGGCATCTCTCTGGTGGCCCTGGAGTGGTGGAGTGCCCAGATCAGCATCTACTCGGGTCCCATTCCCAACTGCCCTGGCCTTGACATCAGAGCTTCCCATTCTTGGCTAGCTTTTCTGCACACTGGATCCATGCCAGTCCAGGCCCCCCGGCCCTGCTTTGCGGCACACACCTGGGGCAGACTGAGAGCACAGCGGACACCGTCCTGATGTGAACCGTGCCCAGACACAGGATGGGTGGAAGCAGGAGATGTGACCACGATGCCACACCACACACAAGCTCGATCTTTACAGATGGGCCTTCTTGGTCTCTGGGAATGCTATATGGGTGGTGCCCGAGAGACACAGGGGCCGTGTGGAGCCCTCCAGGGCCCAGTTGCTGGGAGAGGACAGACAGGGGAGGGGACCTGTGCCTGTGTGGGGCAGGCCTGACAGCAGAGCTAGGAGGGTGAGTGGGGGATGTGTCCGACATGGTGCTAGATTGTTGAAAAGTCACGACTACACACAGCTGGGGAGCATGCCCCTCTCCCAGTTCATTCGCACGGTGGGTTAGATACAGCTAGAAAGGAGTAGAGATACGCTTTTTTGAGGGAGGACCTTTCCTGGTGGTTGGATAAACAGTGAGACAGACTCCTGGGTTCGGCATGCTCTGGGGAGGTCCATGCGACGGTGAGGGACTCCCTACTGCTACACTCTGTACAGGTTGGCCAGGCCTGCCTGCCGCACCCATGGCCTCTGGCGGCAGTCACGGACTTGCCTTCAACCCCTTCCTCCTTGGAGAGCTCTTGGGCCCCGGTGAAATGGGGGCTATAAAGACAAGAGGGTGGGGGGTTCCCCGTGGCCCCAGGGTACCCCATGTGGGGGCTACATGATGTTGCACTGGGTGGCCCCGCAACAATCCTTGATGAGTGCCAGCCCCGTCTTGGCCACTGTGGGCTTGCTAGGTGGGGGCTCTGCTTTCTTCTCTGCCCGGGAGCCTGCAGCAAGATGTGGGCACAGGGAGAGGGGGAGAAAAGGAAAGAGAGACAGGTGAAATGAGGGGAGCCCTGACCAGCTGCAGCCCAGTCCCATCGCAACCCCTAGCCAGATCTTGTTCCAGGCCTTGTTCAAGTGGTATGGAGAGCTGATGCACATTTTATATGATCCTTAGCTGGTTTTCATTTTATATGGTTTTCAGTGCTCAGCTTCCAACTCTACCTTTCAGCCCTTCTCCTAGTCAGCTCTCAACATCATAGTACCTGCCTAGCACAGGGCCTGATATCCAAGAAGTAGTTGGTAAATAGATAAATGGGAAATTTTGTTCAAGTCACTTTATTCTGAGGGCTCATATTTCTCAATTTTTGAAAATGCTCATCCATTGTCTTTTCAGATACTTCCACCTCCCATTCTCTGTTTTATCTCCTAGAATGCCTTCCACATGTAAGATGGACCTTCTCACTCTATCCTCTCAGTTTCATAACTTCGCTTTTATATTTCCCATCTCTTTTTCTCTGTGTGCTTCATTCTGGGTAACTTTCTCAGGGCTGCCTTCCAATTTTTAAATTTTCCCTTCGGCTGTATCTCTGTATTTAATCTATTGAGTTTTCACTTTATTGATAAAAACAGTTTCAGAAGGCCAATTTTTTGCACATCTACTTATTATTTTTTCATAGCATCTTACTATTTCATTCTGGGTTTTATTCCTTCTCTTATCTCTTTGGTAATTTAAAAGTACTTAGTTTATTTTCCTTTTCAGAGTTCTAGTATTTTTGTCTTTTGGGAGGACATTCTCTTTGGTTCATGTACTGATTTGCCTCATGGTGATTCAGTTCTTCATGAGTTTTCCATTTCATTTTTATTGAGAGCTCATCTTCAAGGGTTTTTTGTTTTTGTTTTTGTTTTTTCTGTGAGAATACTATATACCATGGGATGCAGAAGAATCCCTACTGAGCAGTTTTGCCTTTGCTAAATCTGCTAGGATCCCAGAGATTTCACTGATTTTAGAATAGTTTTTATTTTTCAACTTGGAATTCCGGTACCAGATGAGTCGTGTAAAGTTGGCCTCTTGCATGTGGTGCAGGCTTGGTGTTTTGATTTTTTGCCAGATTCATTTCTTTTTTCCACTCATAACCCTATAGAGAAGGCAAGTTTCCTTGCTCCTCCTGCATGATACTATGTGGAGTTTTTCTACTTTGCTTTTCATGAAAGAGTCCATTGAGGAAGATGCCGGCCTTAGGCAGTGATCATGTGCCTTGTGGTTACAGGATCCAACAGAAGAAATCACTGCCCTCCTCTTTACTTACTTCCTACAACCATGTTTCACAGGATGTTAATGAAAACCGGATTTGTGGTTTTATAGGCAGAGGCAGCTTTTGGTTTTTGTCTTCCCAGCAAGATTTCAAGTCTTTCTTCCTCTAATAGCTTGGGTCCCTGTGGCTGCAGGAGTGGCATGTTATACATTCTTGGCCAATCCCAGTACCCCAGCCTCTCGTTGATGGTAATGGATCTAAGAGGTGGGAACATAATCCAAAAAGGGCTGATCAGAATCTTTCCCTGAGGCTCATGTATTTTGATACCAGGGAAAAGAATCTGTGACATTGCCTCTGAGTTGCTAAGCTATGGTTCTTGGGTTCTGGTCCCACGGAGAAAGGCTGTGTAGTAGGAAAAAATGATGCTTACATGCAAAGAGAGGCAGACATGAGAAACAGAAGTGGGGGAGGTAATAGTGTTCAGTCCTTGAGGCCCTAGTTCTTATTGCTCTTTCTCCAACAAATTCCTTTTTTTTGCTTACACTAGTTTGAATTGGGCATCCATTTCTTATAACTGAAAGGGGCCTCATTAATACAGCAGGTAAACACATTTGAGAAACACTTGGTCAACAAAGAGAAGACAGTTTCTTGACAGCAGGATCCATTATCACTTTAATATCCCAATGGACACTGAGATTCTGTAAATACAGAGTCAAGTAAACAGCGTTTCTCAAACTTATTTCATACAAAACCCTCTTTGTTCTAAGGATCTCATGAGGTTAATATTCTAAGACGTATGCCTCTAGCCTCTCCAGAGATTCTAGCCCGAAGAGAGGCCTGAGCTCCCTGAGCCTCAGTGGCTACCCAGTTCCTTCCAAAAAATGCACCAAACTTTGTGATTAGGGAGGAACAACTACCAGGACCAGGTACATAGTTTGCAGAGTTCAGTGAAAAATGAAAATGTAGGGCCCCATGTTCCAAACTTATTAACAATTTCAAGACCGCAACAGCAGAAAATTAAGTCAAGCATGGCACCCTTCTAGGCATGAGGCCCTGGGCAACTGCAGGCCCATGAAGCTGGTCCTGCCTGCTCTCATCCCATGCTCAAGTTTGATCTCTAGAAAGCATTTTGTTGTGCTCCTTCTGGCTCCCAGACTTCTTTGAAATAGACTTTTTTTTTTTTTTTTTTTGAAACAGAGTCTTACCCTGTCACGCAGGCTGTAGTTGCAGTGGCACAATCTTGGCTCACTGCAACCTCTGCCTCCTGGATTCAAGTGATTCTCCTGCCTCAGCTGGGATTACAGGCATGCACCACCACACCTAGCTAATTTTTGTGTTTTTAGTAGAGTTGGGGTTTCACCATGTTGGCCAGGCTGGTCTCGAACTCCTGACCTCAGGTGACCCATCCACCTCGGCCTCCCAAAGTGCAGGGATTACAGGCATGATTCACAGTGCCTGGCCTGAAATATCCTTTTCTCTTTCATGGGGGAAGGGAATGAATAATGTATATACTCACTGGCTGGAGATTTGGTTACTTTGTCTAGAGGTTTTAACTTGATTCTCAGGAAATCAGCCATTTCCTTGTCTTCTTCTTGCTCCCTGTAAAAGCAGATGGGAAAAAGAAAAGAAGATACACAGCAAGCAAGGAAAGCATCAAGGAACCAATGAAATAAACCAATAAGTTAAGCATCAGGCTTTGTGGATGGTGCATATATGTTGTGTATTATGTGTGTACGGTATGTATATGTTGTATCTGATGAACCTGCTCTGAACCAGAGACATATATCAATGATGGGGTAAATGCTTATCCAGAACCAGGTAAGAGACCCCTGTAATTTCTCTGCTTCTTCTGAGGCAGAAGCAGAGAAAACAAGACCCTGCTGAGGGGTCAATGAGTCCCAGGAGCAGAAGATGGGCTCTGGAAGGAAACGGAAGGTTGCTGCCCTCCAGTCCAGGACTCGGGTACCCACAGTGCACTCACCTTAACCGCTCAACCTCCGCATCATCCACCAGGAAGTCTCTCTTCTGCACCAGTTTGTGGATCTTCTGGATTAGCTCATCCTCTCTCTGCTTCTGCAGTTTGGTTTTTTCTTTTTCTGGAAAGAAGACATCAACAAAGAGACAGATAAGCACTTTGGGAGGCTGAGGTGGGAGGATCACTTGAGGTCAGGAGTTCGACACCAGCCTGGGCAACATGGTGAAACCCCGTCTCTACTAAAAATACAAAAATCAGCCAGGAGTGGTGATGTGCACCTGTAACCAGCTACTCAGGAGGCTGAGGCAGGAGAATCGCTTGAACCTCCTGGAAGCCAAGGTTGCAGTGAGCCGAGATGAAGCCACTGCACTCCAGCCTGGGCAACAGAGTGAGGCTCCTCAAATAACAACAAAAACTACAGAGACAGATGACAGGCTGACTACTAAAAGTGGCCAGGATTAGAGTCCTGACTGTGCCCTTCCACCCTCTGGGTGAACTTGGAGAAGCAACTCGACCGCTTCAAGCCTCAGTTTTCTCATCTGTAAAATACAGTGACGCTGGCCGGGCGTGGTGGCTCACACTGTAATCGCAACACTTTAGGAGGACGAGGCAGGTGGACCATGAGGTCAGGAGATCGAGACCATCCTGATCCACATGGTGAAACCCCATCTCTATTAAAATACAAAAAATTAACCAAGCATGGTGGTATGTGCCTATAGTCTGAGCTAGTCGAGAGGCTGAGGCAGGAGATTGCTTGAACCGGGGGGCAGAGGTTGCAGTGAGCCGAGATCACGCTGCTGCACTCCAGTCTGGTGACAGAGCAAGACTCTGTCTCAAAAAAGAAACACACACACACACACACACACACAGTGAGGCTTAAAATGGGAGTAATGGGCTGAGCATAATGGCTGCTGCCTGTAATCCCAGCACTTTGGGAGGCCAAGGCAAGAGGATCACTTGAGGCCAGGAGTACAAGACCAACCTGGGCAACATAGTGAGACCCACCTATGTCTACAAAAAAATTCTCTGTAAATTAGCCGGGTGTGGAGGAATACTCCTGTAGTCTTAGCTACATGGAAGCCTGAGGTGGGAGAATCTCTTGAGCCCAGGAGTAAAAGGCTGCAGTGAGTTATGACTGCGCCATTGCACTCCAGCCTGGGTAACAGCAAAAGACTCTTATAAAAATTTTTTTGCGGGGTGTGGGTGTGAGGAGGGAGGGCATCAGGAAAAATAGCTAATGCATGCTGGGCTTAATACCTAGGTGCTGACTTGATAGATGCAGCAAGCCACCATGTCCCATGTTTACCTGTGTAATAAACCTGCACGTCCTGCATACGTACCCTGGAACTTATAAAATAAAATTTTTATTTGTTTATTTTTTGAGATGAAATCTTGCACTGTCACCCAGGCTGGTGTGTGTGCAGTGGCGCAATCTCGGCTCACTGCAACCTCCACCTCTTGGGTTCAAGTGATTTTCCTGCCTCCGCCTCCCTAATAGCTAGGATTACAGGTGTGTGCCACCACGCCCAGCTAATTTTTTGTATTTTTAGTAGAAATGGGGTTTCACTATGTTGGCCAGGCTGGTCTTGAACTCCTGATCTCGTGATCTGCCCGCCTTGGCCTCCCAAAGTGCTGGGATTGCAGGCATGAGTGACTGCGCCCAGCCAAAATAAAATTTTTAATTGCAGTAATGTTAGTAAATGGCTTAGTGGAGTGCTTGGCCTTGTCTCAGAGCCTTCAGTAAATGGTAACAACAAAGCAAGAGGCTTCTGCAAAGATGAGGTGAGAAGGGACTCAGATGGGGGTGCTGGGAGGGAATGCCTCTTTGGTGAGTGTAAACCAATTTGCCAGAAAACAATCATCCATGCTGATGACATTAACCTTGTCCCAAACACCAAGTACTACGATGCCAAAGAGAAAAGAAAAGAGAGGGCTGAATATGAGGTCTGAGAAAATTAGGAGGCAAAACCTTAAACCCACTTGGTCTCTTTCTGCTCAGACCCCTTCAGAATAAAAAATGTGGGCTGGGCACAGTGGCTCACGCCTGTAATCCCAGCACTTTGGGAGGCTAAGGCAGGTGGATCACAGAGTCAGGAGATCGAGACCATCCTGGCCAACATGGTGAAACGCTGTCTCTACTAAAAATACAAAAATTAGCTGCGCATGGTGGTATGTACCTGTAATTCCAGCTACTTGGGAGGCTGAGGCAGGAGAATTGCCTGAACACTTACTTGAACCAGGGAGTCAGGAGAAGGTCATGTGAAAATGGAAGCAGAGATTGGAGTGGAGCAATTACAAGCCAAGCAATGCCAAGGACTGTGTGTACTACTGTTAGAATAGGTAGCCAGGCAGACATGAGCAGGACAGGAGAGGGAATTCCACCCAAGGAGAGTCAGAAAACCATCATGTGATGTCAGGCAGTTGTTAAAACGATTTCTCTAAAATAATAATTGGTCGCAGCTGGTACCAGGGAAAGGCTGTCTCCCAATAGATAGAAAACACCTGAAGTGATCAGCAGCTTCCTGATGAGATCTTAGGAGTTGGGAGATTGGGTTCAAGCACGCACACTATGAGGCAAAAGGGCGGAGTCTAACCGGCATATGACCTTCCCTGGGAAAACTCTGGTTAAGGGGAAAACATGTCAAATGGTCATGCGCATGACTTCCGTAAATACACTGCGCATGCGGCCTCTACCAAGCGCTGGCAGGCGCCTGCGCATGCGGACAACCTGCCCCGAGAAAAAATGGAGGGAGGACAGACGCAAAAGCCCAAAGGTTAAATGGTGTACTTGGATCTCTCAAGTCACCCACCTGGCTGTCTTCCCAGTGTACTTTACTTTCTTTCTTTTTTTTTTTTTTCTGAGAGGAAGGCTCGTTCTACCACCAGGCTGGAACGAAGCACGATCTCGGCTCACTGCCACCTCCGCCTCCGGGGTTCAAGCCGTTCTCCTAACTCAGCCTCCGGAGTAGCTGGGATTATAGGCACTAGCCACCACTCCCGGCTAATTTTTGGTATTTTTTGTAGAGACGGGGGTTTCACCATGCTGGCCAGGATGGTCTCGATCTTTTGACTTCATGATCGGCCCACCTCGGCCTCCCAAAGTGCTGGGGTTACAGGCGTGAGCCACCGCCCGACTTTACTTTCATTCCTTCTCTAAAACTTGCTTCAGTCTCTCTGCCTTATGCCCGTTGGTGGAATTCTTTGCTCTGAGGAGGCAAGAATCAAGTTGCTTTAGACCCGTATGGATTGGCCGCTGCTAATGCTACAGGACTTAAGAAATTATTATACAGATAGCAAGGGTAAGGAAGTGCTCAGGTAAGATTTTCCTTTTAATGAAAAGCAGCCCCCAAGTCATTTTCTTTTCTAACAAAGAGCAGCCAGTAAAATCGAGCTGTGGACATAGTCAAGAAAGCCGAAAGTTTACAAGGGTGAATGCTGGCCGCTGTGCCCATAAGAAAAGGCTACCTGGACTAGGCATGTCCAAAATGGCGGCGCCATGCTCCCTTCTCTTTGCCAGCCAGCATACAGTAAGGAGGAGACGGTATGGGGCCCGCCAAATGGAAAGTTCATTTGCATAACAAGCTTAGGGTGGAGCTGCCAGTAAATGTCACACTTGGTCCAACCAATCTGTGGGCCCTATGTAAATCAGACACCGCCTCCTCAAACCAGCCTATAAAATCCTGTGCGCTCTGCCATGGTGGAAATTTGCATTCAGGGACACCTCTTGAAAGACAGAGGGAGCTCTTCTCCTTTCTCTTTTGCCGATTAAACCTCAGCTCCTAAACTCGCTCCTCGTGAGTGTCCGTGTCCTTCATCCTCTTGGGATGAGGAATCTTGGGTATTTACTCCAGTCAACGACACAGCTTCACTAAAGCTATCAGAAGCTAGGAAGAGGCAAAGGAGTCTCCTCTACAGCTTTGGGAGGGAACGTGGTGTTAACGCTTTGATTTTGGATGTCTGGCCTCCAGAACCGAGAGAATACATTTCTGTTGCTTAAGCTATCCAGTTTGCATCAGTGTGTTAGGCAGCTCTGGGAAATGAATGCAATGCCCTAGGGCTTCAGGAGACTCCACTGTTCTTCCAGTAATTGCCTGTTTTGTGCTTACATAAGCTTGGGTGGGTTTCTGTAACTTTCAGCCAGACTATTCCTTGGAGAGCTGTAAATGAGAGAGTGGAACAGACCTGGTGGTTCCTAACCCTCACTGCTCATCACAATCATATGGGAAGCTTTAAAAATTACCAATGCTCAGCTGGGTATGGTGGTTCATGCCTGTAATCCCAGCATTTTGGGAGGCTGAGGCCAGCAAATCACCTGAGCTCGGGAGTTCGAAACCAACCTGGTCAACATGGAAAAATCCTGTCTCTACTAAAAATACAAAAATTAGCCAGGCATGGTGGCACATGCTTGTAATCCCAGCTACTCAGGAAGCTGAGGCAGAAGAATCGCTTGAACCCAGGAGGCAGAGGTTGCAGTGAGCTGAGATCTTGGCACTGCACTCCAACCTAGGTGACAGAGCAAGACTCCGTCTCAAAAACAAACAAAACAAAAAAACTAATGCTGAGATGCAGCAGGTGAGGCAAGAGAATAGGGTCTGGAGGCAGGGAACCTAGGGCCAGCTTCCTAGAACTAAATCAAAAGGAAAACCCCAGCTTTCCACACCTAAGTAACAAAAAGACTGGAGACTACACAGTTTGTTAAACCCCCCTCCTTTTCTGTGTGGCAGATGAGAAATAGAAAGTATCTCTGATGCTTGCAGAAAGCAACCAATCAGATGCTTGCATAGGAGTATAACTTTGTAATTTCAGTTATCAGACTGATTGTCTTCCTTTGCATAGACGTGTAACTTTGTAACTTCACTTTACTGATTGTGGGTTACCACTTCATTTACATATGGTGTATGCCAAGTAACCAGTGGAAAACCTCTAGAGGGTTTTTTAAAACTCAGAAAATTCTGTAACAGGGCTCTTGAGCCCCTGTGGTCAGGCCTGCTCCTACCCTGTGGAGTGTACTTTATTTTCAATAAATCTCTGCTTTTGTTGCTTCATTCTTTCCTCAATTTTTTTGTGCATTTTGTCCAATTCTTTGTTCAAAACTTCAAGAACCTGGACATCCTACACCACTAACACAGGGACTCCCTTTTGGAGTCTGTGGGAGGCCCCCTTCCCCTGATGCTACCACCCCAAGCATGCAAATAAAGGAAAATCTTGAGTCCCCTCAAAGAAAATTCTAGGCACCTAGCTAGCCTTGAAAAGTCAACAAGCAGCTTAGCAAGAAAGTAATAGTAGCCTAAAACAATAGCATGGGGAGAAATGCCAGATATAGGTGAAGGGGAGGAAGGCAGCAAATCACACTGCCATGTGTGTACCTATGCAACTATCTTGCATATTCTTCAAATGTACCCCAAAACCTAAAATGCAATTTAAAAAAGAAAAAAAAAATAGCTAAAGAAGTTAGAATCTGGAGATGTTTTGTTCTCTATAGAAACTAAAGATAAACATCTTAACATATGCGTCTGAATTGTTTTTCAGAAACCCGGGGCCTTACCAAATGGATCCCTGGCATATAGACATCAGATAAGGGCAGACTAAGGACTGAATTCTATCTTTCCTTTTTCTAAATATCTTCCTGAGAGGTTTGGAGGGACTCACACCCACAGGCCAGGGCTGACATTCTTTTCTGCTGACCCCCAATTTTTATCATTTTAATTTTTTTTTTTTTTTTTTGAGGCGGAGTTTCACTCATGTTACCCAGGCTGGAGTGCAATGGCGCGATCTCGACTCACCGCAACCTCCGCCTCCTGGGTTCAGGCAATTCTCCTGCCTCAGCCTCCTGAGTAGCTGGGATTACAGGCACGCGCCACCATGCCCAGCTAATGTTTTGTATTTTTAGTAGAGACGGGGTTTCACCATGTTGACCAGGATGGTCTCAATCTCTTGACCTCGTGATCCACCCGCCTCGGCCTCCCAAAGTGCTGGGATTACAGGCTTGAGCCACCACGCCCGGCCTAATTTTTTATTTTCTTTCTTTAAGTCAGAGTCTTGCTCTGTTGCCCAGGCTGGAGTGCAGTGGCACAATCTTGGCTCACTGCAACCTCCCTCTCCTGAGTTCAAGCAATTCTCCTGACTCAGCCTCTTGAATACCTGGAATTACAGGCAGGCGCCACGACGCCCGGCTAATTTTTGTAATTTTAGTAGAGACGGTGGTCTTGCCATGTTGGCCAGGCTGATCTCAAACTCTTAGCCTCAAGCAATCTGGCCACTTCAGCCTCCCAAAGTTCTGGGATTATATGCATGAGCCACTGTGCCTGGCCTTGACCCTGGTTTTTAAACAAAGCTTCTCTTTCTTAACCAATTGCAAATTAGAAAATCTTCCAATCTACCTATGACCTGTAAGCCCCAGCCTCAAGGTATGCCGCCCTTTTAGGTCAAAACCAATGTGTAATCTCCACGTTTGATTTACAATTTTGCCTGTAACTTCTGCTTGACTGAAATTTATCCCTGCCTTTAAAAACCCTTACTGAAACCGCCATTGCAAAATTGTAACTGAGACAGTGAAAGAGATTCAACCTTATCAACTCAATCTTGCTTCTAACCTCCAAGCTGTCCTTGTTCATTCCTGGGCATAGGCTGAACTAACTTTGGGAGGAATTTAGTTTACAGTTTAAAACAAAGACGTTAACAGCCCTTTCCCAAAACAAACTCCCTTCCTGCATGGGAACTAGACTGAATTTGTAGGCGATATGGTTAGGCTTTGCATCCTTACTCAGAACTCATCTTGAATTATAATCCCCACGATCCCCATGCGTCAAAGGAGAGATCAGGTATTGGGTAGTTCCTCCTACATTCATTCTCCTTCCTGCCACCTTGTGAAGAAAGTGCCTTGCTTCTCCTTCACCTTCCCCCATGATTGTAAGTTTCCTGAGGCTTCCCCAGCCATGCTGAACTGTGAGTCAATTAAAACTCCTTTATACCCAGTCTCGGGCAGTTCTTTATAGAGGTGTGAAAGTGGACTTAACAAATTAGCCAAAAGATTCAAAATTATGATGTAGGAGTCGTGTAGCCAGAGGCTACAAGATGCTGACCCTCCCCAAGTTACTCCTGAAGATAAAACATCACTATTGTAAAACCTAAGATCAGTGCTTGAGATATTTTGCAGACCCTGCACGTGATGGGTCAGCTGGCACCCAGATTGATAAACTGGCTCATCTGATCTTGTTGGCCCCACCCAGGAATTGACTTAATGCCAGAGGACAGCTTTGACTTCCTAAGACTTCATCTCCGACCCAACCAATCAGCACTCCATACTCACTGTACCGCCCACCGCCCCAATCCACCAAATCATCCTTAATCACGCTAATCCTGGAATGCTCAGGGAGACTGATTTGAGTAATAATAAAACTCCTGTCTCCCTCACAGCTGGATCTGTGTGAATTACTCTTTCTCTATTGTAATTCTCCAGTCTCGATAAATCGGCTTTGTCTAGGCAGAAGGCAAGGTGAACCTGTTGGGCAGTTACATTACCTACAAGCCATTGAGGAGGTCATGCTTGGAGCATTAGCTGCCCAGTCCTTGCTTGGAGCCTTGCAAATAAACTTCTTCCTTTTTACTGCTGCAAAACCTCTGGGTAGACAGCTGTTCTTACTATGCCAGGTGAGTAGACCCTAGTTTTATTAGTCCATTTTCACGCTGCTGATAAAAACATACCTGAGATTGGGTAATTTATAAAGAAAAAGAGGTTTAATGGACTCACAGTTCCGTGTGGCTGGGGAGGCCTCACAATCAGGGCAGAAGGCAAAAGGCACATCTTACATGGTGGCAGGCAAGAGAGAAAATGAGAACCAAGCAAAAGGGAAAATCCCTTATAAAAGCATCAGATCTTGTGAGACTTATTCACTACCATGAGAACGGTATGGGGGAAACTGACCTCCCATGATTCATTTATCTCCCACCAGGTCCCTCCCACAACACATGGGAATTATCGGACCTACAACTGAGAATGAGATTTGGGTGGAGACACAGCCAAACCGTATCACTAGTTGAGTTCTATTACAATGCGAGAGTCCAAAGCCAACGATGCCAGATCAGCTGCATTGGGATTTCTAGTGGGTGGTGAATAGACTCTGGTACTTTTCTCCCATTCCTTTGTTGTTTTATGTTTGACATTTAACTTTTTTGTTTTGGTAACAGCTTTATTGCAATATGATTCACACACCATGCAGTTCATCTGTTCCAAGTGTATTTGCAGAATTATGCAACCATCACCACAATCCATTTTAGAACATTTTAATTACCCCCAAAAGAAACCCCATACCCACTAGCCATCACTCTCTTTCAATTAGGAGAGTCTATTCACTCATTTATTCTCATGGCCTGTACAGTGCTGGGCACCTAGTAATGCTCATGAAAGCTAGAGGATTCAGTTCTACTGTCATCACACACACTACCCTTACAACAAGACTGTGTCAAACACTCCCACCTTGCCTTTGTTATTTATGGGATATTCACAACAACCATGTGGAGGTGCTATTATTGGCCTCATTTTCCAAACAAGAAATTCAAGATGCAGAGAAATTAAGCCGTGAACTTTCATGAAGTTCACCTACCTACTAAGGCTGAATTCAAACCCAAAATACTGCACCCTAGCTACTAAAGTAGTAGCTCTTATGTGGAGACTATAGGCTGCAAAGTGTCTGAGAAGGTCTCAATCAATCTCTAGGTTTATTTTGCCAAAGTCAAGGAGGCGCCTGGGAAAAAGAGACAGAGGCAGCAGTAGGATCCCTGGCCTGTGCTTTTTCCTGCAGAGGATTTTAAGGACTTCAATATTTAAAGGGAAAAGAGAGGGCAGGAAGGGGAGGATTACATTCTCTGGCCCTCAGTGAATCTGCTTTTTACATAGGATAAAGGAAACGTGGAGTAGAGGAGGAAGTCAAATGTGCATTTGTATCCGGATGGGCGGAGGGATGATGATTCTAGCCTTGTCTTTGTCTCCTACCTATGAGGATAAGCTGTTAATTTACATTTCAGGGTGAGGGAGGCCCCCTGGAAAAGTAGGTGGCCTTCCATCTTGCAGCTATCTGTTCGGGGAAAAAAAGAAAGGCAGTTTTTTGCATAGCTCACAGTTCCCAAGCTTAACTTTTCCTTTTGGTGTAGTGAATTTGGGGTCGTGGGACTTTATTTTCTTTTCACTGGGCAATGTTGAATGCTCCCCAGTTTCACTTGGGGTACATTCAGCAACATCTGGATGTCCGTATACATTTTTCATTGTCACTGTCAGAGGGGTTTGAACCAGAGCAACTCCATTTTGAATGGGGGCTGGGTAAAATAAGGCTGAGACCTAGGAGGCTAGGCATTCTAAGTCACAGGATGTGACGGGAGGCTGGCACAAGATACAGGTCACAGAGACCTTCCTGATAAAATAGCATCAGTAAAGAAGCTGACCAAATCCCACCAAAAACAAGATGGTGACGAAAGTGCCCTTTGGTGGTCCTCACTGCTAATTATAATGTATTAGAATGTCAAGAGGCACTCCCACCAGCACCATGACAGTTAACAAATGCCATGGCCACATCAGGAAGTTACCCTATATGGTCTAAAAAGGGGAGGAACCCTCAGTTCTGGAAATTGCACACCCCTTTCCCAGAAAACTCATGAATAATCCACCCCTTGTTTAGCATGTAATCAATAAAAAGCTGTAAGTATAAACTGTTGCACAGCCCAAGCTGCTGCTCTGCCTATGGAGTAGCCATTGTTTTATTCCTTTGGTTTCTTATAAACTTGCTTTCACTTTGCTCTGCAGACTCGCCCCAAATTCTTTCTTGCTCTTGGTCCAAAAACCTTGGGGTCTGGATCAGGATCCCTTTCTGGTAACATCACCACTACGGGATGGGGGGAGGTAGGTTGTGCTAATGGCCTGTAGTGGGTAGAGGCCGGGGATAAAACTCAGCATCCCACAAGACACAACACAGAGCCCCGCATCCCCAACAAAAAACGATCAACCCCAAAGGATGATATTGACATTTGTCAGTCCCAGATATCAATAGTTCAAGGTTGGGAAACGCTGCTCTAAGGCTCATCAGGCTGCACTTACAGCTCAGTAATAGCTGCCACTTATGGGTGCCCACCGTGTGCTGGGCCCAGTCTCTTTCTACTAACTTGTGAGCTCCTTGAAAGTAGAGAACCGTTCTCTGTTCATCACTGCAAGCCCAGCACCTTGGTTCAGGGCTTGCTGCAGAACGGCCTCTTGCAACATACTTATTGAACTGACAGCATGGCAAAAACATTCAAGTCAAGGACAATGGTGAGTGCTTATCTGGCCTCAGTGAAAACGCCTTTGCAAAAATGGTAACAGTGAGAAAATTATGACAGTGGAAGTGATCTGCTCTAACCAACCCCCATCTTGCCTTTAACTTCCAAACTGCCCTTAATCATTCCCAGGCTTAGGCCAAGCTATCTTTGGGAACATTTAGTTTATGGTTTAAATGATTATAACCCTTCTCAACAACTAAACTGCCTTTGTGAAGCTAATAAAAGGCCACCATGTTAGAAGGATGGGAGGTGGCTGAATTCTGCTAAGGCACAGACATAAATAACTACAGCCATTATTCCAGAGGTCACAAGATTCACAACTTCCCCAATTACTCCTGCAGATAACATCACTTTTGTAGAACCTAAGATCAGCCTTTTGAGATACCTTTTGAGGTGTTTGCATTTCTGATGACCAATGGCTCCACCTGGACCTGCCACCCAGAGGTGGAATTAGCACCCTCGAGAACCGTTTTTCACACCCCTATGACTGCAGCCCCAACCAATCAGCAGCACCATTCTTATAGAGCTTGGGTGTGTGTCCCCACCCAAATCTCATACTGCAATGTGATGCCCAGTGTTGGTGATTGGTGATTGGTGTGGCACCTCCCCCTCACTTTCTTGCACCTGCTCTGGTCATGTGACATGCCTGCTCCTTTGTCTTCTGCCGTGATTGTAAGTTTCCTGAAGACTTCCAGGAGCAGAGCAGACACCAGCATCATGCCTCTGGTACAGCCTGTAGAACTTCAGCCAATTTAAGCTTTCTTTCTTTATAAATTCCTCAGGTATTTCTTTTTTCTTTTTCTTTTCTTTTGAGTCAGAGTCTTGCTCTGTCACCCAGGCTGGAGTGTAGTGGTGCGATCTCACCTCACTGCAGCTTCCACATCCTGGGTTCAAGCAATTATCTCACCTCAGCCTCCTGAGTAGCTGGGATTACGGGCACCCCCCACCACCCCTGGCTAGTTTTCGTATTTTTAGTAGAGATGGGATTTCACTGGTAGCCAGGCTGTTCTCAAAGTCCTAACCTCAAGTGATCTGCCTGCCTCGGCCTTCCAAAGTGCTGGGATTACAGGTATGAGCCATAATGTCCAGCCTGGGACTAGTACTTTGATAAGGGTAAACCCCACAGAGAGCACCTACCCCAGCCTGATGGGCAAAGGAAGATTTTTTGAAGAAGTCACCAAGTAAGTCAGGCATTAATAACCAGCAAATCTGGGGTGACTGTCTGTTCCCAAGTAGGATAATAATGGTCATAACTGCTAATATTTACCGGACTCTTGAAGCCAGATATCAAGCTAAGCAATTAGTTTGCATTATCACATTGATCTTTATGGTATTTATGTATTTTCATTTGATTTATTTTAATTTTAATTTAATTTGCCCCGGCTGAAGTGCAGTGGCCATGATCTCAGCTCACTGCAACCTCCGCCTCCCAGGCTCAAGCAATTCTCCTGCCTCGGCCTCCTGGCTAGCTGAGATTACAGGTGCCCACCATCACACCCGGCTAATTTTTGTATTTTAACTAGTGATGGAGTTTCACCACGTTGGCCAGGCTGTTCTCGAACTCCTGACCTCAAGTGAGCCACCTTCTTCGGCCTCCCAAAGTGCTGGGATTACAGGCAGGAGCCACTGTGCCCAGCCTCTTTATGATATTTATACTCAATGAATCAGGTCCTCTTACTGTCACTACCCAATTTTCAGAGGAGGAGAAATTGAGTCTCAGAGAAGTACAGTGACTTGCCCAAGGACAAGAAGGTGATCAGAATTAATTAGGACTTGAACCCAGGTCTGCACGACTTGAAGTTGCGTTTGAAACATGTGGTCAGTACTGCATCACAAGAATTAGGCTGTGTCTTCCAGACCCAGGGGTACAGATGGGCCAGGCTGGGGGCCCCCAGGCATCTTCTTAGCACAAGGTGAAGTTGCAAATTGTTACCTGGGATGGCGACCAAGTTCTGCAGCTCCTGCTTCAAGTCCATGATGTCTCTGCAGAGCTGGATGTCATCCATCCTAGGGAAACAGGACACCACCACCATCAGGGTACATCAGCAGAACATTACACCCTGAACAACACCCGGTTAACACAAAGAGGGCTGCTGAAGGTGGGGTATCTTTTGAGGAAGCTATACATGTTAATTGTAGAAGTTTTCCCTCAAAAGGAAAAAGGCAAACACTGCTCCATTATCCCACCACTTAGAAATGATCAATCACTGTTTTTGTTTTTTATTTTATTTATTTTTTTGAGACAGAGTCTCACTCTGTCACCCAGGCTGGAGTGCAGTGGCATGATCTTGGCTCACTGCAACCTCCACCTCCCAGGCTCAAGTAATTCTCCTGCCTCAGCCTCTTACAGGTATC
>NW_016107319.1:673630-684764 GCF_001604975.1 Cebus imitator
TTTTTAGTAGAGATGAGGTTTCACCATGTTGGTCAGGCTGGTCTTGAACGGTGATCCATCTGCCTTGGTGTCCCAAAGTGCTGGGATTACAGATGTGAGCCACTGCACCTGGCTGTCATTTTGTAAATAGGAACGATGGTAGCACTACTTGCTGGGATTGTTATGCACATCAAACATTGAGCACAGTGCTTGAGACCTATACAGTCAAATGCCCAATCCATGCTATCTAATATTATTATGTTTTTAGAGACAGGGTCTTGCTCTATCACCCAGGCTGGAGTTCAGCAGTGCAATCATAGCTCACTGTAGCCTCAAACTCCTGGGCTCATAGGATTCTCCTGCCTCGGCCTCCCAAGTAGCTAGGACTACAAGCATATATGCCTACACTTGGCTAATTTTTAAATTTTTTGTAGAGATGGGATCTTGCTAGATTGGCCAAGATGGTCTTGAACTCCTAGCCGCAAGCAATCCTCCTGCCTCGGCCTCCCAAAGCACTAGGATTATAGGCATGAGCCACCACCCTTGGCCTTTACTATTATCATTAGCTGTGAGAAAGAAGCAGAGAATGGCCAGGCACAGTGGCTCACACTATAATCCCAGCACTTTGGGAGGCTGAGGTGGGCGGATCACGAGGTCAAAAGATCGAGACCATCCTGGCCAACATGGTGAAACCCCGTCTCTACTAAAAAAATACAAAAATTAGCTGGGTGTGGTGGCATGCGCCTGTGGTCCCAGCTACTCAGGAGGCTGAGGCGGAAGAATCGCTTGAACCCAGGAGGTTGCAGTGAGCTGAATTGCGCCACTGCACTCCAGCCTGCCAGCAGAGCAAGCCTCCATCTAAAAAAACAAAACAAAACAAAAAACACTTGTTCACAAAGAATAAATATGTGGGTCAGAGTCTGCTCTGGGCTTTCAGCTGGGAAGTGCTGTCAGTCAGTAGTCCCCCGATGTCCCACTGTTTCCCACTTTTGCAGTCTATCTTTGTGTCTGTTTCTTAATTCCTTCAGTGCTGCCTGGGCTGGGGTCTCTATGACCAAGCTGGTCCCAGCAATAAAGATACCTACATCCCATTTTCTGGGAGACAGATATGAGACCTTTTCTCCTGCCTCCTTGCTTGGCTGCATTGGTGTGAAAAAATTCTTTTCTTTTGCCAAATCTATCCTAACAGTGATTGGCTTACTATGCATGAGCAGAAGGGGACAGGTTTGCTATCTATGACAGAGGGGAGGAGAGGAAACAGCCAGACTCTTGATAGCATCCTTGGGCCACCCCACTGACCCCTGGGCCACCTGCATCTGGACTGCTTATCGGGTAAATATTAAATGTGCTTATGACTGAAGTAGTATGACCAACTGACTTGGTTTGCCTGAGGCTGTCCCATTTTCTGCACTGCAATTTCCAGATCCTTGTAGACCTCTCAGTCCGAGGCAAACAAAGACAGCTGGTCACCCAAGATTTAAGACACAGGTTATTGGATGCTCTGTTACTTGCAGCTGAAGACATTTTCACGGACTTGTGTGTGGATCGGTGCACCTTTAATGTGTATTGGATCAAGACACTCCTACATCTGTCCTGCTTAGTGCAAGCATGACATCATGATGATTTTCCAACACCATTAAATCATATTGTTCCAAAGGCGTGTACATAGTTCATGGAGGTTAAAATACTTAAAAGCATAGCTGGAACTTTGAATAAGCCACATTAGTCCAGGTCTCTGTACCATTAGGGCTAAACCTGGAAATCAAACTCTGCTGTTTTCAGCTCATTCCAGAGAGAGATGTCATCTTCAAGAACTTGATTAATGCCAGAAGAAAAAGCCAGCCCGTGTCATTCAGCATCTTGGCCTTTCAGGCTGGGACGATGGGGGAAAGTGGGTTATTTTTACTAGCGTTGGGTGGGGAGAGGTGATCAGTCCCTGCTGGAATAATAGAGCTGCTGCTTTACAAAATTTCTTTGAAAACGACACGAAACGGAGGCACCGGTAGCTTGAGTTGCAGCCTAATGGAAACCCAGCAGAGACCACGATGAAGGCAGAGGCAGATTTCCAGAGGGAAGGATTGACTTTTAAAAATAGTCTTTATTGCCTCCTTTTAAAAATAAGTTATGGAGGCTGTGGGCATCTTAAGACAGGTGAGTAAAAGAAGTAACATCTGACCTTAGAGATGAAACGCTGGTCTAGATTTGGAGCCTGGGTCTGGACAAGCGCTAGCACAACCCTCTGTGACCGTGGGCAAGTCAGCTCCCTCTCTGGTTCTCTCTTTCCTTAGATATAAGATGAGGGGTTTGGGGCTGGGCACAGTGGCTCACACTCGTAATCCCAGCACCCCAGGAAGCTGAGATGGGTGGATCATTTGAGCTCAGGAGTTTGAGACCAGCCTGGGCTACGTGGTGAAACCCCGTATCTACTTAAAAAAAAAAAAAAAAAAAAAGTTAGCCGGGTGTGGTGGCACATGCCTATAGTCACAGCTACTCGGGAGGGTGAGACAGGGGAATGGCTTGAACCTGGGAGAGGGAGGTTGCAGTGAGCCGGGATCATGGCACTACACTCCAGCCTGAACAACAGAGCGAGACTCTGTCTCAAAAAATAAATAAATAAGTAAAAATAAAAGGAGGGGTTTAGATGAGCTCTCGAGCCTCATTCTGCGAGCACACAGAGGATACAACCCACTTCGGACCCAGCCCGGTCTCAGTACCCCCATTGACTGGCTATGAATTCCTTTGCTGCTTTCAGCCTCAGCACTGTCACTGTTGAAAAGGGGTTACACCTTTGTCTTTGGGTTGTATGAGAATCAAACAGGCTTGCATGTGTGATGCAGGCAGCCCATGGTTTTGCACAGGCAGTGTGGGTGTGTAGGAACAGCCACTCCGATCCACCTCTCCACTCTAGGTAAGAAGTCAGCTCACAGAGATTCTCCTGGACTATCTCAGCCAACATTTCTGTGCAAAACGTGTGTCTCATCATCACGTGGGGTTTTTTTTTTGAGATGGAGTTTCGCTCTTGTCACCCAGGCTAGAGTGCAATAGCAGGATCTTGGCTCACTGCAACCTCTGCCTCCCTGGTTCAAGCGATTCTCCTGCCTTGGCCTCCCAAGTAGCTAGGATAACAGGTGTGTGCCACCATGCCCAGCTAATTTTTGTATTTTGGTACAGACGGAGTTTCACTATGTTGGCCAGGCCGGTCTTGAACTCCTGACCTCAGGTGATTCACCCACCCCAGCCTCCCAAAGTGCTTGAATTACAGGCCTGAGCCACCATGGCCAGCCATCATGTGCTATTTCAATTTCCTCAAATCAAATGATACCAAGATGCTAAACTTGCATTGGGTCAGCTTTCGTGGGATTCATGAGCTTAAATGCTATCCCTGGGGAAGGATGAGTGCTGAGAAGTCTCCAGGGAGCCCCAGGCCTCAACCACTTCTCGGCATCTTGCTGGGGTCCAAGGGAACAGAGGGGTGCCTGCCAGTGGGCTTGGGTGATGTACATAAAAAAGGAATGCCCTCGTGTCGCACTCTGGAAGGTGAATCTGCCTAATTTTCTCCGTGGCTGGTTTAATGGTCTGGATTAACATCCACCTGCCTCTCCTTTGATTGTAACCAGACACTTATTCCCAAACCAATGTCACCTTCTTCAAGATCCTTGTTCCCACTCTGCTACCAAACAAATGCCAACTTCCTCAAGCACAGTTCATTCTCCTCTCTTCCAAGGGCTTTCTAGACTGCCTGAGTTTTTATTTTTCTTATAATAAAAATTACTAATACTCATCTTTCCTGTATGCATGATATAAAAAAAATATGGCTGAGCACAGTGGCTCATGCCTGTAACCTCAGCAGTTTGAGGCTGAGGTGGGAGGATTGACAGAGTCCAGGAGTTTACATCAGCCTGGGCAACATAGAGAGACCCTGTCTCTGCACAATAAAAAAAATTAGCTGTGCCTGGTGGCGTGTGCCTGTGCTTCCAGCTACCAGGGAGGCTGAGGTGGGGGGATCACTTGAGCCCAGGAGGTTGAGGCTACAGTGAGCCATGATCAAGCCACTGTAGCTTAGGAGGCAAGGATTGACTTTTAAAAATAGTTAATTTTCTTGACTTGGGAGACCAGCTGTCTCTGCCTTGACAGCGCGAGACCCAGTCTCAAAAAACAAACAAAAAGAAACCAGTACTGCTTAGTTACTTTTGTTTTAGACCTAAAAGGATACTTGGTCCTTTTTTTCTTTTTTAGAGGCAGGGTCTTACTATGTTGCCCAGGCTGGATTTGAACTCCTGGGCTCAAGGGATCCTCCTGCTTCAACCTGCCAAGGACCTGGGAACACAAGCATATATAGGCATGCACCAGCACACCTAGCTTGGTCTATTTAAAACATTTTACAAATATTACATAAATATGGTCTCACTATAAAAACATCAAAGAGGCCGGGCATGGTGGCTCATGCCTCTGATCCCAGCACTTTGGGAGACTAAGGTGGGTGGATCACGAAGTCAGGAGATCAAGATCATCCTGGCTAACATGGTGAAACCCCTTCTCTACTAAAATACAAAAAACTAACCGAGGTGGTGGCATGTGCCTGTGGTCCCAGCTACTTGGGAGGCTGAGGCAGAGGAATCACTTGAGCCTAGGAGATGGAGGTTGCAGTGAGCCGAGATCGCACCACTGCACTCCAGCCTGGGTGACAGAGTGGGACTCCATCTCCAAAAAAAAAACAAAAAATCAAACAACACAGAAGTATAATTGCTAGCACTTACTGGTGTCAGGCTCTGGGTTAAGCATTTTACACAAATCATCTCAGTAAACTCTTGCAGTAACTCTATGAGGTAAAGACTATTATTATTATTATTTCTAAATTTTTAAAATTTTGAGACGGAGATTCGCCGTTGTTGCCCAGGCTGGAGTATAACGGTATGATCTTGGCCCACCGCAACCTTCGCCTTCTTGGTTCAAGCGATTCTGCTGCCTCAGCCTCCTGAGTAGCTGGGATTACAGATATGCGCCACCATGCCCAGCTAATTTTGAATTTTTAGTAGAGACAGGGTGTCTCCATGTTGGTCAGGCTTGTCTTGAACTCCTGACCTCAGGTGATCCGCCGCCTCGGCCTCCCAAAGTGCTGGGATTACAGGTGTGAGCCACTGCTCTCAGCCTATTATCTCTTAGGATAAATAACTTGTTCAGGGTCACAGAGTAAGTGATAGAAACTTGAACCCATGCAGTCTGATCTCAGAGCCCATTCTCTCAACTGGGAGTGTGAAAGTTCCATACAGTAATTGGAGTTCAAGGAAGACGGATCAGAATCGTCTGGGAGAAGGTTACTGAAATCGAGGTGCAACTTACAGGAGGGGCTCAACTTGGAGGGGGTCAGGAAGAGATTCCAGGCATTCAGAGAGAGGGGGAAGGTGAGACAAATATTAGGAATGGGTGTGGTATGCCAGGGTAGGTGACAATGAAGAGTCTGCCCAATTAGGACATATCACGGACATATGTGTCTGGATTGTGAAGAACCTTAACATGGGAGCCATCTTAGGTTCTAGAGTGACAGCATGGCATGGCGATGTGTCTATGAAACCCAGATTGGAAGACATGGTGATCAGTACTTACACACCAAGGAGAGAAAGCACGCTGTCTTTGAACTTCTATCTAAGACACTCCAAGGAATTCCTGGAAGATGTGTTTGCTCATCAATCTTCAGCTGGGGTTGGCAAACTACAGCGCATGGTCAAAATCCGGCCCACTGCCTGTTTTGTACAGCTCAGGAACTAAGAATAGTTTAATTTTAATTTTTAAATACTTGGGGGAATCAAAAGAATAACATTTTCTGATGTATGAAAAGGAAAAATTTCCTTTTTAAAGTGTCCTTTCTTGTTAAAAAATAATTGTGTTAATAACTTTGTTAAGCCCTATCCTCTGTAGCCGTTAGACATGCCATGCTTATAGGCACATAGTATATTCTATGTCCTTGTACTTTAACCAAGATATCTGTGCTGGACGTGCTCACAGGCATGTCTCAGCTCTCTATTGCTTTTACCTGTTTAAAAAAGTTTTAAGTTATTAATTGGGTTTTAGTTTAGATTGTGAGGTCTGGCTCCAGCCAGCGGAGATCAGACATAGCAGTAAGAACAACCCCAAATACATAAGGGATAAATTTGTGCGTTTTCCTTTGTTCATCGTGCTCTCGTGGCACGATGGCTAGCGAGGGTACCCTTCCTGCAGTCCAGGAAGTACAAATTGCGTCGCTGAAAGACACTTTGTCTCACTGCTAATTTTTCTTTGTGGCACTGAGTATTTCCAGCATGCAGCCATAGCCCCCTTGTTGTCCCACTGACATCTAGGCATCCCAGAACCATCTAGGCATTTCTTTGTATTTCTCCCTCAACAGACTGCACCTCCTTTAAGGGACTTTGCCTTTTTCCTTCATGGTTCTGGCACACCACCCCATGCCTGACACATCGGAGTAAATACACAAGGAAGGGAAGGCAGGCTGGCAGGCATGGGGAGTACACACAGTCCTGCATTTTGTTGAAACAAGACCTAAAGACTGCAGGTGCAGGTGGAAAAATTTCACATCTCATAATAGACGCCACGAGGGCAATCACATCTATCAAAGGCGGTGAGTCAGCCCTGGAGAAATCCAATTAAACATCCGTCATTCGAGTGATACCGCTTTGCACTTTGCTATCAATACTGTTTCTATTCTGAGCTGTCTCAGCATCTGGGCTCTCTTGTGCCTTCCATTCTCAGTCACCTGCTGCAAGTTCCTGCCGCTGTGCGGCGTCCCCTCTCCCACATCCACTCTCTCCACTCCCAAGTCCATCCCTCCTCTCAAGCTGATGCCAACAAAAGCTGATTTGCATCCAGCCCAATCTCATTGAATCCGCATCATCTATAGTGTGGTTTTGTCAATCTCCACTTTATAGAAGTCTCAGAGAGGTTAAGTAAATCACCCAAGATCACACAGCTTACAAGATTTGAAAGAAGACAGTCTGACTCCAGGGCCCTGACAATTGCCGCTACAACAGACTGCCTACATATGCCAACCAGATATAGCAGGCTGTCACCCTCTGCTCCCATACTCCCCTGCTTTGTCCCATTCTTGCAGTCAGGAGCCTTCTAAAATGCTTTCAGGCCGGGCGCAGTGGCTCATGTCTGTAATCCCAGCACTTTGGGAGGCTGAGGCAGGTGGATCACTTGAGCTGAGGAGTTTGAGACCAGCCTGGGCAACACAGCAAAACCCCGTCTCTTCTAAAAAGTACAAAAATTAGCCAGGTGTGGTGGCAGCGGTAGTCCCGGCAACTTGGGGGACTGAGGTGGGAGGATTGCTTGAATCTGGGAAGCAGAGGTTGCAGTGAGCTGAGATTGTGCCATTGCACTCTAGCCTGGGTGACAAAGTGAGACCCTGTCTCAAAAAAAAAAAAAAAATTGCTTTCAACCAGTGGCAGTTCCAAGGGGTGGGCTTTCTTGGGGATGGCAGGGAATGGCTTTAGTCCCACCTCATAATTTCCACTAGCCTTCTACACCACCTCAACATTTAGAAAGTGCTTTTGAAATGGGAAATATCAGGTAGGATAGAAACAATAAGAGAAAATAAGAAATAAAAATTTTCCTCAATTTTGTGCAAAGTATAAGAAAAACCTTGACAGAAACTATGCAATTTTAATTAATTTGTACTACACAAATCTCAGCCAGGCGCGATGGCTCACGCCTGTAATCCCAGCACTTTGGGAGGCTGAGGCGGATGAATCACGAGGGCAAGAGATCAAGACCATCCTGGCCAACATGGTGAAACCCCGTCTCTACTAAAAATACAAAAATTAGCTGGGTGTGGTGGCGCGCGCCTGTAGTTCTAGCTACTAAGGAGGCTGAGGTGGGAGAATCGCTTGTGTAGCCTGATTCAGATGCCCACATTATCACAATGAAGAACGTCTCCTTCACTGTGTGGCCGGCCAGGTCTCATTAACGCAGGCCTCCATCATGGCTGTTTCAGCATGGACTGTGTGGTTAAGTTTAATATTAAAAGTTGAAAGAATTGGCCAGGCATGGTGGCTTACGCCTATAATCCCAGCACTTTGGGAGGCTGAGCTGGGTACATCACTTGATGTCAGGAGTTCGAGACCAGCCTGGCCAACATAGTGAAACCCCATCTCTACTAAAAATATATAAGTTAGCTGGGCATGATTGCACATGCCTGTAATCCCAGCTACTCAGGAGGCTGAGGCAGGAGAATTGCTGGAACCTGGGAGACAGAGGTTGCAGTGAGCCGAGATCGTGCCACTACACTCCAGCCTGGGTGACAGAGCAAGACTCTGTCTCAAAAGAACAAACAAACAAACAAAAACACTGAGAGAGCCAGTGCCCTTATACAAAGGCTGGAATTAACAAAAACTCCCCAAGAGTTTTTTCTAGGCTGTTCCTGGGCCTTGAAGCATGACAAGATAATGAAGGAATTCTTAACAAGACCGTTTAGGATTAAACACGTTTTACTGGGGGCCTGAGGAAACTCCCCAGGCCTCCACAGACAAGTTTGTTGGGGAACTGAAGGAACTCCCCAAACCTCTGTGATTTAGCAGGAGACAAGATAAGGGTAATCACCCAGCACCTGGGCCCATTGAGACTAAGTTATTGAGGCTCCAGAGAAAGGTCTTCAGTACTCAGACCTTAATGTTAGATTAGAAGAAGCTAACCACTTAGGTCTTTAGATGAATGCCCACTTACATGTAGACATACAGCTTAGAAGGTATGTAAGCTCTGGAAAACTTTGTAACTTTGAGTTTGTCTGGTGGTATTTTCCAGGCCTTCTCCCTGTAACTGGTAACAGAAATAGAAACGCCCTCCTTTCCCAGTTCACCTGCATCTCATTATTGGGCCACCAGAAGAGCAGCCCGACCCTCAGTTTGAGCCAGGAACAATTGTTCCAAGTAATTTAGCTCTGATACCAGTTCAGCGTAACGCTCTTACAAAAAATATCAAAATCCTGCAGATAGCAGGACTCACTTCGCTTAGAAGGCTGGGGTTTGTGTGTACGTGTTTTTATTTGTTTGTTTAAGATGGGGAAACAGGACCTTGCTCTGTCACGCAGGCTGGAGTGCGGTTGCTTGATCACGGTTAACTGCAGCCTCAGTTTTCCAGGCTCAAGACATCCTCTTGCCTCAGCCTCCTGAGTAGCTGGAACTACAGATGCGCCCTGGCATGCTTGGCTAATTTTTCTATATTTCATAGAGATGGGGTTTCATCGTGTTGCCCAGTCTGGTCTCAAACTCCTGGCCTCAAGTGATCCACCCACCTCGGCTTCCCAAATTGTTGGGATTAAGGGCATGAGCCCCTGTGCCTGGGCCCCATCCTCTTCTTTGACTTCTGTCAACGAAGACCTTCTGGCCGGGCGTGGTGGCTCACGCCTGTAATCCCAGCACTTTGGGAGGCCGAGGCAGGCAGATCACAGGGTCAGGAGATGGAGAGCATCCTGGCTAACATCGTGAAACCCCGTCCCTACTAAAAATACAAAAAAATTAGCTGGACATGGTGGCGCGTGCCTGTAATCCCAGCTACTCAGGAGGTTGAGGCAGGAGAATTGCCTGAACCCAGGAGGCGGAGGTTGCAGTGAGCCAAGATCGCACCATTGCACTCCAGCCTGGGTAACAAGAGCGAAAACTGCATCTAAAAAAAAAAAAAAAAAAAAAAAAATTTGCCGGGTGTGGTGGCACATACCTGTAGTCCCAGCTATTTGGGAGGCTAAGGCAGGAGAATCGTTTGAACCCGGAAACAGAGATTGCAGCGAGCCAAGATCATGCCACTGCACTCCAGCCTGGGTGACAGAGCGAGACTCCATCTCCAAAACAAAAAAAACAGAAAACAAAGACGACTTTCTTTGGCCACCGCTCCTGGCCACGGAAGGCTATTGAGAGACCACCTATTGTTATTCACACATGGTCTTGGGTGGGGTTGTGTCTCCCTCTTGTAATGGAAAAAAGTTGGAATTTTTGGGTGCTCAAACTCCAAACCCTAGATTTAGGGGAAGCATTCACTGTTTCAGTCATTATTAGAGAAGGTCAACAAGGGAGCACCCCCACTTCCTCAGACTCAGCCAATCAGAAGCTCACATCCAAGACTTTGACCACAAATGACAGAGATGAAAGGATGGTGGGATTAGACTCGTGCTGTCCAGCAATGGCGGCCTCCTGGCCAGATTGGTCCTGTGACCAGTCTCCAAGGCTTTCTTGATCCATACTCATTTCCATTCCTGTTTCTTCTGACTCCTGAGTCCCCATCCCCACTGACAGCGTTCTACAGTCCCATTTTTTGGTTGAGTCAGGCAGAGTTGGTTTCTGTTTCTTATAGCCAACAACCCCAACCAAAACAAGCTTCAGAGCGTTCCCAGCAACCATACCAAGTCTTCTCTCTAAGGGAAGTCTGGATGGGGACAATTTTCTCCATCATATATCAATATCACCTTAGCAAGTCTGTAGCGTCTTCTATGGACTGGTAATGGGCTAAGCTTTCACCTAATCAGCTCTGGGCAGATATCAGTAAGAGGGTTTTAGAAAGAACTTAGAAAATTTGGGGCAGGTACAGTGGCTCACACCTGTAGTCCTAGCACTTTGAGAGGCTGAGGCAGGTGGATCACTTGAAGTCAGGAGTTCAAGACCAGCCTGAAACCCCGTCTCTACTAAAAATACAAAAATTAGCCAGGTGTGGTGGTGGTCGCCTATAATTCCAGCTATTCGGGAAGCTGAGACAGGAGAATCGCTTGAACTGGTGGCGGGGGGTGGGGGCGTGGAGGTTGTGGTGAGCCAAGATTGCACCGCTTCACTCCAGCCTGGGTGAAAGAGCGAAACTTCATGTCGATAGATAGATAGATAGATAGGTGATAGATAGATAAAAGGGCCAGGCAAGGTGGCTCACACCTGTAATTCCAGCACTTTGGGAGGTCGAGGCAGGTGGATCACTTGACTTCAGGAGTTCGAGACCAGTATGGCCAACATGGTGAAACCCCTGTCTCTACTAATACAAAAATTAGCCGGGTGTGGTGGCAGGTGCCTGTAATCCCAGCTACTCAGGAAGCTGATGCAGGAGAACTGCTTGAACCTGGGAGGTGGAGGTTGCAGTGAGCCGAGATCGTGCCACTGCACTCCAGCCTGGGCAACACGAATGAAGCTCT
>NW_016107319.1:686249-687767 GCF_001604975.1 Cebus imitator
ATTTGGGCTTGTGTTAGATGCTTTGAGGGACAGTTTAAAGGAAGTGGGCATTTACTTTGGATTGAATGTTGTCAGGAAGTGAAGGTAATTCTCTGATAGAGTGTCTTCATAATTCTTTCCTTTAAGGGGAGAAGAACTGAGTGAGACTGAAACTGTGATTAATGGAGAAGCAGCAGTCACTCATATGAGCTAGGAAATGGGGCTGTTGGGTGATTTTTGTGGTTGGGACAATGTTCATATCTTTATCTGCCTTCAGGGGTAGTGTTATTTTGTCTTGATCTATCACGGTCTCAGGATGGCCTTGTCTGATGCCGGCAATCTGCAAAATTGTTGACGTTCAACAGGAGAACACTTTGGCCAAGCTGTGAGTGTCAAGCCAGCTCCTGGCTGCCACGGGCTGCTTTTCTCTTTCTCATAGTGTAGGAAGTAATTTATAAACTTCCTGTCTGCCCACAAGTAATTATGAGATCTGCGTCTATAGGGACCAGTCCTACCCATTTCAGTCTTCCCTGCTGGGCTCACCATGATGCCTTGCATATAGAATGTGCTCTGGGAATGTGCCCAGTGAACTAAATTATGGGCACAGGGCACTCTCTGGGATTTGGCGTTATGATCATGTTGAAGTTTATTTTCAAAATTTAAAACGTGACTCATACAAATGTCAAATGAATGCTTGTCAAAAAATTTATTAAGCCATTAATGAGGGAACCAGTAAGATGATAAAGCTTACTCCAAGGGCATTTAAAAAGTGGGTTGAGCCGGGCGTGGTAGCTCACACCTGTAATCCCAGCACATTGGGAGGCTGAGGAAGGCGGATCATGAGGTCAGGAAATCGAGACCATCCTGGCTAACACAGTGAAACCCCATCTCTACTAAAAATACAAAAAGTTAGCTGGGTGGCATGTGCCTGTAGTCCCAGCTACTCAGGAGGCTGAGGCAGAATAATTATTTGAACCCGGGAGTTGGAGGTTGCAGAGAGCTGAGATCGCACACTCCAGCCTGGGCAACAGAGTGAGATTCCATGTTGAACAACGAGAACACAAACTCAGGGAGAGGAGCATCACATACTGGGGTCAGTTGGGGGGGGCAGGGGAGGGACAACAGGGGGTGGGGAGGGATAACGTGGGGAGAAATGCTGGATATAGATGAAGGGGAAATGAAGGCAGCAAACCACCTGGTTATGTATGCACCTATGCAACAACCCTGCATGACCTGCACATGTACCCCAGAACCTAAAGTACAATTTTTAAAAAGTAGATTAATCGCATTTTTAATAACAATCTTAGCATAAGACGGTGAAATGCGAGACAAATCTGGTTAACATGATATAAGGGCAATAAAACCACAAGCTTTAATGTTGTCTTTTTTCTACTGGACAGAAATCTACCAGTTAATGTGTAATTTCACTATGTCAGCACTCTAATCAAACAATAAGTAACAAAGTCGGGTACATGTATCCTGTCCAAGATAATTAATCATCCGTGGGCAGGTCATTAAACAATGCCTTGTATGACATGG
>NW_016107319.1:688128-691639 GCF_001604975.1 Cebus imitator
AAAAAAAAAAAAAAGGGACACGTATTTGGTATCGGAAAAAACACATTTGGTGTCAGAACTGATGTTAGAAAACACCACACAAACAAGGAACAGAGAAGTCGAGCAGTTTGCTCAAAATCACACAGCCGGTAAGCATGTGCTCTGGGACACAGACCCTGGCACAGGCAAAGCCTGTGACTGTAACTGCTACATGTGTTGCCTCTTGTTGTGCCTGACCTCCTCACACCAGCCACCAGGTGCGACTTCCGTCTGGCCTTGTAGGGAAGAAGGAAAAATGCGGCTCAGGGTGGCAAAGCCAGTGTTTCCTAAACATCATTCGCTGGCACATCACCATGGCAATGGTTGCTATGTCTCAAGCCCTCTCTGTTATTATTATTATCTGAGACAGGGTCTCACTCTGTCACCCAGGCTGGAGTGCAGTGGCACAATCTCAGCTCACCGTAACCTCCATCTCCCAAGTTCAAGTGATTCTTGTGCTTCAGCCTCCTGACTAGCTAGGATTACAGGTGCGTGCCACCGTGCCTGGCTGATTCGTGTATTTTTAGTAGAGACGGGGTTTTGCCATGTTGGCCAGGCTGTTGTTGAATTCCTGGCTTCACGGGATCTGCCCGGCTCAGCCTCCCAAAGTGCTGGGATTACAGGTGTGTTCTCTATTATTGTTTATCTAATACTTCTGTTTATGTTGATTCTCTTTTTCACATCACCATAAATGGAAACCTAATGTTCTTCCTAAAAGACATGAAAATAAATTCTTTTTTTTTTTTTTTTAAGACAGGGTCTCACTCTGTAATCCAGGCTGGAGTGCAGTGGCGTGATTTCAGCTCACTGCAGCCTGGATTCCAGCGATCCTCCCCCTTCAGCCTCCTGTGTAGCTGGGGGGACTACAGGTGCACACCACCACGCTGGGCTTATTTTTTGCAGCCATCCTGCCCAGGCTGGACTCAACTCCTAGGCTCAAGCGATCCTCCACTTTGGCCTTCCAAAGCGTTAGGATTACAAGCATGAGCCACTGGGCCCTGCCTGAAAATGAATTCTTAATTTAATGTTTTCCTAAATGCTGCCTAAAACTGGACTAACTGAGTCTGATAAAGCAGGGGTTCCCAAACCCTGGGCCACGACCAGTGCAGGTCCTGGACCAGTGCAGGTCCTGCGCCTGCTAGGAGCCAGGCCACACAGCAGGAGGTGATTGGCAGGCGGGGAGGGGGAGTGAAGTTTCATCTGCATTTACAGCCACTCCCTATCACTCACGTTACCAGCGGAGTTCCAGCTCCTATCAGATCAGCAGCTGCATTAGACTCTCATGAAAGTGCAAACCCTATTTCGAACTGCGCATGTGAGGGATCTAGGTTGCACACTCCTTGTAAGAATCTAATGCCTGATGATCTGTCACCGTCTCCCATCACCCACAGATCGGACCATCTAGTTGCAAGAAAACAACCTCAGGACTCACTGATTCTACCTTATGAGGACTTGCATAATTATTGCATTATACATTACAATGTTATAATGATAGAAATAAACTGCACAGTAGGCTGGGAGCCGTGGCTCACACCCGTAATCCCAGCACTTTGGGAGGCCAGGAGGGTGGATCATGAGGTCAGGGGTTCGAGACCAGCCTGGAAATACGGTAAAATCCCGTCTCTACTGAAAATACGAAAATTAGCCGAGCATGGTGGCACTCACCTATAATCCCAGTTACTTGGGAGACTGAGGCAGAAAAATCTCTTGAACCCAGGAGGCTGAGGTTGCACTGAGCTGAGATCACATCACTGCACTCCAGCCTGGGTGACGGAGAGAGATTCTGTCTCAAAAAATAAATACATAAGTAAAAATAAAAAATAAAAGGCACAGTAAATGTAATACAATTGAATCATCTCAAAACCATGCCCCCGTCCCTCCCCTGGTCGCCCACTCCAGCCTGGGCAACAGAGCAAGACTCCGTCTCAAAAACTGCCTTTCATGAAACCAGTCCTTAGTGCCAAAGAGGCTGAGGACCGCTGCTATAAAGTTAAACAGCCAAGATATCAACCCCGGCTCCTGCCTCTCAGTCCAGGGCCCTTTTAGCTACAACATGGGCCCCGTGACCACATTGTGTTTTTGGTTAACCATGTTGCGACAGCAAGTGAAGAGAAACTGGAAATTTCTCAACTTGGCTCTAAATGAGACCAAAGAGAAAAACCGAACAGTGACAACAGACAGCAGATGGCGAGAGGGCTCACTCCTCCAGGCGGTTAATGACGCGCTGGGCAAGCTCTCTGAAGTTAATCACCAGAGCGGTTCTGGACTGAAGCAGGCCTGCTCTGATTGTTCCAGGATCTGATGGGATTTTCCTCTGGACTAACTCAAGGTCAGTTCTAACAGGCCTCAGAAACAGCGTGAGCACTGAAGAGCATTGAAGACATGGAACAGTAGCAAATAGTCACTGTCTTCAAGGGAAAATCAGGGCATGGACTTGCAATTTAAGAGCCTTTTTTTTTTTTTTTTTTTTGCTTTGAGACAGTCTTGCTCTGTTGCTCAGTCTGGAGTGCAGGGGTGGGATCTCGGCTCTCTGCAGCCTCCGCCTCTCAGGTTCAAGTGATCCTCGTGCCTCGGCCTCCCGAGTAGCTGGGATAGCTGGGATTACAGGTGTGCGCCACCATGCCCGGCTAATTTTTGTTATTTTTAGTAGAGATGGTGTTTTGCCATGTTGGCCAGACTGGTCTTGAACTCCTGACCTCAAGTGATCCACCCACGTCAGCCCCCCAAAGTGCTGGGATTACACGTGTGAGCCACCGTAGCCAGCCTGATCAAAGGCCTTTTTAATGACCAAACTCCACGTGGGGAAGCCTCCTATCAAGTCAAGATGTCGGCTTATTCAGGCATTTCCCGAAGTGTTGCTTTCAAGGTGAAATTACATTTCATTATGTAAATGATCACTTTTTGTCTTGGGTCAAACCATAGCTCCAAAACGCTTTCATAGGTGGCAGAAAAATTTAAGAATTCTCAGCCAGGCACATTGGCTCCCGCCCGTAATCCTAGCACTTTGGGAGGCTGAGGCAGGAGGATCACTTGAGGCCAGGAGTCTGACAACAGCCTGGGCAACACAGCAAGACCCCATCTCTACAAAAAAATAAAACAATTGGCCAGGCATGGTGGCATATGCCTATAGTCCCCACTACTCAAGGGGCTGAGGCAGAAGGATTGCTGGAGCCAAGGAGTTCGAGGCTACAGTGAGCCATGATTCGTCACTGCACTCCAGCCTGGGCGATAGAGTGAAACCTCATCTCTTAAAAATATATATATATTTCTCAGCCGGGCACAGTGGCTCACACCTGTAATCCCAGCACTTTGGGAGGCCAAGGTGGGTGGATCATTTGAGGTTAGGAGTTTGAGACCAGCCTGGCCAACATGGTGAAACCCTACCTCTACTGAAAATACAAAAATTAGCCAGGCATAGTGGCAGGCGTCTGTAGTGCCAGTCACTCAGGAGGCTGAGGCAGGAGAATCACTTGAATTCAGGAGGCAGAGGTTG
>NW_016107319.1:691989-716181 GCF_001604975.1 Cebus imitator
TGTTGACCAGGATGGTCTCGATCTCTTGACCTCGTGATCCACCCGCCTCGGCCTCCCAAAGTGCTGGGATTACAGGCTTGAGCCACCGTGCCTGGCCTCTGTGTTGGTTTTTAAAAGTCTAAAACTGGACCAAATGGAAAGCAATCATCATTGAATGATGACAAATTCTGTTTGGTTGGAAACTGTCAGAAAGCCTGTAATTTTCTTGATAAATATAGCACCAGGTTTAATCAAAGGCGTAATCAAAGGACTCCAATAACGGATGTGATGATGAAGATGACAGATGGCATCGGAATTATCTGACGCCACGGGAAACCACAAACACACATTTCATTCTGATACCGATCACGATCCTGGACTATAGGGGAGAAACAGAAAGGTCCCCACTGCCGTGCCAAGGAGTCAAACTAACACAGGACAGATTTTGTACTTTCTATTAACAGCTGAGGCAAGTTTTCATCAAGAAAGGATTAAGAAGATGAGGCATCTGTAAGCAGCTGACGGACACTAGGGTTCTTCTGTTTCATGCAGGGAAGAGGTGAGGGGATGTCTGTGCTGTGGGAGGTGGGGGGGGGCATCACCCTACCTGCTTCTAAAACTCCCAATGCCCAGGCTATGACTTGGAGCAATGACACAAGACTCTGGCTGTAAGACCAGGCCCTAGCATTGTCTTTAAAGCTCTCCACGTGATTGCAATAGATAGTCAAGGCTGAGAAGCCTAAGTATACGGGAATGATCACCTGGTGTAAGACGGACACATTGCCTCCAACCTCCGGCTGCGTCTGTAAAGGCTGTTGATGTGTATCAGTCAGTGCTCAGCTGGGGAAGCTATGTGCTCTGGGGCAAGGGGCAAAGGAATTAGACCTTCTACAATCGTCCAGGGAGCTGGGGAGATGGCAGTCTGGGAGGGGAGGGGAGGGGAGGACCAGAGAAATCATCAACAGCTGATGTGAGGGTCAGACACTTCCAGCTGTCAAGACAGGGTGGCAGAGGGGAAGCAGGTGGAGGGGTTCCCACCGGGCTGCTGCCTTGTCTGCCAAGCGTCCAGAGAAGGTAGGACTGCTGTTGGTCTGAAGGGCCAGTGGTCAGGAAGACAAGCTGGAAGGGACACGGGGGAAGGTGAGGAGAAGCTGGAACCTCTGTGGCCCCTCTGTCAGATCACCTCCTTGGCTCACCGTGACAGCCTTCGAAAAGTAAACACTGAGGTCACCATCCTTCCACTTCCCAAATCTCCCGCACCATCCTATTCTGCCTACTTTTAACGCACAACCCGACAGGGAAAAGGATGTGTTTTGGCTCTGTGTCCCCATCCAAATCTCATCTCAAATCCCCACATGTCGAGGGAGGGAGGTGATTGGATCATGGGGGCGGTTCTTCTGATAGCGAGTGAGTGCTCAGGAGATCTGAGGATTATATAAGTGTCTGGCGTTTCCCTGCTGCCTCTCACTCTGTCCTGCCGCCTTGTGAAAAGGGTGTTAGCCAGGCTCGTCTGCTTCCCCCTCGCCATTCATCATGATTCTAAGTTTCCTGAGGCCTCCCTAGCCACGCAAAACTGTGAGTCAATTAAACCTCTCTATTTTATAAATTACCCAGTCTTGGGTATTTTTAAATAGCAGTGCAAAAATAGACTAATACAGAAATGGATATGAGAAATAAAGTTCTTGGCCGGGCATGGTGGCTCACGCCTGTAATCCAAGCACTTTGGAGGCCAAGGTGGGTGGATCACCTGAGGTCGGGAGTTCAAGACCAGCCTGACCAACATGGTGAAACCCCATCTTGAAAAAAAAAAAGAGAGAGAGAAAGTTCTCAGCATAGCTAAGCTTTTTTTTTTTCTTTTCTTTCTTCTTTTTGTGACAGAGTCTCACTATGTTGCCCAGCCTGGAACGCAGGGGCACAAGCACAGCTCCCTGCAGCCTTCGACTCCTGGGCTCAAGCTATCCTCCCACCTCAGCCTCCAGAATGGCTGAAGCTATAGGCATACACCACTACGCCCAGCTAATTTTTAATTTTTTTTTTGTAGAGATGGGGTGTTGCTATGTTGCCCAAGCTGGTCTTGAACTTCTGGGCTCGAGTGATCCTCCTGCCTCAGCCTCTCAAAGTGCTGGGATTACTGCACTCAGCCTATGTTTTCAATAGAATATTGCAGCACAGACTGGAAGAAAGAGAAATGCACTCAAGCTCACTTGATAAAAACATGGTTTAGTAAAGGTGTAAGAAAATGAAGGGAAATGCTAGCATCTCGACAGATGGTACCCATATCTATCTTGAGGAGGTAATGGTTTTTGCTTGGAATTACAGCTTGACAAACACTTGGGGTGGTACTTGCACGAGGCCAGGCATAAATGGGTGCCATGGTTTCTTAGGAGAGGGCAAAGCTGCTGTGGATAAGACAGGAGAAAAAAAAAATGTCTTTCTTTGAATGGAGGGAACTGGGCTCCGTGTGTGGAAAAAGCCAAGAAAAAGGAAACCACCCCATTGTCTCATGGCACAGGGTGGTGAAAAAGACCTTGTTAACCAGGAATGTCTAATGTGAATTTCTAATTCTCCTAGTTACGGCCATACAGATGCCACGATCCCCTTCACTGGAACACTGACTTTTTTTTTTTTTTTGAGATGGAGTCTTGCTCTGTTGCCCAGGCTGGAGTGCAATGGCACCACCTCGGCTCACTGCAACCTCTGCCTCCCGAGTAGCTGGGATTAGATAATTTTTGTATTTTTTAGTAGAGACGGGGTTTTGCCGTGTTGGCCACACTGGTCTTGAACTCCTGACTTCAGGTGTCAACCCGTCTCAGCCTCTCAGAGTGCTGGGATTACAGGCATGAGCCACCACACCTGGCTTTTTTTTTTTTCCTTTTACAATTAAGAAAAATTAAGGTCTTTGCAGGGCTGTGGCTGGGGCTAGTCCTCTGGGGTTGGAGGGCCCGTCGAATGATAAGCCAGGGGAGGACTGTCACTGGTTATGGTTTTTAAGCCGTCTGCTGTGAAGAGGTCAATGCCACCCTTTTTGTGATGCTCATTGAATTGCTCCTCAAATGACCTGTGGGAGTAGGATAGGGCATTGTTTCATTCTGTTGTTATGGAAACTAGTGAAGCATCTGGGTTTCATATTCAGACGGATGGAGGTACAGGACACAAAGAATCAAGCATTGGAGCAGGGAAGTCTTGAGGATGGAAGTCCCCTGGAAATGTACATGCATTGTACAGCTGGATTTTGGATTTCCCTAGGTGGTGGCAACACGGGGTGGGAGGTATTTCCCCAAGGGTTGAGGAGGGGACGCTTAGGGACAAACAAGGTGCAACATCTTATGGACTGCCTAGTTCATCTGGACTGCAATGTGAGTGTCATGGCTGAGTTCATGCTTTGCTTTCAAGGGACACTGTCTCTCTTGTTTGTCACTGAGGCAGATGCTCTGTCTTCTTTCCCTCCAAAGACGGGTTTCTCTGCTTAGGCATAGACCTCTGTTTGCTACGCCCCCTTCATCCACCTGGCCCAGTCTCTCTCAATCCCTGGAGAGAGTCTGATCAGCCCAGACTGAGCCAATCTGGAGCAATCAGAGGAGTGAGGAGAGGCTCAAACACCCCACACCTGAGGCTGCTACTTGGTCCCAGCTGCTCAGAAGGCTGAGGCAGGTGGATTGTTTGAGCCTGGGAGGCAGAAGTTGTGGTGAACCAGGACTGCGCCGCTGTACTCCAGCCTGGGCAACACAGTGAGATCCTGTCTCAAAAAAAAAAAAAAAAGGAATAAATTTCCTCTTCCTTGTGACATCCTTCAGACATTCTGAGACAAATATTAGGTGCCCCTTGAGCCTTCTCTCTTCTTTTCAGCAACTTTTGAAACAGAGAAGAGCATCAGTCCACCCTCCAATCTCCCCCCTTCTCTTGTGCTGCCTCTTCCAATCAAAGAAACCAGTGTTTGCACTTCTGCATCTATTCATTTCCAAACTCAACTGTGTCCTGTTGGTAAAGTAACATTTAATGAGCACTTATATGGTAGCAGGCACTAGACTGAGCACTTAATACACATGGCCTCCGTCATTCCACATCACCTCCTTCATTCCTCATGACCACCTTGTGAGATACTGGATGCATTTCTGTTTTAACAGATGAGGCCGCTGAGGCTCAGAGAAAGTAAGACACTCGGGCAAGATTGCACAGCCTATACACGGCAGAGCTAAAATTCAAATCTAGGTGTAATTTAATCCAGAGCAAGTAAACACACTTACCAGGCATGAGGTCTCTCTGTTTATCAGAAAGCAACCCCATCTAAGACGAGGATGTCTAGTTATAAGAAAACAGGGATCCTGCCACCTTTGACAGAACCCAACCAGGAATGTCTTGGATTGATCTAACATAATTTGAGATCTCTGAAGAGTTTAGGGGACTAAGGACAGACACAGTGGAATTCGAGGAGAAAACAAGGTCCAGGTAACTGATGGCTCTATTAATAGCAGCCAATTACATACATGAAAGATATAAGTCAGGATATTGCTTTAAGGGGGTGCCTGGGGATCTGCTCGCGTAGACCCAAGACACCAAGGCAGCTCTGCTAAGTCGCTTGTAGTTTTATTCCCTCCCATTTGTCTTTGGGTATCCTGTCCTAAAACTGTCAAGAAAGGGTTGGTATTTAATTTGAAGGAAAATATGGAAAGGAGGCTCGGCCAGGCATTATCCAATTCAATTCAGACCATTAAGCGATGGGGACGAGCCCTTCTCAATCTCTGCAGCCACTCGCGTCTGAAACTTTCCAGAAATAAGCAAAGAGAATGGAAAAGTCCTTAATCATCATGCCACGGTACTTGCAATTTGCTGATATCTATTGCCCTGTCTTTCTAAGAAGCTTCTTTTTTGGGAGATTTCAAAAAATGATGAGAACCCGGCACGGGGGGGTGCTCTGTGTAGTGTGCTGCCTTCCCCTTTCCCCAGCCTCACCAGGGCTGTCTCTGTCATCGTTGCTGCCACACTGGGGCTCCTGCTCTGGGCTTAGCCCTTAGAGGAATTGCTGTGGTCACTTAATGTGGTAGACTGAAGAATGGTCCCTGAAAATTCCCATGTCTTAAGGAACCTATGAATCTGTTACCTTACATGGCAAAAGGGATTTGGGGCCAGGCATAATGGCTCATGCCTATAATCCCAGGACTTTGGGAGGCCTAGGCAGGAGGATCTCTTGAGCCTAGGAGTTTAACACTAGCCTGGGCAAGATGATGAGATCCCAGCTGTACTGGTCCATTCTCAGGATGCTATGAAGAAACACCCGAGACTGAGTAACCTGTAAAGAAAATAGGTTTAATTGACTCACAGTTTCGTATGGCTGAGGAGGCCTCAGGAAACTTACAAACATGGCAGAAGTTTCCTCCTCACAGGGTGGCAGGAGAGAGAATGAGCGTGCCAGCAGGGGAAATGCCAGATGCTTACGAAACCATCAGATCTTGTGAGAACTCACTATCACCATAACAGCATGGTGGAACCACCCACATGATTGAATTACCTCCCGCCAGTCCCTCTCATGACATGTGGGGATTATGTGATTACAATTCAGGATGAGATTTGGGCAGGGACACAGCCAAGCCATATCACTGTCTCTACAAAATTCAAAAATTAGCTGTGTGTGGTAGCATGTGCGTGTGGTCCCAGCTTCTTGGGAGGCTGAGGCAGGAAGATTGTTTGAGCCTAGGAATTAAAGGCAGCAATGATCTAAGACTGTGTCACCGCACTCCAGCCTAGACAACAGAGAAAGACCTTTTCTCTAAAAATATATATTTTTTAAAAAAGGAAATTTGGGCCAGGCGCAGTGGCTCACGTCTGTGATCCCAGCACTTTGGGAGGCTGAGGCGGGCGGATCACTAGGTCAAGAGATCAAGGCCATCCTGGCCAACATGGTGAAACGCTGTCTGTACTAAAAAATAGAAAAATTAGCTGGGTGTGGTGGTGCTCACCTGTAGTCCCAGCTACTCAGGAGGCTGAGGCAGGAGAATTGCTTGAACTCAGGAGGCAGAGATTGCAGTGAGCCGAGATTATGCCACTGCACTTCAGCCTGGCGCCTGGCTACAAAGCAAGACTCTGTCTCAAAAAAAAAAAAAAAAAAAAAAAAAGGAAATTTGCAGATGTGATTAAATGAAGGCTCTTGAGATGGGGAGATCATCCTGGGTTATCCAGATGGACCCTCAATGTCATCACAAGTGTCCCTACCCATTTATGCCTGAGGTTGCAATTTTTTGAATTTGAAAAAGCAGACCTGGTGATGACCTTGAGTGGTAGGAGATAATTAACTCTCACATGCTTAGTGTTCCAATACTGGAACACTGGGTGTAAAATTTAGAGAAAGACAGAGGAAGATTTAACACAGAAGAGCAAAGGTGACAGGATGACCTCCATGAAGAGGGCTTGGAAGATGCCATGCTGCTGGCTTCGGAGATGCAGGAAAGAAACACAAGCCAAGACATGCAAAGAATACAGTTGTAGAAGCTGAGGCGAATGAGGAAGAAGCTTCTCTAGAGCCTCCAGAAAGAGCATGGCCTGCTGACACCTTGATTCTGGCTCAGTGAAATCGATTTCAGACTTCCAGCCTCCAGAACTCAAAGAAGAGAAGGATGTGTTGTTTTAAGACCAAGTTTGCAGCGTTTTGTTACACTAGCCACAGGGAAGTAATGCACTTAGCTGCATTATCACCCAGTTCTTTCCTATGAATGAACCCACTGTCCACCCTAACCATCAGAGCCAGGCAGCTTTCACCACCGACCTGCCACGTAAAGGGCAGCCCTGGAGACAATCTGGCTCTGGGAGAAGCGGGAAGATGAGCCCTCATTCATTCATCCAGTCAGTCTTCACTGAATGCCTACTCTGCGTTTGGCCTCATGCTGGGTACCATCAACATTGTTGGGAGTGAAAACAGCTTAACCTCTCCCCTCATGGAGGTCAGCATCTAGGAGGAGAGTCAGATATTGAACATATACTCACACCAATGAATGAAGATTTACAAAAGGCTTCTAAGGAAAGGATTGCGGGGATGGTACTGGGGCAGGGGCTGGGAAAGTGCTCGGAGGTGTCCCTCCAGAAATGCCTGGATCTGAGTCCCGGAGGAAGAGAGAGTTTATCAGGTGCCTTAGTCCTTTTGGACTGCCATAACAAAATAACTTAGCCTAGGCAGTTTATAAACAACAAACACTTATTTCTCATGGTAACAGAGGCTGTGAAGTCCAAGATTCAGTGTGTGGTGAGGACCCGTTTCTCATAGATGGTGACTTCTCACTGTGTCCCCACACAGTGAAAGGGAGAAACCAGCTACCCTGGGCCTCTTTTACAAAGGCACAAATCCCATTCATGAGGCTCTGCCCTCAGGACCTAATCACCTCCCTAAAGCCCCACCTCTTAATACTATTACACTGGGAATTAGATGTCGACATATGTAGTTATGGGTGATACAAACATTCAGATCACAGCACCAGGGAAGGAGAGTGGGGTGGGAGGAGAGGGATCCAGGCAGAGGGAACAGCACAAACAAAAAGGCCCTCATGGCAGGAGGGAACCTGGTGTGTGTGTTGAGTGGGGTGGGGGGAAGGGGGTTGGGGGAGGGGGAGGGGAGGGGAAAGGGTGGGGGTGGGGGGGGGTGGAGTCTAAAAGGCCCACGAAAGTGGCATGTGTATGTAAGGGAGGGAGCTGGGGTATGGAATGGATGAAGAAAAGAAGAGCCTAGAGAGGTATGAGCAGATCCAGCAGGACTTCATAGGCTTTATCATGCTAACACATGCTAAAGGTGTTTGGTACGGTGTGAATGTTTGTGACTCTCCAAAATTCATATTGAAACTTAATTTCCATTGCAATAGGATTAAGATGTGGGAACCTTTAGAAGGTGGGATCAGTGCTCTTAAAAAAGTACTTGAGCCGGGCGCGGTGGCTCAAGCCTGTAATCCCAGCACTTTGGGAGGCCGAGGCGGGTGGATCACAAGGTCAAGAGATCGAGACCATCCTGGTCAACATGGTGAAACCCCGTCTCTACTAAAAATACAAAAAATTAGCTGGGCATGGTGGCGTGTGCCTGTAATCCCAGCTACTCAGGAGGCTGAGGCAGGAGAATTGCCTGAACCCAGGAGGCGGAGGTTGCGGTGAGCCGAGATCGCGCCATTGCACTCCAGCCTGGGTAACAAGAGCGAAACTCCGTCTCAAAAAAAAAAAAAAAAGTACTTGAGAGAGCAAGTTCAGTCCTTTTTGACCTTCTGTCCATTCTGCTTGTGAGAAGACAGTGGTCTTCCTCTCTGGAGATCACAGAAAAAAGGCACCATCTTGGAAGCAGAGAATGAGCCTTAGTAGGTTTGGAGTCTGCTGGCATCTTGATCTGGGACTTCCCAGCTCCAGGGCTGGGAGAAAGAAGTTTCTATTTATAACTTGTCCAGTCTAAGGAATTTTGTTACAACAACAGGAATGGACTCGGACAGTGTTTAAATCCGAGAGCTATAATCACATTCACATGTTGAGAAAATGTCTCTGGCTGCAGGAGAGAGATGGGTGTGTGAACCTGGGTGGTAGCCGTGTAAATGGAGAAAGGTGGACCGCCGAAAACTATTTTAGGAGGTGAAATAAACACCAGTTGGTGATGAACTGAATATATGAGTGGCGGGTTGGGAGGAGTCAAGGATGATGTCTAATTTTGGAATTTTGAGATTTCTATGGATAGATGGTGGTGCTGGGACGTTTGCTGAGCTAGGGCTGGAGGGCATTGCGGGTAGATTCGGGGATCAGGAGTTTGACTTGGACAGATTGAGTTAAAGGTATCTTTGAGACATTTAAGTAGAAGTATCAGATACTGTAACTTCCCCTGCTGGTCTGTCTCAGCATTTTCCCCTTAGAAATGTGTGTGTGTCCCCAAAAAGACAAATATCATGTGATTCCACTTTTTCTCTGTAGCCCAAGCTGGAGTGCAGTAACAGGACCTCAGCTCACTGCAACCTCTGCCTCCAGGGCTCAAGCAATTCTCATGCCTCAGCCTCCTAAGTAGCTGGGACCACAGGTGTGCGCCACCATGCCTGGCTAATTTTTTGTATTTTAGTAGAGATGGACTTTCATCATGTTGCCCAGGGTGGTCTCAAACTCCTGAGGTCAGGCGATCCGCCCACCTTGGCCTCCCAAAGTGCTGGGATTACAGGTGCTAGCCACCGGGCCTGGCCTGATTCCACTTTTATGAAGTACACAGAGTCATCAAAATCAGAGACAGAAAGTAGAATTCTGGTTACCAGGAGCCGGAGGGAAGGGAGTTCATGTTTAATGGTACAGAGTTTCAGTCTGGGAAGATGAAAAAAATTCTGGAGGGGGCCGGTGGTGATGGTTATATCACAGTATGAATGTTCTTAACCAGACAAAACCATAAGAAATAGTTTAAGACAGTAAATATTATTACGTATATGTACTCTCTTATTTAATAAATGTTATATGTAATATATATAACACAAATATTTACTATTAATAGTAAATATTATTTTATATATAACATATATTTATATGTATTTGGCCACAATTTAAAAAAATAGAAGTGCGTGTGAACTATACATAAAAGTATGCATAAAACATATTATTTTTCTGATATATAATCTTTATATGCTAATAAATATATAATAGTAAACATAAGCTAAATAATATAATATTTTATTTTATTTATTCATAGTTTATGGAAATATTACGATATTTATTTTTTTTCATGATTCTCTATCTAGAAAATACTTTATTATTTTTGTGGAATAATAAAGCAGTTATGTTCCAAGCATCTTACTTCGGTAATAATCTGCGTGCGACTCTTGATGGCCCCGTGTGCCCCATTCCTCGTACTTTTCTTATTCCCTCAGAGGTAGACACCATCACAAACTCGTGTTAATGATTTTATTTTTATCATTTACTGCTCATATATGAATGCCTGCACAATTGTATTTTTTAGTTTTATAAACTTTATATAAACTTGTTAATCAGCATCTTGTTTTTGAGATGCTTTCATGTCCATACATGCTTATTCATTTTTCACTGCTGTATAGTACTCTGTGGTACAACTAGAACACCAACAAAGCAGGTATGAACATTCTGGAACATGCCTCCTGATGCTCCTGTGTAGATTTTCTAGGGCAGTGCTGGTCAATAGAATGTTCTACAACGATAGAAACATTCTATACAAATGGGGACTTTTCAATACAATTGCCACTAGCCACGGTTTACTAATGAGTACTTGAAACACGGCTCAGGCTACCGAGGGACTGAATTTTAAATGCTATTTAATTTTAATGATTTTAAAGTGAAATAGCCACGTGAAGCTAGTGGTAACCAGGGATAGACCCAGGAGCAAAACTGCAAATTATAATTACCTGTTGATCTTTACTAGGTAACAGTGAAATGTTTTCCAAAGAGGTAGAGCCAATTTCCCTATATCTTCATTTTATCCAGCTCCCTAGATCTTTGCTAACCAAATAAACTATCCAAATGAAAGCTGATCCAAAGATAAACTTTCTGGCTGGGCGTGGTGGCTCAGGCCTGTAATACCAGCACTTTGGGAGGCCAAGGTGGGTGGATTGCGAGGTCAGGAGTTCAAGACCAACCTGGCCAAGATGGTGAAACCTCATCTCTACTAAAAATACAAAAATTAGCTGGACATGGTGGCACACGTCTGTAATTCCAGCTACTTGGGAGGCTCAGGCAGGAGAATCACTTGAACCCAGGAGGTGGAGGTTGCAGTGAGCCAAGATCAAGCCACTGCACTCTAGCCTTGGCGACAGAGCAAGACTCCAACTCAAAAAAAAAAAAGAAAATCTGAGAACAAAAGGGGCTCTATTAGTTATTAGTCAGGGTTCTCCAGAGAACAGAACCAATGGGACTGACAGATGTAGAAAGAGATTTATTTTGTTTAATTTGGTATTTTTTAATCCTTTTTTTTTTTTTTTTTTTTTTTTTTTTTTTTTTTTTTTTTTTTTTTTTTTTTTTTTTTTTTTTTTTTTTTTTTGAGATGAAGTCTCCCTTTCTTGCCCAGGCTGGAGTGCAGTGGCACAATCTTGGTTCACTGCAACCTCCATCTCCTGAGTTCAAACAATTCTCTTACCTCAGCCTCCCAAGTAGCTGGGACTAAAGGCACACGCCACCACCCCTGGCCAGGCTGGTCTTGAACTCCTGATCTCAGGCGTGAGCCACTAAATCTGGCCTAGAAAGAGATTTATGACAAGGAATTGGCTCACGGGATTTTAGAGGCCAAGAAGTCCACTATAGGTGGCAAACTGGAGATCCAGGAGAGTGATGGTGTAAGTTCCAGTCTAAAGGCTGGCAGGCTCAAGACCCAAGAAGAGCTGATGTTTCAGTTTGAGTTCAAAGGTCAGAAAAGACCAATGTCTCAGCCTAAGCAGTCAGGCAGCCGGAGTTCCCTCCTAGCCCTTCTGCTGTAGTCAGAGCGTCAACTGGTTGGATGGGGCCCACCCACTTCTACATTAGGGAGGGCAGTCCACTTTACTCGGTGTACCACTTCAAATGTTAATTTTATCCACCAGTGCCCTCCCAGACACATACCTTGAAGAATCTTTTGCTAAACATCTGGGCACCCTGTGGCCCAGTCAAGTTGATGCATAAAATTAACCATCACCAGGGTCTTACATGGTAATCTCCCTCTCAACCCAGTGGAGTCTAGGTGGTTCAGAGGTGGTCCTCAGAGCAGAATGCAGTACATTTCTAGAAGATAGAACTTCTAGAGAGGAGTATTTTCTTTCTGGAAACTTGTTCTGACCATGAAAGACAACTTGTAGCAGCAAGAGCTTGTCAAGTGCAGAACATTTATTTTATTTTATTTATTTTCTTTGAGACAGTGTCTCATTCTGTCACCCAGGCTGGAGTGGGTACAATCTTGGCTCATTAAAACCTCTGCCTCCTGGGGTCAAATGATTCTGGTGCCTCAAACCTCCTGAGTAGCTGGGATTTCAGGTGCACATCACCATGCTCAGCAAAATTTTTTTTTTTTTTGTATTTTTAGTAGACGTAGGGTTTTGCCATGTTGGCCAGGCTGGTCTCGAACTCCTGACCTCAGGTGATCCACCTGCCTTGGCCTCCTAAAGTGCTGAGATTACAGGCATGAGCCACTGCGCCTGGCCCAACATTTATTTCTCCATTCAATCAACACAGATTCCCACCTTCCTCCCCACCTCCCAGTACATTTAGAAATGCAGCAGGAAGATCCTTCCATTAAGAAGTCTAGCTTAGAACATCCTCCCTCCTCTCCTCCCTCTAATCTATCCCTGTCTTCTTCCTTCCTTTCCCTCCCCTACACCCCAAATTCTTGGATATTTTATCCAAGACAAATTGCTTCATAGACCTTCTGCAATTACGAGCACCTCTTCCCACCTGATATGTACAGTGGCCCCGGCAACAGTGACCTTGTTCCTGGAAGATGCTATTTAAAACTCCGAGTGCAACTAGAGTGACGCAGGGCTCCCGAATGTGGCTGAGATGTGTCAAGTTACATAAGCGCACATGCTTCATTCTGCCCTTGGCTTGAGGCTCTTCCTAACAGACTGCAGAATTATCAGCTCATTAAAGGGGGAAAAATGCAGGTTTATAAAAAAAGATTTTGATAATCATCATCATAAAATCAAGGCCCCAGGGTAGAGTTGCACTTAATGGTTGAGAGCCACACTCAGAGAGTCGGCACCTCCCAAGAGGGTCTCAAGGAAACCACAGTAAATCCCAACTTCTCTCAGGGAGAGGAATGTTTTCTGGGAATTCTCTGGAAACGTTTATAAGCAGCCCTGATGCCCTGCTCTCCCACAAAGCACAACGTTAACGATGAAAGGAAAGAAGGGAATTTTGAATTGCTTACTACCTAGGAAGGGCCACCCAATTTCATACCGGTGGTCTGTTGTTATCCCTTGCTATGATGCTGCAGGGAGCTATCACTGACCCCGTTGTACTGATGGGGAAGCTGAGTTCGAAGCTGGATAAAATATTTGCACCAGGCCAGACAGTTGTAAGTAGAACCGGGATTCAAAGCTCGTTGGAAACCCCACAGCTTGATGACAGAGACCATGGACTCTTGTGATATGGAAGGGAAGTGGTGGGAAGGGAAGGACGTGGTCGCTTCAAATGTGATAGAAAGAGGGAAGGGAAGTGCTGGGTACAGGAGGGCGTGGTCCCTGGTGAAGGCCCCAACCCCCGTGCCCACGGACCTAGGTGAGGACAGGCATTTTTGTTTTCCTGCCCAAATGTTGCATTTCCCAAGACCACCCTGGCTTGCCAACCCCCCATCCTGTGCCTATAAAATCCTAAGACCCTAGCAGGTGGACAGGCAAGCAGCTGTACGGCAAGAAGAAATGAAGGGCCAGGCCGGCGACTCATGCCTGTAATCCCAGCACTCTAGGAGGCCGAGGCAGGTAGATCATGATGTCAGGAGATTAAAGCCATCCTGGTGAAACCCCCTTCCTACTGAAAATAGAAATAAAATTACTTGGTGGTGCGCACTTCTAATCTCAGCTACTCGGAAGGCTGGGGCAGAAGAATCACTTGAACTAGGGAGTTGGAGATTGCAGTGAGCTGATATCATGCCACCACACTCTAGCCTATGTGACAGAGCAAGACTCTGTCTCAAAAAAAAAAAAAAAGACGTCAAAGGGAGCGCGCTGGCAGAAGAGTACATGGCTATCGACTGGCCAAATGAGGCAGAGTTGGGCTGGGGTGGTTGGAAGAGATCTGCAGCCCGTCTCCAGGGAAAAAGCTTCCCACTCCATCCCCTGTGGTTTCCCCCGTCTGCTGAGAGGTACTGCTACTCAGTAAAACCTTGCACCCATTCTCCAAGCCCAGGGGTGATCCGATTCTTCTGGTTCACTGAGGCAGGAACCCGGGATACAGAAAGTCCTCTGTCCTTGCAACAAGGTAGGGGGTCTAATTGATCGGGTTAACGCAAGCCGCCTATAGATGGCAAAACTAAAAGGGCACCCTGTAACACATGGCTACTGGGGCTGCGGGAGTTGCAAGCATCCACCGCTAGACACTGCCGTGGGGTTGGAGCCCGACAACCAGCCCAGCTGTATGTTACCCTAGAGGTTTGAGCAGCAGGCACTGAAGATGCAAGCCACTTCCCCAGTGCACACACTGCAAGGGGGACAAGGGAACTTTGCCCATTTCATCTGGATCCAGAATGCTATTTCATGGGAAATGTACAACCCTGGGCAAGTGACTTGAACTCTCAGTGCCTCATTTTCCTCATCTATAAGGGCCATGTGATATTTTCTGCCTAGAGGGTAGTAGTGAGGATTATATGAATCAAAACAGCAAAACACTAGAAAACTGGCCAGCATAGAAAGTATTTTAAAAGAACTGTTGTCTACAATGTTTACAGTTTCTTTATGCGTTCACGCGCGCGCGTCTGTGTGGTTTTCAATACAATGCACTTTTTTTTTTTTTTTTTTGAGACAGAGTCTTTCTCTGTCGCCAGGTGCCAGGCTGAAGTGCACTGGCACGATCTCGGCTCACTGCAACCTCTGCCTCCCCGGTTCAAGCAATTCTTCTGCCTCAGCCCCCCAAGTAGCTGGGACTACAGGCGTGCACCACCACACTCAGCTAACTTTTGTATTTTTAGTAGAGACGGGGTTTCACCATGTTGGCAAGGAGGGTCTCAATCTCTTGACCTTGTGATCCGCCCGCCTTGGCCTCCCAAAGTGCTGGGATTACAGGCGTGAGCCACTGCGCCCAGCCAATACATGCACTGTTACTCCATTTTGACTCTGCCAGGTTCCCAGGGCCTGACCCCTTCATCACACTTGGTACCTCTTCATAAAATGAAGTTACTGAATTTCAAGCCCAGGCTCTGGAAATATTGGAACTCAAAGGCTGTGCTCTTGCAATATGTCCTTCGCACGCCCACCTTCCCTGCCTGCTGCAGTTCTGACTCTAGCTGATTAAAACCTGCTTTTGCCCAGAGCAAGCCGAGCGGCAGGGCACGCTATCTCTTTTTATGAAAATCCAGCAAGCAGGTGTAAAAGGAAGATAACCACACCCCCACCCCATTTGGGGGCCGAAGATACTTAATTATCTGAAACCCAGATAAACAGCAGGAGCGGATGGTAGACAAGACGTGGAAACGCTGAAGCAAGAGAGGGGGCTGCAAGAGAAATCATTAAAAACTAAGGATGTGATTCAGTGCTGGAATGAAGGCCAGAAAACAAGCCTCTGAGAGCTCTTGCCTGCAGTAAGACGGGGGCAGGATGGGTAGGGAGATGGGGTGGCAGTGGGAAGGACTAGAAGGTGGCTGGAACATAGGGTCGGGAAAGGGGAATACACAGGCGTTTCAAGTATTACCTCCCAGATGTTGGCTGCCTCTTTTCCGGAGGTGGTTTCGTATTATTGCCCTGTTCCAGTCAAGTTGATAAAATCGCCAAGCCTCAAGAGAGAGATCTCTAAATGACATTTTACGCATTGGAAACCAGAGGACACGCAAAGAGAAGTCAGCAAAAGACACACTAGAAATGCAGAGTGAGGAGCATACTCAGCTCCGGCCTGCCTGCTGGGAGCTCACTCACAGCTGGTCTGTGAACTTGACCTCCTGGGCCTGATTCAGGGCAAGTGGGTGTCCTGGGTTGGGGTAGTTGATGTATCTTTCTGTTAGGGAGCATTTGACATGGGTGATATGAGCATGTGTGTGAAGGGCTTAGCACAAGCCTAGGTCCAGAATAAGGGCTCCGTAAATGCCAACTGTTGTGGTCCTTCAGAGTCTTTATGGGAACAGGGTTCTCTACAGCAAATTCCCAGCAGATTGACTTCACAAACCTTGACTGGCTACGTTAGAGTTCATCATTTTGGTGTCTGAAATAAGTACATTGTTTATGTGCAGAGAAATGGTGCTACTGAAACCCCAGGGGTTTGGTCTAGGTCCTGCTGCTCACCACACAGAAAGCCCATCACTGAGAAGGTGGGTATTGCCAAGGAAGAAAATTTTACTCCTGTGCTGCAGCTAAGGAGATGGGGGCTCAGTCTCAAAGCCATCTCCCTGGCCAACTAAAACTAGGAGTTTAAATAGCAAGGAAGAAATGTAACAATGTGTAAGAAAACAGGAACTAGGGAGGGGCAAGGAAGCAATCATGATGAATGAGGGGTCTTGCATCTCATTGTCTGAATGTGGCAATCTGGTGAGTTTCAGTTCTTTGATACTTTTTTGAGAGGCCTGGGGGTCCTTTCCTGAGGATGGAACTCAGATAAAACAAGTGTAAAGTCTGAGTTTACAAATGTAAACTCAGATAAAACAAATGTAAACTCAGATAAAACAAATGTAAACTCTAAAAGATCAGAAAGGTCAACTAATGTGTTTATCGGAAAGAACATCTATGATGGGACTATTGGGTCAGTTTCAGTGGTACAGAAAAGTCCAAAGCCCGACTTAATAGAATTCCTCCAAGTTCCACCATAGGCAATTCAAGATGGCAGAATAGATACAAGATAAGGCCCAGTGTGGGAATGGGGGCGTCCAATCGGAAGCTTGTCCTGGCATTGAAGAGTAAGGCAAAGAGAAAAGGGGTCCTGGCATGGAGAATAAAGACAACAGAACAGCCTCAAGTTAAGGGTTCCGACCCCCAAGACAGATACCTTGGGTTCAAATCCTGTTGCTACTTCATCCTAGCTGGTGACCTTTAATAAGACACTCTGCCTCTCCCACCTCAATTTCCTCATTCACAAAATAGAAGAAAGAAATAGAACTCACTCTGTTGGGGTTCTTGCGAGGACTCAGGAAGCTAAAATTAAGGGGTGAATGCATGAAGGGATGTAGCACTCAGTGTGGCTTGTCAGTGCCCGTGGGAAACAGCAACTCTGTGCTCTGTCATGTGCCCAAGGTCACAGACCAAGGACGCAGGAGAGCCAGGATGATGACCTCTGATCCCACATCTCCCGAGTTCTCACCGGTTCCCTGGGAGGAGGGGAATCTCCCTCTTCTTCCTCACTGTCTTGGCAGGAAAGGAGAACAGACAGAGGCTGTGGATCTTGGGGGAAAGGACGAAGTAAATCAGCCAAGAAAAAGAAAGCCCATGAAATAATCTAAATGTCAGGCTGCCAGGGCATTGAGGGTGCAGCAGGCAGCCCACCCTGGACTCATGCTTAAAAGTCAGTGCAGGCTGAGCACCGTGGCTCAAGCCTGTAATCTTAGCACTTTGGGAGGCCAAGGAGGGTGGATCACTTGAGGCCAGAAGTTCAAGACCAGCCTGGCCAACATGGTGAAGCCTCATCTCTACTAAGAATACAAAAAATAGCCAGGTGTGGTAACAAGCACCTATAGTCCCAGCTACTTGGGAGGCTGAGGCACAAGAATCACTTGAACCTAGGAAGCAGAGCTTGCAGTGAGCCAAGGTTGCACCACTCACTCCAGCCAAGGCAACAGAGTGAGACCCAGTCGCAAGAAATAAAAATAAAAGAGTCTGAGGTGGGCAGATCACAAGGTAAGGAGTTCGAGACCAGCCTGGCCAATTTGGTGAAACCCCATCTCTATTAAAAATACAAAAAAATTAGCCGGGCATGGTGGCACATGCCTGTAAATCCAGCTACTCGGGAGGCTGAGGCAGGAGAATTGCTTGAACCTGGGAGGTAGAGGTTGCAGTGAGCTGAGATCGCGCCACTGTATTCCAGCCTGGGCAGCAGAGTGAGACTCTATCTCAAAAAAAAGTCAATACAGCAGGAAGCCATGGAAGTGAGACACATTCTCAACCATGGACTTGTATTGTCTCCGCAGTAGCTGATGGGTATTAAAGTGATTACCTCGAAGCAGGCGTGACAAAACCAATCTCAAAGAAGCTGTTATACTATGGTCACTGGGAGTCTTTCAGCTGAGGGCTGTCACATTCCTGTCATTCCAAGCTTCCTTGCCTGAGCCTGAAGATGATCAGTAGGGTCTGAAATTTTTTTCTCTCTATCCTACTCTGTGCCAAGAGTGTCTCACGTGTGTGTGTGTGTGTGTGTGTAAGAGGATCTTGGGGTAAGGTTGGAGTGAGAGAATAATTTATTGCACATTTGACATATATTCATGAGCCTAAGTGCCAGGCACTGTTCAAAATGCTGAGAAGACATTATGAGGAAGTTATATAAGGTCTCTGCCCTCATGGAGCTTATCAGCTTGAAGGAATTATTTTGGTAGTTATAGTCAAAGTTTCCTTTTCCCTCCCCTTCCCTCCCTTTCCGTTCCCCCACCTTTCCTCCTCTCTGCTTCCTTTCCCAACCTCCCTTTTTCCCTCCCTCCCTTCCTTTCTCCCTTCCTTCTTTCCTTCCCTGATTTATTTAATAAATATTCTGGAATCAGACTGTATCCTAGCTTGGCTACTAATTAGCTAATGCAGTATTGGGCAAATTTCTTTTTTTTTAAGGAAGGAAGATGCCAGTTTTATTTAAACACAAAACATGCACATAGCTGTCTACTCATTTTCTTTGCTGCGCAGCCTAGCATTGGGGTTGGTGACTCTGATGGCCCGCTGGGCAGCTCTTTCCACCATGGCTTTGCTGTTCTTGGAGGAAACATTGTGAGCGATCTCATCACAGTAAGATTTGTTGCACATCAGCAGCACTTCCAGCTTCTTGACTTTGTGGGCAAATTTCTTAACCTCCCATTCCTTCCCATCGAGGACCCACTCACAGGATAAGCCCCACAGCTTCAGGAAAAACCAGCTGTGAGAAAGAGCCGAGAAACTGAATTCAAGCAGGGACTTGGCTCAAATCCTGTTGGGCTGGCGGGCTGAGGATGATGGATGAGGAGTTTGTGCAGGTCTGGGCGTGCTGCATCCTTTGTCCTGGCAGCCTTAGCATCCACTCTGTATCTCTGAGATTGACGAGGCAGGTGCACCTTGGGGCAAGCTACACACTGTACAAGTCGGAGCTTGGTTGGGGAGCACCGTCATCAACTAATGCTGTCTGTAGGACCCCATTCCAGCAAGACATCTGGGGGCCTGTAAGGGGGTTCATTCCCTGGAGAATGTCCCTGATCTATGTCCTAACAACACTCAGGTCCTTCTGTATCCTTTAGATAATTTGATTTATCCAAGAGTCTACTGTTGACACTTGGCCCTAAGTGGTCAGACACATGGGCTTGATGAGGAAATTCAGTGAGATCACAAGCCAAGAGCTCAGGGCAGAGCCACTGCTTAAGAAATGCTAGCTATTCTTGTCCTTAAGCCCTGGCTAAGTGCCAGGCATGTGCACGTCTATTCATACATGTGTGCACACACACACACATACACACACTCATGCAGAAAGCCATACACACATCCACATACCCACATCCCATACACATACACATCCATGCACCACATCCATACACATACACACGTACACCCACACCCACACACCCACACACACACATCTACATCCACACACATACATCCACATCCACACATCCACACATCTACATCCACACACATATATCCACATACACACATACACACACCACATATACACACACATTGATACACATCCACACACACATACACACAGACACATCCACACAAGCACACATCCACACATGCATCCACACACCCACACACCCCATTCACACACACAGCCACACACTCACACACCCCATTCACACACACATCCACACACACACCACATACATATATCCACACATCGACACCCACACATCCACATACACATCCACACACCACACACACATCCACACACCACACACATATACCCACACATCGACACCCACACACCCACACATCACATCCACACACACATCCACACACCATACACACATATCCACACATCCACACCCACACATACATCCACACACACACACATCCACACATCTACACACACATTCACATACCACATCCACACACATAGACGTATCTACACACACACACATCCACACACCCACACACCCCATTCACACACACACATATACAGACACATCCACACCTGCACACATCCATACACACACACACACACACACAAGAGGTTTTGACCTCTTGACCTCGTGATCCGGCTGCCTCGGCCTCCCGAAGTGCTAGGATTACAGGCATGAGCCACTATGCCTGGCCAGAACACAACTTTTTAAATGAGAGTCTGTCTTGAAAGACAACTGCGGCTTTTCAGAGATACTGCGCTGTGTAGATAAGGAATGTTCAACCCACATGACTCTGATGTTGCTAGGGACCCCATATCATTATTTTCCCCCATTTTAGAAATGCGGGAACTGGAATTCAGAGAGTCCACACAACCTGCCCAAGCTGATTGGCTTTTAAGAAAAATCTCAGGCCTATCTGAGAGCAGAGTGTGTGCTCGTGAAAGCCCCCAGCACAGGGTACCACCTCTGCGTTATGTCCCTCTTTCTTTTCTGTGGGTGATACAGAAAGACCTAGGATTTTGGAGTCAGATTGGCCTGAATTCAATTCCAACTTCAGGGTTGTTGGAAGTAGAAAAGTTCCTTTTAAAGTTTCCTTTCTTGTTAAGAATAAGTGTGCTAATAACTTTGTCAAGCCCTATCCTATGTAGCTGTTAGATACGCCATGCTTACAGGCACGTAGTACACTCTACGTCCTTGTACTTTAACCAAGATATCTGTGCTGAACGTGCTCACAGGCATGTCTCAGCTCTCCATTGCTTTTACCTGTTTAGAAAAGTTTTAAGTTATTAGCCAATCGGGTTTTAGTTTAGATTGTGAGGTCTGGCTCCAGCCAACGGAGATCAGACACAGCAGTAAGGACGACCCCAAATACATAAGGGATAAATTTGTGCATTTTCCTTTGTTCATTGTACTCTCGTGGCAAGATGGCTAGCAAGGGTACCCTTCCTGCAGTCCGGGAAGTGCAATTGCATCGTTGAAAGATCTTTTGTCTCAGTGCTAATTTTCCTTTGTGGCACTGAGCATCTATTTCCAACAAGGGTCTTGCTTAAAATAGGAGATAACAATACCCAGTTCCTTGGGTGGTCATGACAATCAAATGAGGCTTTTAAAGCATGCATAATGCCTTTATCTCAGTGCCCAGCACACAGTAGGTGATCAATCAATATTAGGTTTTCCTCTCTCCTCCACACCCTTCTATCTCAGTCACATCCCCAAAACACTCACATGAACCTGAGCTCGGACTCCCGGCGGACCAAGACTTCCCGGAGACGCTGAATTTTTGCCATCTCCAGCTCAATCTCCTCCGGCATCATGGTTGTCTCTGCCATGGAGATGATGTCCAGCTGATCTGTGCAGGAGACACGAAACGCAAGCGTCAGGACCCCAAGGCTGCACAGTGGGACAGACCTGATATGGCTCCAGGCCACAGGCTTTCCCGAGACCCTCATATGCCTTGAGGGCACACAGACCTCAGCCTGTGTTGCAAATGTGTATCCATGAGCGCACGCTTTGGAAACCAGAAAACATGTTTTCCACAGGAACTTTGCTTTTTTGTGTGTGTGAGACAGTCATGCTCTGTTGCCCAGGCTGGAGTGCAGTTGTGTGATCTTGATCTCAGCTCACTGTAAACTCCACCTCCTGGGTTTGAGCGATTCTCCCGGCTTATCCTCTGGAGTAGCTGGGATTGCAGGTGTGTGCCACCACGCCAGACTAATTTTTGTATTTTTCATAGAGATAGGGTTTCACTGTGTTGACCAGGCTGGTCTTGAACTCCTGACCTTGTAATCCATATGCCTTGGCCTCCCAAATTGCTCGAATTACAGGCGTGAGCCACCACGCCTGGCCAGACACAATTTTTTAAAAGCTGAAAAAGTACACTACAATGTTAGCCATTCAAATGTTAATATATATGCATGTGTGTATATATTTATACTATTATATACATATGCATCTATCCATCGTGATATGGGTCTTATTTTTATCATATGAAGTTAGGATCTCACTATTTCATCACATGTTCTTTTCACTTAGCAACACGCTGTGAGCGCTCCTGCCTGTCCTTGGATGGTCTTCCTCAGCAGCAGTGTGGAAGGCGGGGTGGTTCTCTATTTGTGGCTGTATCATGACGCGCTTAGGCAATCCACAGACGTGTAGGTTGTTTCCTATTTTTCCCCACTGTAATCATGGGGAAAAAAATGTAAGAATTATTTTCACTGTAGGAATGTTCCAGTGAGGAAGATTCTCAAAGTGAAATCTTCGCACACATCTACAGGATTCCTTCTGGCTGTTTCTAGGGTGAATGGCTGAGTTTATAAGGGACATGCTATTCAAAGCCTTTGATCTGTAGTTGGGGAGGCTCATGAGAGGACATGTTTTTGGTGTACCCTGAGACACTATCACATCACCTGTATCTGCTAACTCCTTCCACACCCACCCCCAAGATGAAAGCCACCCCACGCCACAGTTCTACAAGGGCGTCTGTCTTTTTTCCTTATGCTCAAGAAATAATCAAAGTTGGTATACTTTATACCCGTGATTTGGAAAGTTGTTCTTTTTTCTTTTCCTTTTTCTTTTTTTTTTTTTTTTTTTGAGATGAGGTCTCCCTCTGTTGCCCAGGCATGAGGGTAGTGGCGTGATCTCAGCTCACTGCAAATTCTGCCTCCAGGGTTCAAGCGATTCTCCTGCCTCAGCCTTCTAAGTAGCTGGGATTACAGGCTCGTGCCACCATGCCTAGCTAATTTTTATATTTTTAGTAGAGTTGGGGTTTCACCATGAGCAGGAGTTGGCCAGGCTGGTCTTGAATTCGTGCTCTCAAGTCATCAGCCCATCTTGGCCTCCCATAGTGCTGGGATTACAGGTATGAGCCACCATACCCGGCTTGCTTTCTTCTTTTTGTAGAAGCAGGGTCTCCCTATATGGCCCAGACTGGTCTTGAACATTCGGCCTCAAGCAATCCTCCTGCCTCAGCCTCCCAAAACGCTGGGATTATTTACAGGTGTGAGCCAGTGTGCCCATTAAAAGTTGTCCTCTTTCTACTTGTTTGTCTCCCTCCTAGGTCCTGGGGCCCTGGCCCCTGCATACGTGCACAGGGCTTAGGGTGCTCTGATTTCAGGTTTCCCTGAAGTCAGTCCCTGCCTGCTAGGGTGTCTGGATAGAACAGCACCCTCTTCCAGGAGCCCACCTGATGCATTTGTCCACCTGTGGGCCTCTCCTGGCCCTGGGTTTTTCAGCAGGCATTGGATTCTTGGTAAATTGGCATACCTTTCCATGACCTACCCTCCAAAGTGTCCATTCCATGTGCCAAAGTTATCTGTATGCCCTCCACCAATCAAAACACCTTATTTTGCTGAGGAGACAGGAAGAAGGTACTTCTCTGGAGCTGATTCTCATATTGAAATTAATAGCCTCTCTTCATTCTCTCTGAGATGATTCCTTTTTTTTTTTTTTCCTTTATTTTTGAGGCCAAGTCTTGCTCTGTTGCCCAGGCTGGAGTGCAGTGGTACAATCTTGGCTCACTGCAACCTCTGCCTCCCGAGTACCAGCAATTCTCCTGCCTCAGCCTCCTGAGTAGCTGGAACCACAGGCACATGCCACCATGCCCGGCTAATTTTTTGTATTTTTAGTAGAGACGGGATTTCACCATTTTGGCCAAGCTGGTCTTGAACTCCTGACTTGAGAGGATCCACCAGCCTTGACCTCCCAAAGTGTTGGGATTACAGGTGTCAGCCGCCATGCCTGGCCTGACAATTCCTAGTGTTCAAGAGAAACAGTAACAAAGGCAATGGAAAAGGCCAAGCGATTACCTGGGGAGAGGAAAAAATTTGACCTGATGGTCACAGACCTGCTAAAGATTTTCTCCTCGGTTGGGTGTGTTGGCTCACACCTGCAATCCCAGCACTTTGGGAGCCCGAGGTGGGTGGATCACGAGGTCAGGAGGTCAAGATCAGCCTGGCCAAGATGGTGAAACCCTGTCTCTACTAAAAATACAAAAATTAGCCAGGCATGGTGGCGTGCACCTGTAATCCCAGCTACTCAGGAGGCTGAGGCAGGGAATTGTTTGAACCCGGCAGGAAGAGGTTGCAGTGAGATGAGATCCTGACACTGCACTGCAGCCTGGGCAACAGGGTAAGACTCCATCTCAAAAAAATAAATAAAAAATTTGTTCTCTTTGAGTTCAGCATCTCAGAGCAATGTCTGCTTCTTTTATATTTTCAGGGAGCTCCAATATTTCATAAAACAGATAAGTGTAGAACCTGCTATTGGGTTGGAGACGGGTCACCGACCAACTGTATCAGTGGGAGGAAAAGAGGGGAGGTGGGTGAATGGGAAAAATGTGAAATTGGAGAGATTCACAATTGCCTTCTCCCTGCCTT
>NW_016107319.1:716343-718673 GCF_001604975.1 Cebus imitator
ATTTTTAGTAGAGACAGGATGTCACCATGTTGGCCAGGATGGTCTCGATCTCTTGACCTCGTGATCTGCCCGCCTCAGCCTCCCAAAGTGCTGGGATTACAGGCATGAGCCACCGTGCCCAGCCTCTCCCTGCCTTCTAAAGATGGCAGGTCCCGAAGATTATCTGCCCACCTGACCAAGCCTGTGCCAGAGAAGGGTGAAACGGGAGACATTAGTAGAGGGAAGGGAGGGAGTGTCAAAGAGAAGCGGGTAGGAGAGAGGTCAGAGGAGCCGTCTCAGGCTGTGGCTTGGGGAGAGAACATGATGTCTATCTGCAGAGGATTTGTGGGTAATGTCTCATGTGATGTCCTGGCTAAAGATCTCCTGAGATCGGCTGGGCGCGGTGGCTCATGCCTGTAATCCCAGCACTTTGGGAAGCCAAGGTGGGTGGCTCATTAGGTCAGGAGATCAAGACCATCCTGGCCAACATGGTGAAACCCTGTCTCTACTAAAAACACAAAAATTAGCCATGGTGGCAGGTACCTGTAGTCCCAGACACTTGGGAGGCTGAGACAAGAGAATTGCTCGAACCCAGGAGGGAGAGGTTGCAGTGTGCCGAGATTGTGCCACTGCAATGCAGCCTGGCTACAGAGCAAGACTGTGTCTCAAAAAAAAGAAAAAGAAAAAGAAAGATCTCCTGGGGTCATCTGGTTATGCTTCAAGGCCCCGGAATCCAATTTTGGGTCCTACCACTGTCCCTGACACCATGCTGAGATGGCTCCTGGAATTGGTGCAGTGCGGTTGGGCTTGAGGAAGGAGGGAAGAAGGGAGGGATAGGATCAAAATATTAATACTGGTCGGACACAGTGGCTCATGCCTGTAATCCCAGCACTTTGAGAGGCTGAAATGGACAGATCACCTGAGATCAGGAGTTTGAGACCAGCATTATCAATGTGGCGAAACCCTATCTCTACTAAAAATACAAAATTTAGCCTGGCATGGTGGCAGGTGCCTGTAATTCCAGCTACTTGGGAGGCCAAGGCATGAGAATCGTGTGAACCTGGGAGGCGGAGGCTACAGTGATCCGAGATCGCACCACTGTACTCCAGCCTGAGCGACAGAGTGAGACTCCATCTAAAAAATAAAAATAAAAAAAAAGATACTGAGTGCTACTGTGTACTGTGATGCTAGCAAGCTAGAAGACCAGCCTCCTGGAATCAGATGGCCTGGCTTTGAGTTCCAGTTCTCCTCCCTGGCTGTGTAGGCTTGGGGAGTTTGTTAACCTCTCAGCGGCTCCGTTTCTCCTCTAAGATGAGGATAGGAAGAGAGCTCACCACCCAAAACAAACATGAGGGATGAATCACTCCAGCACATTATGTTCAATATATGCTTGTGATTGCCCTCACTACAACCGCCATCCATACCTGCTCTGCCTGTCACCTCTTTTAACCCTCGCCGTAAGCCAGCAGGTTCAGTAGGTTCTCACTTTCACAAGCAAACGAAGGCTCAGTGCTGGCAAGGGAAACAGCTAAGTCCTGGTCTGGCTCCAAATTCCCGCTCTTTGACCCTCATAGCTGCCTGTGGTCCATGCAGTTGTCCTAAGTCCAACACCCCCCCGTTCATTCCCATCTCAGAGTCAAGTGTGGTGCCATAACAAGTCACAGCCAATGGGGAGGCTTAAGAGGAAGGCCGGGCGCGGTGGCTCAAGCCTGTAATCCCAGCACTTTGGGAGGCCAAGATGGGTGGATCACCAGGTTAAGAGATCGAGACTATCCTGGCCAACACGGTGAAACCCCGTCTCTACTAAAAATCCAAAAATTTGCTGGATGTGGTGGTGGGCACCTGTGATCCCAGCTACTTGGGAGACTGAGGCAGGAGAATCACTTGAACCAGGGAGGCAGAGGTTGCAGTGAGCTGAGATCGTGCCACTGCACTCCAGCCTGGCAACAGAGAATGACTCCGTCTCACAAAGAAACAAAGAGGAATCTGGTCTCTTAGAGTTCAGGAAGCCAGAAGTCCGAAACCAAGGTGCTGGCAGGGCCGTGGGCTCTCTAAAGTCTCTGGGGATGGATCTTTTCTTGGCTCTTGCAGCCCATGGTGGCTCTTTGGTTTGTAGTATTAGGTTGGTGCAAAAGTTATTGCCGTTTTTGCCACAAAGGAATATAGCATCATTCGAACCTCTGCCTCTGTTTTCATAGGGTCTTCCTCTGTGTGTCCCTTTCGGTCTCATTAGATTCAGGGCCCACCCTAAGCCAATGTGAGCTCGTCTGGATCCTTATCTGAATTACCCTGCAAAGACGTTATTTCCAAATAAGGTCCCATTCAGAATTTTTTTTTTTTTTTTTTTTTTT
>NW_016107319.1:718705-725638 GCF_001604975.1 Cebus imitator
GAGTCTTGCTCTGTCGCCAGGCTGGAGTGCAGTGGCACGATCTCTGCTCACTGCAACCTCCGCCGCCCGAGCTCAAGCGATTCTCCTGCCTCAGCCTCCTGAGTGGTTGGGACTATAGGCATGTGCCACCACACTTGGCTAATTTTTGTATTTTTCAGTAGAGACGGGGTTTAACCATATTGGCCAGGATGGTCTCGATCTCTTGACCTTGTGATCCGCCCGCCTTGGCCTCCCAAAGTGCTGAGCTCACAGGTGTGAGCCACCGCGCCCAACCCTCACATTCTGAAGTTATAAGATGCACATGAACTTCAGGCCACAAACCCACAAGGACGAATGGCCGCAGCCTTGCAAGCTTCCTGACAACAATGTCACTCTCTCCAGGGCCTTTACACCCTGCACATGGAGCACAGCCTCGGCTGGAAGCAGCAGGAGCCCCGGGAGATGGCCAGGGAGTGAGGAAGTGCGTGGGGCAGTTGGGGGTCTGGCAAAAAACGGCTGGGTAGGGGCAGTGGCAGAAATCCTCATTTGTCACCAGTCATCAGCTACAAGACCTCGAATGAGTCCTTTTACTAGGTCTTTGTATCACTTTCCTCCTGTGCACACCGAAGTTCAATAGTTACCTGTGCTGGAGGCTTTCTGTGTATTCTCTTATTTAATCCCTATTTTATAGATGATGACTCTGAGGCTTAGAGAAGGAAAGTGACCCAGCTTGCGCACACTGTATCTCTCTTTTCTCCCTTTCTCCAGCCACTCCACAACCATGTGGCCTCAACCACGTGACCTTAACCACGCAATCCAGCCTCCTGGTGAGGGCTGAATGCATCTGTGGCTGTGAAAGTGCGTGGTTAACCACCCCACGATATGAGTATCCTTGTTTTTCTCATCACAGTTCAGATGGGCAACCTGATTTCCATGGGGCAGATGCTGAAAATGGCAACACACCCTGGGACGAGGCGTGGGACAAAGAGAATTAATCACACCCAGGAACTGGCATTTTACCTCCATCCCCGGGGGAGGGCGGAGGCGGTGGCTGCCAGGCTCCAGGTGCTTAGCTGGGATTTGGGGCAAAGAATGGAACAAAGACCTATGTTGAAAAGCCTTGCTTAAGGGTGTTTTTCTTCCCCAAGAGAAAGGAACGAAGTCTAAACCTTGAATCAGATACAGATTGCTAGAATCCTTTGTTGCCATGAGGCTGTCTCTGAACCAGGCACTGTGATGGGCTCATTGTAAACCTCACCTCTTTTTTTTTTTTTTTTGAGATAGGATCTTGCTCTGTCTCCCAGGCTGGAGGGCAGTGGCCTGATCTCGGCTCACTGTAGCCTCAGCCTCCCAGGCTCAGCGTCCCGAGTAGCTGACGTTACAGGTTCGCTCCACCACACCAGCTAATTTTTTTGTATTATTGTAGAGACTGGGTTTTGCCGTGTTGCCCAGGCTGGTCTCCAACTCCTGAGCTCTGGTGATCTGCCCGCCTCAGCCTCCCAAAGTGATTACTGGAATGAATCTCATCTCATTTAGCCTTCACGATACCCTAAGCCAGGGGACCAAATCCAGCCCAAAGCTTGACGTTGTCAGTGGAGTAGCTCTGGATCACTGATCACGCTCATCCATTTATAGTCATTGGTGGCTGCTTTTGCATGGCAAAACAGAATAGTTGCCACAGAGACTCCCTGGCCCATGACGCCTCAATTATTTTCTACCTGGCTCTATAGAAAAAGTTGGCGAACCCCTGCCCTGGGTGGGATACTGTAATTTCTGCAGTTTTTTTTTTTTTTTTTTTTTTTTTTTTTTTTTGAGGCCGAGTTTTGCTCTTGTTGCCCCGGCTGGAGTGCCCTGGTATGATCTTGCCTCACTGCAATCTCCGCCTCCCGGGTTCAAGCAATGCTCCTGTCTCAGCCTCCCAAGCGGCTAGGACTACAGGCGCGTGCCACCATGCGCAGCTAATTTTTTTTTTTTTAAGTAGAGACAGGGTTTCACCATGTTGGCCAGGATGGTCTCGATCTCTTGACCTCATGATCCACCCGCCTCGGCCTCCCAAAGTGCTGGGATTACAAAGTGCTGAGCTACTGCGCCCAGGCAATTTCTCCAATTTAAAGGTTATGAAAGCCAGGTTTACTCAGTAATGATAATAACTAACATTTTTCGAGCATTTATCACATGCCACGACCTGTGCGTTACCTTATATGATTCTCAAAACAGCCCTGGGTGGTCAGTGCTATTATCCCATTTCACAGATGGGGAAGTCAAGGCTCAGGAAAGGGAGTTAGTGAGGGAGATTTAAAACAAGGTCTGTCCTACTCCAAAGCTGTTGTAATCAACCATATTCCTGTAAGAACCACCTCTCTATAAAAGTGCCATCATCATTATAACAAAGATTGTATTGCTTTAGACACAGAAGGAGTAGTTATTCTCAGGCGTTAGTTAGCGGGCATGGTCAATATCTAGGGAGGTTGTTTAAGAAACAATTCCCTGCCTCCACCTCCAGGGATTAGGATAAATCTGGGTTGAGGTATCCTGTCCAGGGACCTTCATAAAGGAGGTCTTCAGATCAAACTTAAAAATGCAGATACAGGACCTGAATAAATGAATATCTCACATGGTTGGTTTTTTCCAGTCTGAACTTGTGTAATAGAAATTAGCCTGATAGGCTGTTCCTTTCCTGATCACATTTTTCAGCTACAAGTCAGGCATCCAACAGCTGCCAAGGAAATGTCTCCACAAGGAGGACAAATTATGGGAGGAGATGGGAGGAGCATTTCGAGCTGACTAGCTAGAGACAATGGCCGCCACGAGCCTCTTGTGCATACTTCCAAGCCAGGGTTGCTTGCTCTGTGGAAAGAGCAGAGCATGAAGCCACAGACGTCCCCAGGACTCCAACTGCCATTGCTGTCACCGAGCTTCCAGGAGCTGAGTCACTTCTGGGGGAAGAGGCAGCTAAATCCATCTTCCCATCCCCAAATGCCACCCCAGGGAGGTGCGTGCTTCCTGAGCAGTGGCACCAGCAAACAAGTACTGAGTACCCGGGCAGCACTGGGGTATGCCAGCAGGTTTAATCACTGATCTCAAAACAAAAAGTAAGGCTCCCCAGGGACAGGAGTGGTGGGGTGATGGAGGACGAGAGCTGGTGATCTAGAAACTTCTAGTTTAAATATAAGCTTGGAGGGTTAAACTGCTGGGGAACCAGAGAGATACCTTCCCTAGCCCATCTTTTCCAATCAGGGGTCATGGTAGAAATTTAAGCCCAGGATGCCCAGCACAACCCCTCTTTTTACTTCTGCTTCATAACTTTCTTTGCCTAGTACCAGCCAGCCCCAGAGTGCACTCATCTTGGGCATTTACTGTGAGCCACGATCTAGCTCATATCAACTACTTTCTGGATTAGTAAAATGAGGCTTAGAGAGGTCATAAAGGAGTGGTCAAACTCACTCACTCAATTGTTTTTTTTTTTTTTTCTTTAGCCAGGGGAAAGCGTGAACACAGTCCCCCACTACCACAGATTATGCAGTCGAGTTTCCCACATTTGGGGAAATGGCAGGGGTCAGCACATCCGGAGTGCAATAGATAAGCCTCGCCCTGGGAAAACCACCTTCGTGGTCATGGCATCTCCCCTGCCAGGTAAGTATCATTCACTCCATTGTTAAAGAAACACCAGGGGTTCTGTCTAGATCCTACTACTTGCTGCAGAGAAAGCCAATCACTGACACAATGACTATGACCAGGGAAAAAGGCTTTAATTGGGTGCTGCAGCTGAGGAGATGGAAATTCAGCCTCAAATCTGTCTCCACAACCCACTAAAGTTAGAGGTAGCAAGGAAGAAATGTAACTACATGTTACATTGTGATATATCCCTATTTTTTTTTTCTGGGTAAAAAGGATTAGTAAGGGGTAAGGAAGAGAATCTGGTCAATAGGCTGCAAGTGGCTGGTCAGGCAATTGTGATGGTTGAGGAGTCTGGTATTTCATTGTCTGCACATGGTGATCTGGTAAATTTCAATTCTTTAATACTATCTGGGCGCCTACAGGTCAGTTTCTTGAGAACAGGACTCAGGTAAGATAAATGTAACTTTCTCAAATTTTAAGATTAAGAGGGTCAATTTTTATGTTTATTCAAAAGGAATCATAAACACTTTGAAGGGAGCAGTTGGGTCCGGGGGCACAATGAGTGGCGGAGCTGAAACTCAAGCCCAGATCTATCTGATCCCACTGCCCGTGCTCTAAGGTCAGAAGAGCTACAGAACGGTGTTTTCAAAACTCTCAACACTGTAGAATTCACCCCGACTACATATTCTGTGCTCTATCATGTGCTACTCAATATGTCACGACGTTCACTTTTTTTACTCGAACTTTATAAAGGAAATGTCATATGACTTCCACGGATAATAAGTGACTCTTACTTGGCATAATTAGAAAATAGCCGCAAAAATAAAACTGATGAAAACAAAGCGATACTGTTAAATTCTACTATCTAGCCTTCTTAAGGTTCAGTTAGAAGCTTGAATTTTCTTTCTTAACAAGGTGAATCAGCATTAAAGACAAAGCTAGCATCAAATTGTGGCTTTCTCCTTTTGGTAATCAGAAAGGTTGATAACTGGGGAAAAAAAGGAGTAGCTTTCCTGAAGGGTAAAACAATTAATTGCTGTTTGATGCTACAAGCATTAGAGTACCACTGGGGGTACCTATCCCACCCCCTGAGAATTGTAGTCCTTTGCGTTGGAAAGGTCTTAAAGGTCTTGTTGGTCAGCCTCATACCTATGTGGGATAGGATGTAAAATGACTTGGCAAGACATGGCTCTGAGGGTCCCTCAATAAACAGTTCTCATTGAAAATTCAATGCAGTGGCTCATGCCTGTAATCCCAGCACTTTGGGAGGCTGAGGTGGGCCGATCATGAGGTCACAAGATCGAGACCATCCTGGCCAGCATGGGGAAACCCCATGTCTACTAAAAATACAGAAATTAGCTGGGCATGGTGGTGTGTGCCTGTAGTCCCAGCTACTCGGGGAGTTGAGGCAGGAGAATCACTTGAATCCGGGAGGCGGAGGTCACAGTGGTCTGAGATTGCACCACTGTACCCCAGCCTGGCGACAGAGCAAGACTCTGTCAAAAAAGAAAGAGAGAGAGAGAGAAAAAGAAAAGAAAATTCAATGAGAACTCAAGCTGAAAGGACAATTCTCAGCCATGGGTTAAGTCCTACCCAAAGAGGAATCTCATTTTGAGCAATTATTTCAACCTAGCTCATATAACAAAGGCAATTAAATGAAGGGCGGGGGCTATTCATGTCATCAATGGAATATACTTGGGCCAGAGAGGTTGCATTTAGGCTTGATATGAGGGACTGGGGTAGGGGGAGTCAGTGTTGAGGGAGAACCAACTTTCACCTAGCATGTCCCTTTCTCTTCTTTGGGTTTTTAAATGCTTTTTATTTTGGCATAATTTTAGATTTATAGAAAATTTGGCTGGATGCGGTGGCTCATGTCTGTACTCACAGTGCTTTGGGAGGCTTAGGGAAGAGGATCACTTGAAGTCAAGAGTTTAAGACCAGCCTGGGCAGCATAGCAGGAACCCATCTCTACAAAAATAAAATGTAAACATTAGCCGGGTGTGGTGGCACATGACTGTGGTCCCAGCTACTTGGGAGGCTGAAGTGGCAGGATCGCTTGGGTCCAGGAGTTTGAGTCTTCAGTGAGCTATGATGGTGCCACTCTACTCCAGCCTGGGTGACAAACTAAGACACTATTTCAAAAAAAAAAAAAAAAAGATTTTAAGAAAAGTTGCAAAGAGCATACAGAATTCCCCTCTACTCCTCACTCAATTTCCACTATTGTTAACATTACCAAGAAGCTGACATTGGTGCATTGTTATTAACTATATTGATTGAAATTTTACCCATTTACCAGTGGTCAGATGCTACCTTTTCAAAACATTTAAAATTAAAAAGGGAGAAAAGAAAAGGGGCTGATGTGTGCAGGCACCATGGGGAGCCAGGTCAGCCTTCGAAGAGAACAAGAGAGGGGCGTGGTGCTGGGTGTGGGCTTTGGGGTTTCAGAGTCTAGTTCTCATGTTTGACTCATCCATCAGTGACTCTGGGTGCCTCAGTTTCTTTATTTGTCACACTGGGGAACAATCATACCCATCTCACAGGTGATTCATGTAAGTGCCAAGCATATAGAAAGTTCTCTGTAATTACATTTGCTCTTACCTCCACCAAATAACTATGCATCGAGAACCTGCTTTGTGGAAGACCTGGCTCTAAGCCATAGGGTTGCAGCAATGAGCAAAACAGACACAAACCTCTGCCTTTGTGGACCTGAGCTTGTAGCAAGAGGCTTACGGCGCTGGGGAGAAAACTTGCTCTAAGAATCTGCAAGGGTCACTGGCTCAAGACAGACATCGCTTCAAGTCCTGGCTCTACCACTAACTGTGCGACCCGGGCAAATGACTTGATCTCCCCAAGATCAAGTCAGTTTCCTCTTCTGTGAAATGGGAACAGTAACTCCTACCTCATGAAGTTGCTGCTGTCGGGATGAAATGGGATAATATATTTGCCCCTCAGTATCCATGTGGGATTGAGTTCCAGGCCTCCCTGTGGATACCAAAAGCCTTGGATGTTCAAGTTCCTGATACAACGCACTGTAGTATTTGCATATAACCTCCACACATCCTCCTGTAGACTTTGAATCATCTCTAGATTATTTATAATCCCTAATATGACGCCTACACATCGCTTCATTTACATAGATTCAGCGTAGTACTCGAAAGTTTTGCTTCTTGGAAATTTGCGGATTTTTTTGTGAATATTTTCCATCCACAATTGGTTGAATCTGCAAATGCGGAATCCACAGATACAGAGGACCAACTGTATACCTCATGTGCTTGGTGGAGTACCTGGACCAACTGTAGGCATCATGTGCTTGGTGGAGTACCTGGACCAACTGTA
>NW_016107319.1:726083-734216 GCF_001604975.1 Cebus imitator
CTTGGTGGAGTACCTGGACCAACTGTATGCATCATGTGCTTGGTGGAGTACCTGGACCAACTGTATGCATCATGTGCTTGGTGGAGTACCTGGACATCACAGAGAGTGGTCAGTAGCACTATTCCCACCATCACATTGCCTTTCTCTGCAAGAAGCCAGACTAACACTGGGGAGAAAGTAAAATCAGAGTCACCATCAGATTTGAAGAACACAGACTCATGGTCACGGAAGCCATCTCTGCACCCCTCTAGGTGAGACCACAGCCCTGCAGCTCCAACAGACCCATACCTGCCCTGAGAGGAGACTCTAGAGGGGCCCCCACCAGCCTGTTGTCAAGGAGCCCATTCCTGGTATTGGCCCAACAGGAAGTCTGGATTCCCAAGAGAATATATCTGCACCCCTTGACCAGGAAACCAACATCTGAAGGCATTTCAAAGGCTTCTGGTGGCACTCCAGCCTTCGTTGTCACCAATCATTCATGTAGGAAAGCAGCTCATTCCAACCCCCAAGCATCCTATTATGGGATGCACCAAGCGCCTCGCCTTCTTTCTATGACGTGGATGTAATGGGAAGCTGCCGGTTGCTTTTAATGAGTCACCATTTTCCAAAGAATGAAGTCACTGCTTTTAACTCAGAAGTTCCCAGCTGCTCCTTTTCCCCCAGCCTGCCTTGTGAAGAAGATGGCACTGGATCCCTGAGAGCGATCATACGTTTCCTTGCACTCTGCCATCCCCTACATCCCGTCTCTGTGACCCCACGCGGAAGATTTTGCAGCTGAGAAAACTGACAGCCTTCAGATCCTGGCTATGACTCCTATTCTCCAATGGCACCTCAGGCACATTTTTTTAACTTCTCTGGATTTCTATTTTCCCAGCCACATCTGCCATGTCAAAGGACACAAAAGTAATCAGGGAGGACGCACCAACAGTGGGTGAAGACGCAGGCGTTGGCCTTAAGCAGACATGAGTTGACGGCCCGGCGCCACGTCTTTCTAATGGCCGACCTTGGCAAATGCCCTAACCTCTCAGAGCTTCAGTTTCCTGTAAATTGGGGGTCATAAAAGAAAGAATGTACAGACCAGCACAGTCCAACTGAAAAACACTAGCCACACATGTAATTTTGAACATTCCAGGAACCACATTCTAAAAAAAAAAAGAGCTGGGTGCCGAGGCACATGCCCGTAATCCTAGCCCTTTGGGAGGCAGAGGTGGGCATATCACTTGAGGTCAGGAGTTCGAGACCAGCCTAACCAATATGGCGAAACTCTGTCTCTCCTAAAAATACAAATATTAGCTGGGTGTGGTGGCATGTGACTGTAATCCCAGCTACTTGGGAGGCTGAGGCAGGAGAATTGCTTGCACCTGAGAGGTAGAGGTTGCAGTGAGCAGATATTGCACCACTGCACTCCAGCCTGGGCGACAGAGGAAGCCTCAATCTCAACAACAACAGTAACAAAAATTAGCTGGGCATGGTGGCAGGTAGGTGCCTATAATCCCAGCTATTCAGGAGGCTGAGGCAAGAGAATTACCTGAACCTGGGAGGCGGAGGTTGCAGTGAGGCAAGATTGTGCCACTGTGCTCCAGCCCAGGCGACAGAATGAGACTCCGTCTCAAAAAAACAAAACTAAAACTAACAAGAGGTGGTTGCAGAGGCACGTGCCTGTAGTCCCAGCTGCTCTGAAGGCTGAGGCAGGGGGATCGTTTGAGTCCAACCTAGGCAACATAGCAACAGGACCCTGTGTCTTGAAAAGAAAAACAAAAACAAAGATAAAAAGAAATGGGAGAAAGATTAATTTCAGTAACATATTTTATTTAATCCAATAGATCTAAAGGATTATCAGTTCAAAATATAATCAATATTTTAAAGATATAAATCAGATGTTTTATATCCTTTTTGGAGGGAGCATGGGCGTTTCAAGTCCAGTATGTATTTTTTACCTTTTGAATAGATCTCAATTTAGGCCAGGCGTGGTGGTTCACGCCTGTGATCCCAGCACTTTGGAAGGCTGAGGCAGGCAGATCACCTGAGGTCAGGAGTTCGAGACCAGCCTGGACAGCATGGTGAAACCCCATCTCTACTAAAAATACAAAAATTAGCCGGGTCTGGTGGCACATGCCTGTAGTCCCAGCTATTCGGGAGGCTGAGGCAGGAGGATCACTTGAACCTGGGGGATGGAGGTTGCAGTGAGCCGAGATTATGCCACTGCACTCCAGCTTGGGTGACAGAGTGAGACTCCGTCTCAAAACTAAAGAAAGAAAGAATTGATTTCAATTTGGAATGGCCACATTTCAAGTGCTTTCAAGTCCCAAGTCCTTGTTCACTATCCTGGAACACTCTGTTCCTCTCTTTCTTCATTTCTCCCTGATACCTTCTCCTTCCTCAAAGATTCTTTCTCCCTGAGGTATTTCTCCATTTCAGGACTCTTCTGCCTTCCCTTTTAACCACTGTCATTAGAGGGCTTCTGAGGGACCCTCTCATCCCACCTCCAGCCCCCAGCAGCCTATAGGTGGCCCTGCCTTTGGTCAGAGGCTCAGCGCATTCAACCTGTGTGGAACCCCAGGTCACATGGGATCCTCCCCTTCAGCAGGGACTGTGAGGAAACCCGTAGAAGGAACGTGTGGGGTGCAGGCCACACAGGTTATCTGTCCCCTAAATCTTGATAGGACTGGCTCGGCTGTGATCCAGAATCATGCAGAATGTATGCCTGACATCAACTCTCTCAGGCAGTGCAGTCTGTCGGGAGCCAGGAAGGTGGGGGTAAGGACACAGGTATCTCTGTGGAGGGGTCTCCACCAGCAGCGTCCGAACAAAGGCACCAGAAAACCGGAGACTGACCGTGAGAAGTTGCAAAGAGCATACAGAATTCCCCTCTACTCCTCACTCCATTTCCACTATTTGTTAACATTACCAAGAAACTGACATTGGTGCATGGCTATCAACTATATTGATTGAATATACTGATTGAGTGATAAGGGGCGAGTGAGGTTTTCCTGTACTTTCATCCCTTTGTTTCCCCACTCCCTACCCCCGACTCCTTGCCTGGAGCTAGAAGGTCTTTGGTGAGCTGAAGGAGACAGCTTATTAAATAATAATGACATGGCATCTTCCCGCAAGAGATGGTCAGGGTTGGCAAGAGAAAAACTCATCTTTCAGATTCTCTGAACAACCTGAATGATGAGCTGGAAGAAATGTCCAGAGCCTCAGAAATCGAACACTCTCCCTCCAGGAAGGAACTGGGAGGAAGGAAAGGGAGGCAGACAGAAGGTGTCCACGGATGCCCATCCCAGGAGGACTCTGGAAGAAGCTGTGGTCCTTCCTCCTTCATGAACCACAAGGGTATGCAGAACTGGTTGACAGTAGGAATTTCTTTCTATAAACAGGCTCTTCCTCTGCGACCTCCCAGAAGTCCCAGATCTTAGAGGTCTGGGTACAAAGAAACTACAAAGGAGAGCATTTGATGCCCTTGACTTTTTTTTTTTTTTTTTTTTTTTTTTTTTTTTTACTGATTTTATTTATTTATTTTTGGAGAGACATACATTTTATTTTTTTTGAGACAGAGTCTTGTTCTATCTCCCAGCCTGGACTGCAGTGAAATGATCTCAGCTCACTGCAACCTCCACCTCCCAGGTTCGAGCGATTTTCCTGCCTTAGCCTCCCTAGTAGCTGGAATTACAGGTACCTGCCACTGTGCCCGGCTAATTTTTGTATTTTTAGTAGAGATGAGCTCTCACCATGTTGTCCAGGCTGGGCCCTTGACTTCTGCAGTGAAATCGGAAATAAGGGTGCAGGTTGAAGAGGTGAGATTGAGCAGAAGAGAGGCTGAGTTAGCCCATCTAGGGAGGCATCCTGGGAGGACCCAAGACGTGAGACAATGAGTTCCTTTCACAAGAAAGACAAACTCCAGGCGAAGCCTGTGGAGGTGTAATCTGAGAACTTCTGAAGACTCATTCTGAGAGCAGGAGCCAAGGCTAGAGCAAGCGCTTTGTCTCACCGCTGCTCCATAGGCTGTGAGCGCTGTGACATTTGGGGTTGGATGCTTCTTCGTGCTGGGGGCTGTGCAAACACCGTAGGGTGTGCAGCAGCATCCCTGGGCTTTCCCACTGGCTGCCAGTAGCATCCTCTCCCCAACCCGAAATGTCTTCAGACACTGGCAAGCATCCCCTGGGGGACAAAATCGCCCTTTGTTGAGAACCACAGGATCTGACTCAGGGTCTTTATCCTCCTTTTCTTCCTCTCTTTTCCTTCCTTTCCTCCTTTCTTCCTTCCTTAGTTCCTTCTTTCCTTCCTTTCTTCCTTTTTCTTTTTCCTTCCTTCCTTTCTTCCTTCCCTTCCTATCTCCTTTTTCTTTTTTCCCCTTTTCTTTCCTTTTTCCTTTTTCATTTCCTTTCCTTTTTTTTTTTTTTTTTCTTAAACAAGGTCTCTATTACCCAGGCTGGAGTGCAGTGGTGTGATCACAGCTCACTGCAGCCTCAATCTCCTGGGCTCAAGCAATCCTCCCACTTCAGCGTCCTGAATAGGTGGGACCATGGGTGTCCACCACTGCATTCTTTTAATTTTATAGAGACAGAGTCTCACTGTGTCACCCAAGCTGATCTTAAACCAGGCTCAAGTGATCCTCCCACCTCAGCCTCCCAAAATGACGGGGTTACAGGCATGAGCCACCCCACCCAGCCTAAACCCAGAGTTTTTTATTGTGCTCCTAGGACACAGGTGTGAGACTCACCTAGGTGTGGTTAAAAAAAAAATCCATCTCCCTGGGCTTCTCTTGGATCTACTGAATCAAAATCTCCCCCGAGAACACCCAGCAAGCTGCCCTTCAAGATGGTTATTCTTCATTAAACTCCGTATACCCCCATTTCATGAAATGGGAAGGATAATGATAGTATCTATCTCAACACTTGATACGGAGATTAAGTGAGGGGATTCCCACGTTGAACACAGTGTGCTAAATGTTAGCTATTATCACTCACGTAAAGATGGAGAAGCACTGGTTTGGAGAGAGATGCATTGAATGCTCTTGAAGAGAGGGAAGAACAGGAAGCCGGGGGCAGGAGCGTGAACGCTGCGGTGATAACCAGCCTGCTCAAATGCCAGCCAAGTACTGCGGCTAATGATGAGGGGGCACAGCAGGGATCATCGCTGCCGCCCTGGGGCTTCCCTCTCGAGATCATCATCGTTCATGCTGACTTCCTGCTCTGACTGCCTCCCAGCTAAAACTAATAGTGGCAACTGACGATACAAGGCAAGAGGCGTGACAGTGGAAAAAAATACCAATCTGTGTCTCAGTTAGTGCTGCCATAACAAATGAACACAAATTTAGTGGCTTAAAACAACACACATTTACTATAGTTCTGGAGGTCAGAGGTCCCCTGAACATGAAAATCAAGGTGTTGAAACTGACCCAGTAGTCCCATAGACAGATTTTGTTTTTTTTTCTTGATAAACATAGAAATTGACACTTCTAATCTTAAAGCTTAAAACCTGTATTTGTTTTATCTGAGATACTTCCTCAGAAAGGAGCCCCTTGCCTCTCAAAAAAAAGTATCGAAGAACTGAAACTCAGCAGATGACAGCATCCAAACCATGAGATGCCAGACCCTTATGTGATGGCTTCCTTGCCCCTCCCAAGTTCCTGTTTTCTTACACAGTGTTACATTTCTTCCCCCGCTATGTACACCCTTAATTTTAATTGGTCAGGGAGATGGATTTGAGATTGAGTCCCTGTCTCCTTGGCTGCAGCACCTGAGTACAGCCTTCTTCTTCCTTAGCAATAATTGTCCTCTCAATGAGTGGCTTTCTGTGCAGTGAGAGGCAGGACCTAGAACAGTCCTCTGGTGTTTTGGTAACAGTGTCAGCAGGGTTGTGCTTCTTCTGGGGGCTCTGGGGAAAAGTGAGTTTCCTTGCCTTTCTAGCTTCAACATTCCTTGGCCACCTATATTGCTCGGCTCACGGCCCCTTCCTCCATGTTGAAAGCCAGCAATGGTGAATGGAGTTCTTTGCACAGCACATCTCTCTGACCCTTCCTTTTTTTTTTGAGACAGAGTTTTGCTCTTATTGCCCAGGCTGGAGTGCGATGCTGTGATCTCGGCTCACTGCAATCTACGCTTCCTGGGTTCAAGCGATTCTCCAGCTTCAGTCCCCTGAGGAGCTGGGACTACAGGCACCTGCCGCGACACCTGGCTAATTTATTATTTTTTTTATTTTTAATTTTAGTAGAGACAGGGTTTCACCATGTTGACCGGGCTGGTCACGAACTCCTGACCTCAGATGATCCGACCACCTTGGCCTCCCAAAGTGCTAGGATTACAGTGTGAGCCACCGTGCCCAGCCTCTGACCCTTTTTAAACCCCCACACCTTTCTTTCTGACACAGCCAGGGAAGATTCTCTTGAGTTTACACACTCCTGTGATTAGATCTGACCTACCCAGATAATCTGGTATAGTTTTCTATCTCAAGGTCCTTACCCTTAGTTCTATCTGTAACCTTCATTCCTGTTTGCCATATCTTATGGACTGAATATTTGTGTGCTGCCAAAATTCACATGTGGAAGTCCTAACCCCCAGTGTGATGATATTTGGAGGTAGAACCTTTGGGAAGTGATTAGGATTGGATGAGGAATTCTCAAGCTAGAATTGGTGACCTTATAAGAGAAAGTGGTCAAGCTCCAGCCTGCAATCCCAGCATTTTGGGAGGCCAAAGTGGGAGGATTTTCTGAGGCCAGGAGTTTAAGACCAGCCTGGGCAACATAGCAAGACCTCACCTCTAAAAATAAAAAGTCAGTCATGTTTGGTTGCATGCACCTGTAGTGTCAACTACTTATGAAGCTGGGGTGAGAGGATCATCTGAGCCTTGGAGTTTGAGGCTGTGATAAGCTATGATCATGCCACTGTACTGCAGACTGGGTGACAGAGCAAGACCCTGTCTTAAGAAAAAAACAAAAAAAGGAAGAGCTAGAACTATTTCTCCCTGCCATGCTCTCAGGTGAGGGCACAGCAAGAAGGTGGCCTTCTACAAGCCAGGAAGAAGGCTTTCACCGTGAACCAGACCGTGATCTTAGACTTCCAGTCTTCAGAACTGTGATAAATAAGGTTTAAGCCGCTCTGTCTATGGTATTTTGTTATAGCAGCTAGAGCTGACTAAGACACCACACAAGTTAACAGATTTCCAGGTCCCAGGGATTCAGGCATGGACATCTTTGAGGGGCCATTATTCAGCCTGTCTCATTCTACATGATAGAGGAGTGCACGTAAGCCTACAGTGGAGGGTCCCAGGATAGGGTCATTATCATCTTCAAGTGTAGAAACTGTGGTTTGTAGGGAGGAACCTAAATTCAGTATGAAAGTGGGGAACCAAGCAGACTGCCATCCTGCTCGCTGGGCATCATCCACGCCACTCAGCTCAGGGCCAGCAGCCATGGCGCAGCACCACATGGCTGACGGTGTGACTCAAGTCTAAAGGCTGGCTCTGCCCCTGCCCGGCTCTGTGCCCCTGGGCAAGTTATTTAAATTCTCTGAGTTTCCACTTTAACAAGTTGCCCTCATAAAGTGGGTCTACTAATCCTTAGCTTGCGATGTTTGTTCATTTCATAATAGCTAGTTGTGTGGCTAAGTGCTGAGTTATGCAACTTTCCCAGTCCTTGGTGTTCACTACCTGTTAACTGGGACTAGTAATAGAGGGTGCCCTTGGTTACAGTGGGGGTTGAGTGACAGATCATGTGTAAGGCTCTTAATGTGGTGCCTAGTACATAATAAGGACAGAGTGAAGACTTGCTGAGTGTCAGTTATCACAGTCACGGTCACTGTCTTCACCATAATCACTATCATCATCATCATTACCATCATCAGCACTATCACCATCATCTCTACCATTAACACAATCACAATCACCACCATCACCATCATCATCACCACCACCATCATCACGATTACTGTCCTATCACCATCACTGTCATCACCACCACCATCAACACCACTATCACCATCATTATCTTAACCATCATCACCATCAACACTATCACAATCACCATGATCACCATCACCACCATCATCGCCATCACCACTATTACCATCCCTATCTTTACCATCATCACCATCAACACAATCACAATCACCGCCATCACCATGATTATTGTCA
>NW_016107319.1:735091-759508 GCF_001604975.1 Cebus imitator
CATCATTACCATCCCTTATCGTGGTCACCACAGTCACCATCATCACCATCACTATCATCATGACCGTCATCATCATCATTACCACCACCACCATCGCCACCATCATCAAAAGGAAAAGCAGCCAAACTCAGAATTCCACATCAGCCGGAACTATGGCCGGGGAAAGACATCAGCCCCTGGGAACCCCTTGCCCCAACTTCATGTCCTTCCCAGATCGCCCTTGACTGGGAATACACCTCCTCATATACCATCCCATTCTGTGCCCTCTTGGGAGATGAGAGGTACCAAAGGTTATGTGTCCCACATGTAATGCCCACAAAAACCAATATTAGGCTTGGAGAAGGGAAATGAAAAGAGTGATATTAAGATAATAAAAGTAAATTAGGCTGGGCACAATGGCTCATGCCTGTAATCCCAGCACTTTGGGAGGCTGAGATGGGCAGATCAGGAGATCAGGAGTTCGAGACCAGCCTGACCAACATGGTGAAACCAGTCTTTACTAAAAATACAAAAATTAGCCAGGTATGGTGGGGCACACCTATAATCCCAGCTATTTCTGAGGCTGAGGCAGGAGAATCACTTGAACCTGGGAGGTGGAGGTTGCAGTGAGCCGAGTTAGAGTCACTGCACCCCAGCCTGGGCAACAGAGCATGACTGTGTCTCAGAAAAAAAAAAAAAGTAAGTTATTTGTTGGCCGAGCGTGGTGGTTCATGCCTTTAATCCCAGCACTTTGGGAGGTGAAGCCAGGTGGATCATGAGGTCAAGAAATCAAGACCATCCTGGCCAAAACGTGAAACCCCATCTCTACTAAAAATACAAAAAGTAGCTGAGTGTGGTGGCGCATACTTGTAATCCTAGCTACTCGGGAGGCTGAGGGAGGAGAATCGCTTGAACCTGGGAGGCAGAGGTTGCAGTGAGCCAAGATCATGCCACTGCACTCCAACCTGGTGAGAGTGACAGTCCATCTCAAACAAAAATTATTTGTTACCAAATATTCTAGAATATTATTCTTCAAGGAATCGCCTTAGAATGCTCTATGCATCTAATATTACCAACATTTCTTGAGACTCTTAAAACTTTTTTTAAGGCTCTAATAAGATTATTAAGTCCTTTCTGGATTAAGGAGAGGAGGTATGAATAAACAAATTCTTTGTTGCTTTCAAATCAGTTTATGTGTTACTCGAGAAAAGCAGTTAAAATACCTTTATGTTCACCTTGATTTGATCAGCCACTTTATTCAAACACCGTGGCCCAGAATGACTTTGGTTATTCCAAATATTGAACTCTCTCTAAGGAAAATGTTTGTCACCATTAAGGATATTCACAAGACTTTGCCACAGATTGGGATTTCAGCTCCCAGGTGGGACTTCCAGAAAGGCTTGCATTTGAATTATGTGTGTGGTACTTCCAGGGTGAGACTTTGAAAGAGATGATACAAGACTTCTGGCAAATTATTTAACAAACCGTAATGTCATTTTACATTACTCAGTGTCCTCTCGACCCAACACTTCAAAGTAACCTTCAATGAGTCACCAAACCACGCTGTCGTATTTCTTCCAATGCCGAGCTGAAGGGCTCCAGTTGCTTTCTAAGGCCCTTGTGACCATATGAGGGAATGAAGTGTACTTCCTAATTCAAAGCAAATCATTAGGGCTATCGAATTAGAATTGTGGAAATTGATAAACCAGTGATAACATAATTAATTGCCCAGTTAAAATTGCAGAAATGATGAATCTTTTTTGGCACTTCTGTAGGTTCATTCTGTTACTCAGGGTCCTTTTATTCTGAAATATCCCCCAGCCCTGCAATCTCAGGATGTCTATAATTTACAGACAATTATAAGTCCATCCTGAGCCATGATTCATGCATCTTAACCGCCTCCCTAATTCTTCCAATTTACAAACCAATTCATGAGTAAGTCAAGTGCCCAGGACACGCAAGGATGGTTAGAGAAGCAGATGGAGCTGCCTAAAACCATGATTGGGGGGGTTAAAAGGATGGGAATCTAGAGGAAAATAAATTGGGACTGTCCAAAGTAATATTTCAGTTTTTAAAAATTGCTTAGCCTGAAAATCATGTGCCTCATTTAATTCCTAGCAGGCTGGAAACCTGACAGGAGTGATAAAGTGCACCAGGAACCTTATTTTCATTCAGAAAGTTAAGCCCAAGAAATAGGGTGCGATATATTGTCATCTGAATGGGGGTGGTCTGGGTGGGATGGCAAGGAAGAACATCCAGGGGAAAAACAGGATGTGTGCAGGTGTGAACTGGTCAAGTTCAAGATGATGTCAGAGGGAGTCAGATCATTCCAAAAGAAAGAAAGAAGTACATCTGGAAGTATTGATGTCAGGCTGAAAATCCACACCAGAGATTGGGTGCAGTGGCTCATCCCAGCACTTTGGGAGGCTGAGGTGGGCGTATCACTTGAGGTCAGGAGTTCAAGACCAGCCTGGCCAACATAGTGAAACCTCATCTCTACCAAAGGTACAAAAATTAGCCGGGCATGGTGGCAGTTGCCTGTAATCCCAGATACTTGGGAGACTGAAGCAGGAGAATCTCTTGAACCCGGGAGGTGGAGGTTGCTGTGAGCTGAGATCATGCCACTGCACTCCAGCCTGGGAGACAAGAGCGAAACTCCATCTCAAAAAAAAAAAAAAGAAAGAAAATCCACAGAAGGAAGATGAAGCCCTGAATGGGGATCTCAGTCACAAAGGCAGAGCATCAGTACTGGAAATCCTTAGGGAATTTTTTAAAAAAATCGAAATCTATACTTTATTCAGATTTCCTTGGTTTTTCCCCCAGTGTCCTTTTTCCATTGCAGGATCCCATCTGGGATGCTGCATGACATTCAGTGCTCATGTCCTCTTAGGCTCTTCTAGACTGTGACAGTTTCTCAGGCTTTCCTTGTTTTTTATGATGCCCTTGACAGTTTTAAGGGGTACTGGACAGGTATTTTGTAGTGGAATGCCCTTTAATTTGGAATTTTCCTGATAGTGAGATGAGTTATGGGTTTGGGGAGAAGACCACAGAGGTAAGTCACCATTCTCATCACTTTTTTCCTTTCTTTTTTTTTGGAGATGGAAGCTCACTTTGTCACCCAGGCTGCAGTGCAGTGGCACAATCGGCTCACTGTAACCGCCGCTTCCTGGGTTCAAGTGATTCTCCTGCCTTAGCTTCCCGAGTAGCTGGGACTACAGGCATGTGCCACCACGCCCGGCTAGTTTTTGTATTTTTAATAGAGACGAGGTTTCACCATATTGGTGAGGCTGATCTCAAACTCCTGACCTCAGATAATCCACCCACCTAGGCCTCCCAAAGTGCTGGGAATACAGGTGTGAGCCACCGTGCCCAGTCACCGGTCTCATCACTTGACACCTGTGCTACATCCCATCAGGATGATTGGCACTGTGGATGCTGACCTTGATCCCCTGGCTGAGGGAGTGTCTGCCAAGTTTCTCAGCTGTCAAATCTCTCCTTTCACTTCCTCTTTGGAGGGAAGTCATGACACACAGCCGGTACTTACAGGGTAGGGAGTTATGAGCAGGTCCTTGAGAGTGGAGTCTGTTGTTACTTTTATAATTAGAGAAAAAGCTGTCTACATTGAAAGATGAAGAGGATCACCTGCCGGTGGAGCAAAAATCCAGAACCTCGTGTATGTGTCAGCTAGAACTGGTGGTTTGGGAAGGGTCAGCGGCCCAGCAATGCAGCGGGAGATGCAAAACCTGAGGGTTCAAGTCCAAAGGTTGACCTGGCTTGAACAGCCAATGATGTCAAAAAAAATGCCACCAAAAAAACTGAACACAAAACTAGGCAATGATGTAGCCAGTTGGGATACTTTTTTTTAACTCTCTGATTTTTATTCTCTCTGGCATTCATTTCAAACACGCAGAGCTCTGTCAGTGGGTGGTCCCTCCTCTGTGGGGCCTGGGACACATGGCATGGCCTTCTATGTCATTTGGGGGCTCTTTGTTTATTCGACATACCTGCCACATGTCATGCAACGTTCTAGGAGCTAGGCATGCAGAAATGAAGCATCCGTCTTCGTGAGGAAGACAGACAGCAAGCCAAAAGATAAACGCACAACATCATTTAGACGGACAGGGCTTGGGAGAAAGTAAAATGCCATTAGTGGGCCAGAGAGTGATTGATCCGGGGACTCCTCCAGATAGCGGGGTCACAGAAGGCCTCTCTGAGGAAGTGGCATTTGAGCTGACACTGAATGACCAGCAGAAGCTGGCCTGGGAAGACGGAAGGGAAGAATGCTTCAGATAGAAGATCCACAGGCACAAAAGCCATGAGAGGCGACAACACAGCGAGATCGTGTCTCTAGAAGGAAGAGAGAAGGCGGATGTGAGTGGAGCGAAATGAGGAACGGGAGGAGTGTTACGAGATGGAGAGACAGGAAGAGGCCAGATGATGCCAGGCCTGTAGCTCAAAGGAAAAGTTTGGATATTTGTCCTAGTGGTCCACCTGTTGATGGTATTTTAATTTTTTTTTTTTTTTTTTGAGACTGAGTTTCACTCATGTTACCCAGGCTGGAGTGCAATGGCGCGATCTCGGCTCACCGCAACCTCCGCCTCCTGGGTTCAGGCAATTCTCCTGCCTCAGCCTCCTGAGTAGCTGGGATTACAGGCACACACCACCATGCCAAGCGAATTTTTTGTATTTTTAGTAGAGACGGGGTTTCACCATGTTGACCAGGATGGTCTCGATCTCTTGACCTCGTGATCCACCCGCCTCGGCCTCCCAAAGTGCTGGGATTACAGGCTTGAGCCACCGCGCCCGGCCCGATGGTATTTTAATTTTAAAAAATACAATCAGGCCGGGCGCGGTGGCTCACACCTGTAATCCCAGCACTTTGGGAGGCGGAGGCAGGCGGATCACCTGAGGTCAGGAGTTTGAGACCAGCCTGGCCAACATGGTGAAACACCCTCTACTAAAAATACAAAAATGTCCCGGGTGTGGTGGCGGGCACCTGTAATCCCAGCTACATGGAAGGCTGAGGCAGGAGAATTGCTTGAACCCGAGAGGTGGAGGTTGTAGTGAGCCAAGATCTCACCATTGCACTCCAGCCTGGGCAACAAGAGGGAAACTCTGTGTCAAAATAAATAAATAAATAAGTTGCTGTTTCCTGTGAGAGCGTGCTCTCCTAAGGAAGCAAGTGTAGAAATAGGAAGACCTGCTACTGCCTCAAAGAGTTGTTAAAGGATTGAACCCTACTAATGTGTGCAAAGCCTGGGATATAGCCGGAACGCAGAAAATGCAATAAAAGAAAATGGCTGCAATAAATGCTATCGGTAAATGCACTACTGGACTGGGCGTGGTTGCTCATGCCTGTAATCCCAACACTTTGAGAGGCGGAGAGGGGAGGATTGCCTGAGCTCAGGAGTTCGAGACCAGCCTGGGCAATATATCGAGCCCTCATCTCTACAAAAAATACTAAAACCAATACTGGGCCTGGTGGCCTGTGCCTGTGATCCCGGCTACTCGGGAGGCTGAGGTGGGAGGATTGAGCCCAGGAGGCGGCGGAGGTTGCAGTGAGCTGAGGTCATGCCACTGCACCACAGCCTGGGGGACAGAGCAAGACCCTGTCTCTAAATAAATATATAAATAAAAATAAAAAGTAAGAATAGGTCGGGTGCGGTGGCTCATGCCTATAATCCCAACACTTTGGAGGCCGAGGTGGGCGGATCACAAGGTCAAGAGATCGAGACCATCCTGGCCAACATGGTGAAACCCCATCTCTACTAAAAATACAAAAATTAGCTGGGCATGGTGGCACGCGCCTGTGGTCTCATCTATTCGGGAGGCTGAGGTGGAAGAATTGCTTGAACCCAGGAGGTGGAGGCTGCAGTGAGCCGAGATTGCACCACTGCACTCCAGCCTGGTGACAGAACAAGGCTCCATCTCAAAAAAAAAATAATAATCAATAAGCATACTACTGTACTTATGCAGGTGACCTCCACTTCTTCCGACCAAGCCACAGACAACTTTGCAACATCGTAGTTCTTTGCAGAGGGTGGGACATCCCTGTAAGGTGCCGTTCCCACAGACAAGGCTGAGTGACCAGGTGTTTGGTGGATAAATCCCAGGAAGCCAGGACATCTCTGGGCACACACACCCAGGATCAAACCTGGTTGAGAAAGTGGAATTTAAAATAGCAGCTCGAGGCTGGGTGCAGTGGCTTATGCCTGTAATCCCAAAACTTTGGGAGACTGAGGCAGGAGGATTGCTTGAGACTGAGTTGAAGATCAGCGTGAGCAACACAGCAAGACCCCATCTCCACAAAATTTTGAAAAATCAGCTGCGTGTGGTGGCACATGCCCGTGGTCCCAGCTACTCAGAAGGCTGAAGCAGGAGGATCACTTGAGTCCAGGAGTTAAAGGCTGCAGTGAGCCATGATCATGCCACTGGACTCCATCCTGGGTGACAGAGAGAAACCCTGTCTGCAAAAATATATATATACCAGTCCAGGTCTGGTATGTGTCCTGAGAGTTCCCTGCCTGGCATCTCTGGAAGTGGGCACCAGTAACTGGAAGCTGAAGTCTTGGTTTGGCAAAGGATGGAGGAAAAAGATACTGGATCTGGAATGGATAACTGAAAATAAAAGAAAAATGGGATGAGAAAGAAGTGTACCTGGGATAAAATGGAGGTAATGAGTTCTGTTTGGGGGAAGATAGAAAAAGCCAGACTCCGTGGTGTGGGAGGAGCGGAGTAAATGTCAACAGTCCCCTCGAGCCTGGAAAACTCCACCATGAGTCACGGAGGACCCACGTCAGAAAGTAGCTATTTTGAGCCCAGCTAGAAAGTGCGGCTCTGTCTGCCTTTCCTGAGAGTGGTGAGTGGTTGACCCAGGCTGTAAGCTCTTCCAGTCATTTCTTCCCCCAGACAAAATTTCAATCAAGCAAGTGCCATGACCCTGCACAGAAGACAAAAACTACACCTCCATGTGGGACTGGGCTTGCCAAGCCAGAAGGTCTGTTCTAAGAGAAAGAAACTGGAAGCTGCAAAGGGAATTTTCCAATGGGAGGACAGCAATTTCTCCAAGAAGACAGGGTAGGAACAGCTATTTCCGGTTCCTGGCAGGTCCCCCATACATTTTGTCAGGGTGTTTAGATTCTAAATGTCACAGTGTGATGTCCTCATGTGCCATGAACATTGGGTGATTTGCCTCCCAGCATCCATTTACTTTTCTTAGGTACTAGGACCACTGTTTCCTTTGAGGAACCAACAGGCACACCACTCCCAGGACTTGCAAATTTAATGGGGTGGTCTAAGGCACTCACTGTGTTCCGTTTCCCTTTAGATTCAGTTGGATATAGGATCAGATACACACCAGAAGTAGTCAGACCCAGAACTTTTGTGTGAACCCCCCTGGGTGGAAAGAAACCCTGAATTCTAAGAACAAAGCCCTCGTGGAGGCGGTAAGAGCTGAGGAATGGAGATAAACAGGTGAAAGACTTTGGACCTGTGTATCAGCCATCCCTAGAGTGTATAAACCAGTACATTCCTTTTTATTGCATATGCAGTTTTGTTTGAGTTTTCTGTTGCATAAAACCAAGAGGGTCACACAAATACTATACATCCTCCAAGAGAAACGCATGATGAGAAGAAGCAGGGGTGAACATGCATCTGGAGGGTTAGAACCCGAGGGGCAGTAGACAGTCACCTTGTATCTCGCCTGCCTGCTTTCTGTAAAAAGCAAAAATTTCCTCTTGAAAATTTCCCATTTTGTTAAATAATAAATGTTAGAAATAATAGCTTCTTTTAAAAACTCACTTCCTTCAAGCTTCCTTGCTTTTTGCTAATAACTCTTTGTTAAGCTCTATGCAGCTGTTAAACATGTTAAGGGAATAAGTACATTCTATGTCCTTATGCTTTAACCAAGTTATTTGTCCTAGCCTATAGCCTGCTCAGACATGTCCGAACATACCCGGGCATTTCCCAGCTTACTGTCTACACCTCTTCCTTACTTGGAAATGTTATTCTCCTAGTTTCCTGTAAACAACCCCCTTCCTTTCTTTGTTCTCCATTGTGCGTTTACCTATTTAGGAAAGTTATAAGTTTCTAGCCTATCAGAATCAGTCTAGATTGTGTGGTTCAGCTCCAGCCAATGGAGACAGGATACAGCAGTAAGGACCCAGTGCATCAGGGATCAAAACTTCTGCTTTTCTTTGTTTACGGTGCTCTCATGACAATCAGGCTTCTGAGACGCACCCTTTTTGCAGAAAGTAAAATTGCCTTTCTGAGAAAATTCTTTGAGCACTAGTTCTTCTTTTTGGCACTGAGGAACATGCATTTGCTTCAAACATGTCACAGTGCCAATGCACTGTCTCCTAAAGCAGGGTCCAGAAAATATGGTCCTAAGGTCATCTCCAGCCCTTCACCTCTTTTTTGTGTAGCCTGTGAGCCAAGAATGGCTTTTACATTTTAAAATGATTGGACAGGGGGCAAGAGGTCAGTGTGGAATCAGAATAAAGAGAATACATCATGACATGAAAACTGCAAAAAATTCAGATTTTAGCATCTATAAATAAAGCTTTATTAGAACACATCCATGCCCATTCATTTACATACTGTTGATGACTGCTTTTGCATTACAGTAGGGCTGAGTAGCTGGGACAGAGACCATATTGTCAGAGGCGTTTGAACTAGAGCAACATCATTTTGAATAGGGGTTAGGTAAAATGAGGCTGAGACCTACTAGGCTGCCTTCCCAGGTTAGGCTTCTAAGTCACAGGATGAGACAGGAAGTCAGCACAAGATACAGGTCACAAAAACCTTGCTGATTAAACAGGTTGTGTTAAAGAAGCTGGCCAAAACCCACCAAAACCAAGATGGCAATGAAAGAGACCTCTGGTCCTCCTCACTGCTCATTATATGCTAATTATAATGCACTAGCATGCTAAAAAGCACTCCCACGCCTTGGCAGTTTAAAAATGCCATGACAACATCAGGAAGCTACCCTGTATGCTCTAAAAAGGGGAAGAACCCTTAGTTGGGAATTGCCCACATCTTTCCCAAAAAACTCATGAATAATTTGCCCCTCGTTTAGCATATAATCGAGAAGTGACTCTTAAGTATTATAGTCAAGCAGCCCAAGCTGCTGCTGTGGCTGTGGAGTAGACATTCTTTTATTTCTTTACTTTCTTGCTTTCTTAATAACTTAAGAAACTTAATAAATAAACTTGCTTTCATTTTACTCTCTGGATTCGCCTTGAGTTCTTTCTTGCACAGTATCCAAGAATCCTCTCCTGGGGTCTGGACTGGGACCTCTTTCCAGTAACAATATGGCCCTCAAAGACAAAAATATTTACCATCAGCCCTTTAAGCAAATGTTCACATACTCCTGCCCTATAGGATACTGTAACTCATGTTTAAGACTTTCAGGAAAGAGACTTTCTGTAACTTGTCTTTTATAAACTAAGATATTGAAGGCTTTAAATTCCAGTCTTATGCCAGCAAACTTAATAAAACAGTTGGTTTTTCTTGCTAGGTAAGATGGCAAGAATTGCTACTATTTTATTTAAGGCTGTTTAAAAGAAACTCTTGCTTAAGCTTTTAAGATTATAAAGCAAAATTGCCATCTAGAATTCAAATAATAACATTCAAGGGCAATAGCAATGATATACTCAATCTTAAGTAATGGTTATTTAGCCCTATTTTCCTATCATCACAAAAGTTCCCTTTTAAGCATCTTTTATATTTTGAATAATCTGAAAAATAATCTGTCATAATGAAATGAACTTTACAGTAATAATAATAATAGCTATTTGTTAAGCCTTTACTATTTACCAGGCAAAGTTCTGAGCATTTTACTTATGTTAACACATTTAATGACCCCAACCACCCTGTCAGGTAAGTAATATTATGATACCCACTTTGTAGATGATAAAACTAAAGCACAGAGACAGGTTAAGTAATTTACCTAAATTCACACAGCAAATGTTGGGGCTAAGATTCAAACCCCAGTAATCTAGCTCCAGAAACTGAACTATGGAAGGGGTTAGACCATCTCAGATTGTTTAAAAGAGGTGGGAATGATAAGAATATTTCACTATAGTTTAGAATTTAATTCATAACCCTGTGTAACATATACCTGTTTTTCCCTCAGAAGTATCTTTTCTCTGGACCATCAACACGATCATGTTGATAGAATGGAACTCACATCCCTCTCCATATCTGATTGGATCAGGTGTGGCCATCTGGCCCAAGATGGAGCAATAGCCTCCTTCCCAGAGAGTTTGGTACTGAGGTTAAGATTCCTGTCTCAGCCTGACTTCTGTCACTCTTCCATGAGATGGAAGAATAAACGAGACATGAAGAGAGAAGCAGTCAAGAGGTAGAGGTGGTGGGAGGGACCTCCTCGATTCACAACTGGCTTAATCCCTTTCATGGATTCCAGTGGAACCACAGCCCTGTGTTCTGTGAGACAACCCAGAATCCTTCAACAATATCCACCTTTGGCTGAACTGAGTGGGTTTTGGTCACCTACGACCAAAAAAAGTTCTCAAACATAACCTGATTAAAAGCAAAACAACCTGCCTTTTTTTTTTTTTTTTTGAGACGAGTCTTGCTCTGTCACCCAGGCTGGAGTGCAGTGGTGCAATCTTGGCTCACTGCAGCCTCTGCCTCCCAGGTTCCAGCGATTGCACCACCACACCCGGCTAATTTTTGTATTTTTAGTAGAGACGGGGTTTCACCTGTTGGCCAGGCTGGTCTGGAACTCCTGACCTCAGGCAGTCCACCCACCTTGGCCTCCAAAAGTGCTAGGATTACAGGTGTGAGCTACTGCACCTGGCCAAACTGCCATCTTTTATATTCTCTGAGTCATCAGCATGGGTCTCTGAAATGATGGATTTGCTAGATTTCTGATTATTTCCTTCGCTGTGCACTAACTAGGTCAGCTCCCAAGAATGAATAGTTTGCAGATTGAGGGACTGATGAAATATGCCTAAGGTGCTGAGGCCAACCTAGGAACCAGCAAATTGGTTTTAGGCTCTATGTTAGTTTTTCTTGTTGTTGTGTGTTTGCCTTTTTTTTTTTTTTTGTCCTGGGGAAAACCCCCCACAACTGTCTTGCCCTATCTTCCTCAAATAACACAGATGGAAATGGCATTTTATACCTGGGATGGAGCTCAGGGAAATAAATAGTGTCTCAGAACCAATTACTAAAATGACTAGAAGGGACATAAAATCCAGCCGCATAATTTCCTAAGTACCATTTCTCAAGGTAAAGATGATTCAGAGACCAGCCAAATGCTTCTCTGAAGAAATTATACAAGCGAGATGGAAAAAGAAAGCATCAGTTTCCCAGTGCTGGTAATAATTGGGCTTTGAATGGGTGGTGATAAACCCATTTACAGACAGGAAGTGTGAAGGCCTGAATGGCCAGGAGATTTGCTAAGTGATGGCAAGGTCAAGATCAGGCCTCTGACCTCTGAGCCAAGCTCCCCAAGCCCAGTGACCTTTGAATGATACCTATTTTTTTGCCCCCACCCAGCACCCATTTTCCTATTGCAATTTAGGGGAATATGACCCAGAACCTGGGCAATCAGAATATTCTATCACCACTTCTTCCCCTCTCCCCCACCATAGAAATCAGTTCAGGCGTGGGCAAATCATCCATGGTGGAGCAATAAGATTCAGTCCCATGATTTCCAATGAAACTTCAAATGAAGCCATCTCTCTCTGTTGGGATTGCTACCTGACAGCTAATGTAAGCTTGGAGCCACTGGGGTCACCATATGGAAAGCGTCTGCCTGAGAGTGAAGCCAACACTGGTAGATGCAGAATCAAGAGAACATGGAAAGATGGAGTCTACTGATGGCATTTGATCCCTTAGATCCAGCCACGCTGCGTATGGGATATGGGAAACCTTATAGTGCAGTGACTACTGTGGATAAGGGGTCAATGGCTGAGCGATTTCCTCATGGATGATGAAAATGTTTGGGAACTAGAGGTGATGGTTGCACAGATTGTGAATGTACGTAATGCCACTGAAGACTATAATTTAAAATGGTTAATGTTACGTTATGTGAATTTTGCCTTCAGTTTTTAAAAATGGGGAAAGAGGCCAGGTGCAGTGGCTCATGCCTGTAATCTCAGCACTTTGGGAGGCCAAGGTGGGTGGATCACCTGAGGTCAGGAGTTCCAGACCAGCCTGGCCAACATGGTGAAACCCCATCTGTACTAAAAAGACAAAAATTAGCCAGGTGTGGTTGTGAGCACCTGCCGTCCCAATTACTTGTGAGGCTGAGGCAGGAGAATCTCTTGAACCCGGGAGGTGAAGGCTGCAGTGAGTTGAGATAGCGCCACTGCACTCCAGCCTGGGCAGCAAGCTGTCTCAAAAAAAAAAAAAAAGAAAGAAAAAGAAAAGAAAAAAAAGGCGAGTGGGGGGAAGAGCATAATTTTAACTATGTGGTTAGCAGAGATTTCAGAGTGTCATTGAGACTAGATATAGTGGTTAAGAGGCAGGAGAAAGGGAGACCTTTCTGAAAAAACAAAGTGCTAAGTCCTTTTGATACCGTCTGAATATTTGTTCCCCTCAAACCTCATGTCGAAATTTGATCCCCAGTGTTGGCAGTGGGGCCTGTTGAGAGGTGTTTGGATCATGGGAGCAGATCCCTCGTGAATGGCTTGGTGTCATGTTTTTAGGATCGAGTGAGTTCTCACCCTTAATTCCTGAGAGATCTGGCTGTTAAAGACTCTGGCATCTCCCTCTTCTCTTTTCCTCTCTCTTGCCATGTGATATCTGTGTCCCTTCACTTTCCACAGTGATTGTAACCTTTCTGGGCCCCTCACGAGAATCAGATGCTGGCACCATGCTTCTTGTATAACCTGCAGAACTGTGAGCCAAATAAACCTCTTTGTTTTATAAATTACTCAAACTGGTCGGGCATAGTGGCTCATGCCTGTAATCCCAGCACTTTGGGAGGCCAAGGCGGGCGAATGGACTAAGGTCAGGAGTTTGAGACCAGCCTGGCCAATGTGGCAAAACCCCGTCTCTACTAAAAATGCAAAAATTAGCTGGGTGTGGTGACAGGTGCCTGTAATCCCAGTTACTTGGGAGGCTGAGGTAGGAAAATTGCTTGAACCTAGGAGGCAGAGGTTGCAGTGAGCTGAGATCGAGCCACTGCACTCCAGCCAGGGTGACAGAGCGAGGCTCCATCTCAAGATAAATAAATAAATAAAAATAAAATAAAAAATAAATTACCCAACCTCTGGTATTCCTTTACAGCAACACGAAATGGACTAAGATGCCTCTATAACCAGTAATGACACCATTAATCCTCAGAGCCACCCTTGAGATAATAAATATTACTTTAGCCTTGTTTTATAGGTGAGTATGCAAGGGCCTGAAAGGGGCCATAACTTGCCCAAGTTTGCATAGCTGTGGATTAGCAGAGAGCTGGACTCAAACATAGGGTTCTCCAACCCTCACCCACTGCTCAGTCGCCTCCTAGTAGAGGGAAGAGCGTAGTAACACAGAACAATGCTTTAGAAGAATGTGTCCTTCCATGTTCTTGCTAGAGGAATAATCTGAGTTTAGCCCACTAAGATATATACTAACAACTGCACCCTTTGTAACAGTGGAAAAATTGGAAACATGCAATGTTTGGCCATGTGGACCGATTAAAATCAAGTTATTGAAGAATATGTGATGACTTGGGACTATGATGGCAATTTAGTGCTGAGTGAAAAAGGCAGGATATGGAAAAGGAAAGTGGTTGGATATTAGCTACACAGGAAAAATAGGAAAAGGTCACTAGAAAAACATGCTTTGGGATGTTGGTTGATTTTGGTGGGTAGAATTGTGGGTGATTTTTTTCTATGCATTTTACTTGTGTGTGTGTATGTGTGTGTGTGGGGGGGTATAGACTCGGTTTCCATGTCTGTAAAATGGGTATCATAACAGATCTCCCTCATTGAATGATCAGCAACACTAAGTAAGACAGCGTATGTAAAGCTTGAAGCATCAGTACCTGACAAGGGATAAATGCTGACTAGAATAACTGTGACTACGATTATTACGTACATTGATTAATTTTGTAACTAGGAACATAGGCAATACATGCTATGTTTAAATCCTGTACAATCTTTTTTAAACATGAGAGAATCCCACACGGCAAACCCTGGAAGTCGCCTTGCTTTGCTCCATCAGTGATTTCCTCCCCCGGATGTGAAACTGAAGGTAGCATGAGTCATGGCAGCTTCCACAGGTGCCCTTGGATTGTGGAGTGACTCAGCTCCAAGCTGCTCTGCATGGAAAGTAACCAGCTGCTTCCTCTAACTCCCCAGGCTCAGCCCTCCACACCAGGCTCCTCCTCCAGAGGCCCCCGAAACATCAATGGAGGATTCAAAGCCACCAGCTGGATGGTTCTGGTGGCCACCGGGTTGTTTTCTCACCTCTGAACTCCCAGCCCCAGGCAGCAAGGAAGTGTCCCTGCTCACCTCATGCCTTCCTGTTTAGGGCACTGACAGCAAAACACACAAATCAGTTCATACTCAGGGCAGAGTCTTTTTCTCTTAGAGACAGAGAAGATGTTGCCTTAGCACCATCTACACCCCTGGGGATCCCTGTGATTAGGGCCTGTCTCTCCTTTCCTCTTCGCTCAAGGTTGGTTCTACTCAAGGTCTATCTGGTACCTACAGCAGGCTAAGGAACTGCAGGCACGTTGCCAGTAGCAATGGCGATGGACCCTATCCTGTCAGGAAACATCTCACAGATGGTCTGGCTCATGGTCCTGATGATTGTTTAGAATTACACAAGCAGGTCAAGCATGCCTGTAATCCCAGCACTTTGTGAGGCCAAGGCAGGCAGATCACTTGAGGTCAGGAGTTTGAGAACAGGCTGGCCAACATAACAAAACCCCATCTCTACTAAAAAAAAAAAAATACCCAAATTAGCTGGGCATGGTGGCAGGCTCCTGTAAGCGCAGCTACTTGGGAGGCTGAGGTAGGAGAATTGCTTAAACCTGGGAGGTGGAGGTTGCAGTGAGCGGAGATCACACCACTGCACTCCAGCCTGGCGGGCAGAGTGACACTCTATCTCAGAAAACGAAAAAAGTGCACAAGCAATATGTGAATTAATTCTCACTGTAGAAGACGCAAACAATCTAGAAGTATGTTTTTAAAAGGAAAAAAAGAGTTCCCTTGACATGTCTCTTCCAGTCCCACTCCTCCTCCCGGAGTTGACAAATCACTGGTAGTGGTGGGGTATGCACATGTGCACATGGGTGAGTTTTTACTTTTTTTTTTTTTTTTTTTTTTAGCAGAAATGGGAACATACCGTACATATTCTGTGACTTGTTTTCCTACTTGGTGACTTTCTACTTAATGTCTTGAAGACCGTTTCATGATGATACAAGTAGATCTTCCGCATTCTTTTCCAAATAGTTACATAATATTTTGCTCTAAGGCTCTATCATAGTTTAGCCACTTCTCTATGGATGGACTCTTAGATTCATTCCAATTTTTTATTACTAGACACAATGCTCTAATGAAATTCTTTTATATAGATCGTCATGCATTTCTGCAAATATTTGTATAATACAAATTTCTAAAAGTGCAATTCCTGGCTCACACCTGTAATCCCAGCACTTTGGAAGGCCGAGGTGGGAGGATCATGAAGTCAAGAGATCGAGACCATCCTGGCAAACATGGTGAAACCCTGTCTCTACAAAATACAAAAATTAGCTGGGCGTGGTGGTATGTGCCTGTAGTCCCAGCTACTTGGGAGGCTGAGGCAGGAGAATCACTTGAACCTGGTAGGTGGAGGTTGCAGTGAGCTGAGACTGCGCCACTGCACTCCAGCCTGGCAACAGAGTAAGAGTAGTCCATCTCAAAAAAACAAAAAGTGTGATTCCTGGGTCAAAGGCTAGGTCTATTTAAAATATTGTTAAATACTGCCGAGGTGCCTTTGCAAAAGGCCAAATGAACTTTAATATGTTCAGTCTTTCAAGTTGATGGTGACTTCTCAAAATTTAACAGCTTGTGTGGTACACGGTGGCTTACCTCTGTAATCCCAGCACTTTGGGAGGCTGAGGCAGTCAGATCATGAGGTCAGGAGTTTGAGACCAGCCTGGCCAACATGGTGAAACCCCATCTCTACCAAAAATACAAAAAATTAGCTGGGCATGGCAACACCCACCTGTAGTCCCAGCTACTCAGGAGGCTGCTTGAAGCCGGGAGGCAGAGGCTGCAGTGAGCCAAGATCGTGCCACTGCACTCCAGCCTGGGCAACAGAACGAGACTCCATCTCAAAAAAAAAAAAAAAATTGACAGATTGTAAGGAGGGAAAGTAACGTCATCACTGTTAACATTACACTTGAGAGCTGAGCTGGTCAATAAGATGAAGAGGGAGAAAGGGACATAAGGAATAGAAAGAATAAAATCGTGTTAATTTGCATGTTCTGTGATTATCACATAAAAAATTCAAGCATAGCCATAAACTATGACAATTAGTAAAAGAGTTCAGCAACATTGCTGTTTACAAGATTGATACAAAAAAATTCAATAGATTCCTACACTGCAGCACCAATGAATTTAAATGTTTAATTAATAACCATCACAATAGCAAATTAAAAGTTCTTAAGAATGAATTTAATAAACAATATGAAATCTTTCTAGAGAAAATTATAAAATTTGATTGAAGGACACGGAAAGGAGATATAAATAAATAGAAAAGTATACCATAGTCAGGATGGGAAGACATACCATAAAATGTCAATTTTCCCTCAGATATCAAGATACTATCAGCTAATAGTCATTAAGACAGCATAGAATTGGCATATGGACGGACAAATAAATATATGTAATAGAAAAAGAGTCTAGCCACAAAACCACATGAATGTGGAAACATATTAATGGCAAGAGGCTATATTAAAAATTAGTGGGGACAGGATAGACTACTTTACAGTACTGGGGAAACTGGTTATTCACATGAGAAAAAGAAAATAAAATCAGATCTCTATTTCAGGCCATAGATCGACATTTCCTGGCCGTTTAAAAAATAGGGAGGCCACAAAGAGCTTTTTAAAAATATGTATCTATTCATATTAACTATATGATAAATTGAAACTGAGAAATTCAGAAAAACATTTTTTGAGACAGGGTCTCATTCTGTTGCTCATGCCTGAGGGTGGTGGCATGATAATGGCTCACTGCATTCTCAACCTCCCAGGTCCAAGTGATCCTCCTACCTCTGCCTCCCAACTAGCTGGGACCACAGGTGTGGACCATCATGCCTCGGTAATTTTTTTTTTTGGTAGAGATGGGGTCTCTCTATGTGGCCCAGGCTGGTCTCAAACTCCTGGGCTCACATGATCCTCCCACCTCAGCCTCCCAAAATGCTGGGATTACAAGTGTCACCCACCACGTCAGGCCTTACTAATTTATTTGTTTTAATTCAGTATAAATTCATTACATGGTAAAATAAGTAACATGTTATTTAATTTAAAAACCGATTTTCCTAAACAAAAAAATTTTGAGCGACATTGTTTTAAATTTTTGCAAATTGTTTCAATGGCTGGCTAGATTCTCATATCTGCTTTTATGTTTGGTCTGTTATACATTGTTTTGGTTAGAGTGTATAAAGAAAATCTAGCCTCACAGAAATGTGTGGTTACCAAAGGCAGGAGTAGTTCAATAGCCTTTTCAGATTATTGTGAATATTCTTATTTTCCATGACACCAAAACTCAAGAAGTAGTTGTTTCTTAAGGTTTACTTGCAATGTGGAATCTGAAACTATATCAATGAACTTTTCATACTCTGTTACATGAAAAGCCATTGGTCTAACTTACTCTTTGAAAGATGTTTTGCTCAAGCATGATTTTGGAATATCACGTATTAGTCATTTACAAAACATTGGTCCACTGAGTTACGCCGATCTTCCACATTTGACACATTTCATCCCCAAAATCACATTCATTCATTAGCATTACCACCAACCACATCAAAAAAGTCTTCTATGGGAAAACACCGAGATCATGGTAACAGATGCGAGTGTTCCAAAATTCTGATTGTGTATTTGAAAGCGCAAGTTTGATCACCGGCAATAAACACTGTCAGTTGTTTTCATTGAACTGACAGGCTCACTTACTCATTTTTGAGAAAATGTCTGACAAATATTCAAGGCTGAAAAACCAGAGTTTCTATGCAAACAAAAAAACCAAAAGACAAAAGGCAGCTAGTTCAATTCAAGCCATTGCATCAGTGCTTTTCCTGGAGACCACCATTGTGCTTCGGAAGACAGCAGAAGCGCCTTCCATGTGCTTCCCGTGCCATCATCCAGCAGAGCTCAAAGACATACTCGAGATCAGGGATCAGTAACAATAATAACTCTCATTGCTTCATCAAGAACATTCTTAAGTGAACCTGGTACATGTTTGTTTAACTGTGAATGCATGGGCGTGAAGAATATGATGATGAGTAGAGTGATGAGTAGAGTGTAGGGCCCTGTGTTTTTTTTGTGTTAAGGTATGAACAGTGTTACCCACCAATGCTTTGGCATTGTCACTGGAAATGTCAACACAATAAAAAATAAAAAATCTTGGCATCATTAGGAAACTAGTTTGATCTCATGCTCCTCCTGAAAGGATCTCAGTCAGCCAGGAGCCTTGGATCATGCTTTGAAAATTACTATCACACCCAAAAATAAATTTCAATTAAACTGAAGACCTAAGTATGGGGGCGGGGAAAACACTTAAAAACTAGATAAAAAGGCCAGGAGAGGTGGCTTATGCCTGTAATCCCAGCGCTTTGGGAGGCTGAGATGGGAGGATCACTTGAGGTCAGGTGTTTGAGACCAGCTTGGCCAACATGGCAGAAACCCATCTCTACTAAAAATACAAAAATTAGCGAGGCATGGTGGCATGTGCCTGTAATCCCAGCTACTTGGGAGGCTGAGACAGGATAATTGCTTGAACCTGGGAGGCGGAGGTTGCAGTCAGCTAAGATCATGCAACTGAACTCTAGCTTGGACAACAGAGAGAGACTCCATCTGAAAACAAACAAACAAAAAAAACTAGAGAAAAAGTCTGAGCTACCTTTATGACCTGAATGTAGACAGAAGGATTTCTTAAACAGGGACAAAAAAAAAACCCAAAAACTAAAAAACAAAACAAAACAAAAAAAACCCTTAGAGGAAAAGATCAACGCATTTGACTCGTTAAAAGTCAAACTAAGTGCAGTATCAGAAGCAAAGTAAAAGCCAAACTACACGACTTCTGGGTCTGGCCAAGATGGAGTAGTGTCATTCTTCCCAGGTCCTCTCTCTTACAACTGAGAAGTCACAGACATAACACAGCAGACAAGCATAGAGAGATTCCGAAAGGTGAAAAGTAGAAGGTGGACAACCTCTGGATCGTGGGGCTTGAGGCACTCATGGCAGCAAGTAGCCTGAGTTTCCTAATTGTCCTTCATATACCCCAACATCCCAGACACAGTACAGGAAAAGCCTCTGACCCTGGAGCCACTACCAGGCACGGACAAAAAAAAGCTCTAAGAAAAGCCAGTTTCTCTGAATCAAAAGAAAAGAAAGAAAACCAACAACAGGATTTTTGATCTATTTTTGTTTTTAAGTCAGGGACTCTCTCTGTTGCCTAGGCTGGAATGTAGTGGTGCAATCAACTCAGTGCAGGCTCGACCTCCCAGGCTCAAGGAAACCTCTCGCCTCAGCCTCCTGAGCAGCTGGGACTACAAGCATGCATCACCGCAGCTAAATTATTGTACTTTTTGCAGAGAAGGAGATCTCACTATGTTGCTGATATGGTTTGGCTGTGTGTTGCCACTCAGATCTCACCTTGAATTGTAATCCCCGTAATCCCCACTTGTCAAGGGCAGGACCAGGTGGAGGTAACTGAATCATGGGGGTGGTTTCCCCCATGCTGTTCTCGTGGTAACGAGCGAGTCTCGTGAGATCTGATGGTTTTATAAGCATCTAGCATTTCTCCTGCTTGCACTCATCCTCTCTCCTGCCGCCCTATGAAGAGGTGCCTTCTACCACAATTGTGTTTCCTGAGGCCTCCCCAGCCATGCAGAACTGTGAGTCAATTGAGCCTCTTTTCCTTATCAATTACCCAGTCTCAGGTATTTCTTCATAGCAGCATGAGAACAGACTAAAACAGTTGCCCAGGCTGGTCTTGAACTCCTAGCCTCAAGCCATCCTCCCACCTTGGCCTCTCAAAATACTGAGATTATAGGGAGGTTTTNCAGCCTGGGCAACAGAGCAAGACCTTGTCTCAAAAAAAAAAAAAAAATTAACCTAATGGTCTCTCTCTGACAGATCATTTATGCTGCACTTTATATAAACTGAAACACACTGGCAACCTGTAATGCTTTCCAGTTTTTGTTTTTGTTTTGAGACAGAGCCTCCCTCTGCTGCCCAGGTTGGAGGGCAGTGGCACAATCTTGTCTCACTGCAACTTCTTTCTGCCTTCTGGGTTCAAGCGATTCTTCTGCCTCAGCCTCCTGAGTAGCTGGGATCATAGGTGTGTGCCACCAAACCTGGCTAGTTTTTTTGTATTTTTAGTGGAGAAGGGGTTTCACCATATTGGCCAGGCTGGTCTCGAACTCCTGACCCTGTGATCTGCCCCCCCTCGGTCTCCCAAAGTGCTGGGATTACAGGCATGAGCCACCACGCCCAGCCGCTTTCTCTTTTTTGAAACTCTCCACGGTTTACAGGCAGTCAGATTCATTTGGGGAAGGACTCTGCTTTGTTGAAGGATCTAGTGCGGGCCCCATCGAACTTCCTTGACAACAGAGGGACTGAGTAAGTCCAGCACACATCTCCACTGACTCATCTTTCAAATCAATAACCTGAGTCACTGCACCTGACATTTACTTGTACCGCATGCCTCCTTCAAAGCATGATATATTTATTCATTTTCCAATTGCTTCTCCTCTGTCCATATCCCAGTCAACTAAACGTCTGTGCTCAAGCCCCAGGAGCCTTCTCTCAGACTCTTGAATGCTCTGTTGGGGCTGATTTCTATTTGCATTTATGCTGTTCCCTCCTCCAGGGTCACTCCCCTCTCTGGCCTCCTCTCCCAGGTACAGCTTCCTGTTCTGCAGATCTTATGCTTCCTCCAATCACCTTCTCTGGTTGCAGCCCAGGTTAACTCAGGTCCCCTAGTCATGTGATTTCATGGGATCTTGGACTTAAGGCTGCCAGGCTTACAAATAGAAATACAGAACACCAGGCTGGACGCGCTGGCTCACGCCTGTAATCCTAGCACTTTGGAGGGCCAAGGTGGACTGATCACAGGGTCAGGGGTTCGAGACCAACCTGGCCAACATTGTGAAACCTCCGTCTCTACTAAAAATACAAAAAAATTAGCTGGTGTGGTGGTGTGTGCATGTAATCCCAGCTACCCAGGAGGCAGAGCAGGAGAATCACATGAACCTGTGAGGTAGAGGTTGCAGTGGGCTGAGATTGTGCCATTGCACTCCAGCCCAGGTGACAATGTGAGACTCCATCTCAAAAAGAAAAAAGAAAAAAAAAACAAATGAATACTACTACTTTTTAAAAAACTACTTTTTTTTTTTTTTTTTTTTTTTTTTTTTTTAACCATATTTGCCCTGCCAGCCAAAAACCAATGGAAAAACTGCAACCCCTTCCCTGTCATTTCAGCAGGGCCAACTGGGGATCTGGTTTTGCAGCTTCCACATGCATGGCAGCAGGTGGTGATGCTGATTGCCCCTGCTGGGGTACCTAGATGGGGATGAGTGGGAGGCTGATTGTCTATCTCCCACCCAGCGGAAGAAGGTGGTACCTTGATTTTCCTGCACAGCCATGTCATCACGGTCTGGTGATGGGTCTCCCCCATCACTCTCCCCTCTCCTTCAGCAGACTTAATGAGCTGCTGCAAGGTGGGGCTCCTCGACGCTACTCTTCTTTCCCTCTCACTCTGCTGTTGGCAGAACCCAGCCAGAACCTGAACCTCCATCGCTATCAGCATCAACAAGATTGGACAAGTGCAAGTCATGGCTAGCCAGCGCTGCATTTTCCACCTACTCTGGTGTCAACAAGGCTCACTGTGAAGCTGAATCTCCATACCCACCTGGCAGCAATAAAAGTGAATGAGATGTCAGTCGGGTGCTGGGATTACAGGTGTGGCTCACACCTGTAATCCCAGCACTTTGGGAGGCTGAGGCAGGTGAATTGCCTGAGGTCAGGAGTTCGAGACCAGCCTGGCCAACATGGTGAAATCCTGGCTCTACTAAAACTACAAAAGTTAGCCAGGAGTGGTGGTGGGCACCAGTAATCCCAGCTACTCACGAGGCTGAGGCAGGAGGATCACTTGAACCTGGTAGGCAGAGGCTGCAGTGCGCCGAGATTGCACCACTGTACTCTAACCTGGGCGACAGAGTGAGACTCTGTCTCAAAATTAAAAAAAAAGTGAATGAGATGTTATGAAGCAGGGCACGCAGTAATGAATTTAACCTTCAGCTCCTGGGAGGTCATCTCTCAGCCCTTGGAATGTCCTGTTTAATAAAAGTGTCTTTGTTCGTGGGGGGCTTTAGGCTACATCAGAAGGTCAAGTGATGTGATTTAGGGTGGGAGCTTTGGGTCACATGGCATCAGCTCAGCCTTCAGAGGGGCTGGAGAATAAGGTCAGCAATGTGGGCAGCCAACCAGATCTACATGATGGAGCCCCAATAAAAACTCAGACACCAAGGCTTGGGAGCGCTTCCCTGTTTGGCAATACTTTGTGTGTATTTTCACACATCGTTGGCAGGAGATTAAAGCTGATTTTCCAACTCCCATGTGGCAGAAGCAGGTGGTAACAGTCTGATTCCCCTGCTGGGGTAGTGTGGGTGGGAATGAATTCAGAGCTGATTCTCCATCCCCCACCCCGTGGAAGGAGGTGGCACTCTGATTTCTTTACCAAAGAAGTATCAGGAAAGTCTAGGGGTGACACCAAGGCTTGAATGAGTATGGCTGGTTGCCATACTCCATGCATTTTGTCGCATGTTATTGCCAGGACTTTAGAGCTGCCCAGTACTCCACCGTCATCTCCGTGTTTGGAATGTACCTGTACTCTGCCCCCAGGCTTCTGCCCTGGCCTGATTTTTATCTGTACTCTTTCCCTGTAATAAACTGTAACTGTGAGTACAAGCGCTTTCAGGGAGTTCTGCGAGTCCTTCTAGTAAATCAGGAAGCCTGAGGAAAGTTTTTGGGGCCCCCAAACTTGCAGCTGGTGTCAGGAGTGAGAGTGGTCTTTTGGACTGTCCTCTGACTTTGTGCAAGGCTAGTCTGTATTCCTGTCTCACTCCCCCACCAGCTGGTATCAGTGGGACCCACTGGGGAGCTAAGCTTCTGCCCTCACCCTGCAGCAACAAAGCGGCATGAGCGCATCGTCTTCCCCAGCAGCAATAGAGCCCAGTAAGGAGCTGAATGAACACCCCACTAGGAAGCAATTCAGCAGCGTCAGTTTGTTCTTCATATTTGTTAGGAAAGTGGCAGGAGCACCAAGGGGAAAAGTGAACATGCACAATCGGCCACCCCTCATACTATAGCTCAACACTTAGGCTGCTTGATTACAAAGAAAAGAGAAAGGCTGGGCGCCGTGGCTCACGCTTGAAATCCCAGTGCTTTGGGAGGCCGAGGTGGGAGGATCACTTGAGGTCAGGAGTTGGAGACCAGCCTGGCCAACATGATGAGACCCTGTCTCTATTTAAAACACAAAAATTATCTGGGTATGGTGGTGCATGCCTGTAATCCCAGCTCCTCAGGAGGCTGAGGCAGAGAATTGCTTGAACCTGGGAGGTGGAGATTGCAGTGAGCCAAGATCACACCAGTGCACTCCAGTCTGGGGGACAGGGCAAGACTCCATCTCAAAAAAAAAAAAAAAGGTGAGAAGTTACTATGATTAATTGTTAAGGCCACACTGAAAATATGTTAGAGGAGGCTATGTGAAAGCTAAAGTCAGCTATTCAGAGTTGATCAAATGACGAGGCAAGGGAGGGTGGTTAAAGTGGGAGGGACATCGTTTTGTGTCTCCATAAATCCTAACTAGCACAGGCTCCGGCCCAGCTTCTATTCACCCTCCACATTGAACCTGGCCATGCTTCTGTAGTAACCGTGGTTCAAACAATGCCTTCAAGTGGGTTTCAGGCCAGGAGCTGTAGCTTACACCTGCAATCCCAGGGCTTTGGGAGGCCGAAGCAGGAGGACTGCTTGAGGCCAATGGTTCAAGACCAACCTGAGTAACATAGTGAGACTCCCATTTCTACCAAAAAAAAATAATAATAATTAATTGGCCAGGCATACTGGTGCACACCTATAGTCCCAGCTATTCATGAGGCTGAGGTGGCAGGATCCCTTAAGATCAGGAATTCAAGGCTGCAGGGAGCTATGGTCGCACCACTGCACTCCAGCCTGGGCAACAGAGCAAGACCTTGTCTCAAAAA
>NW_016107319.1:760707-778271 GCF_001604975.1 Cebus imitator
TGCACTCCAGCCCGGGCAACAGAGTAAGACTGTCGCAAAAAACAAAAAAAAAGCCCAGGTGTGGTGGTTCACGCCTGTAATCCCAGCACTTTGGGAGGCCATGGTGGGCAGATCACGAGGTCAGGAGTTCAAGACCAGCCTGGCCAAGATGGTGAAACCCCATCTCTACTAAAAATACAAAAAATTAGCTGGTCGTGGAGGCACGCGCCTGTACTCCCAGCTCCTCAGGAGGCTGAGGCAGAAGAATTGCTTGAACCAGGAGGTGGAGGTTGCAGTGAGCCGAGATTGCAACACTGCACTCCAGCCTGGGCGACAGAGCAAGACTCCGCCTCAAAAACAAACAAAAAATGAAAAACAGGACACCCAATTAACTTTTAATTTCTCATAAATAATTATTTTAGGATAAGTATGTCCCAAACATTGCATGGGTCACACTTAAACTAAAAAATTTTATATGTTGTTTATCCGAAATTCAGAGTTAACTGGGCACCTGTTTTTTGGGGGGTTTTGTCTGGTTTTGTTGTTGTTTTTGGTGAGACAGGCTCTTGCTCTTTCGTCCAGGCTGGAGTACAGTGACCCAATCACAGCTCACTGTAGTCTCAACCTCCTGGGCTCAGGTGATCCTCCTGCCTCAACCTCCTGAGTAGCAGGTGCACACAACCACACCTGGTGAATTTTGGTGTTTTGTTTTTGTTTTGTAGAGATGGGATTTGCCATGTTGTCCAGGCTGGTCTCGAACTCCCAGATTCAAGCAATCCACCTGCCTCAGCCTACTGAGTAGCTGGGACTACAGGCATGCACCAGCACGGCTGGCTAATTTTTTGTATTTTTAGTAGAGATGGGGTTTCACCATGTTGGCCAGGCTGGTCTCGAACTCCTGACCTCAGGTGATCTGCCTGCCTCGGCCTCCCAAAGTGCTGGGATTACAGGCGTGAGGCACTGCGTTCTGCCTGCACCCAGCTTTTTTCCTCTAATAAAGCACTTAGCATATTATATAATGATCTGTTAATGTGTCTGTCTCCTTTACCAGCCCACAAATTCCTTGACGGGAGACACAATGTCTCATCCGTTTTTGGAAACCCTGTAACTAGGCAGAACTAATTAATTTTCCACCAATATGTGTTGATGTGTTGAGCTGTGAATTTGACTGCCCAGCAGTCAACACAGCCTGCAAGTAACAACCTCTGCTTTTGCCCTTGGCCACCTTCAGGCTGGTCTTAGCACATCATCACTTCAAAAACAAATGGATTTTAAGAAAGTAAAGAACAAAATAAAAAACAAAATCAACAGATCCTGCTCCAATAAAGAAGAGTGTTTGACTTTTTATTAAACGTTTTGTTGGGAGATTAAAGAGAGGGTGATTTTGCTCATCCCAGAGCAGAATGTCTAAATGTCCCCTTGAAGCGTGCATCTGTTCCCTATATATCCATCCTGATACTCTCCCCTGAATCTCCTCTGTGTTTTTCCTCTGTCCCCTCTCTGGCTAAGATGATTCCAGAATCCCTACCTATGTACCCAACTCCCAAAGCTTTAGTTTGGAAACTGTCTTTCTTAGGTAGGGTCATTCAGTCCTCATAGCACTTCTCTAATTTGAATCTCACCCATTCTTCCACTCCGAGAATCTTTAACCTACTCCAGTCATTCTTGGGTTAACTTCCTTAGAAGTTGGAGAACGGTAGGGGAATCATAAATCAACAATTAGGGCTTCCTGACACACCAGAAGATGGTTCTTTCCATCTGACAGTAGAATTGGTACTAGAGTAGAAAACCATGCTACATCAATGAGGAGAATGTAAGATTTCTGAGATCAAGATCAGAATGACTGAGAAATGAGGTGTGACAAGAAGACCAATTAAAGGAAAAGAAACTTAACAGAAGAAACTGACTGTGGGCTGACAAAAATCCGAACACCAGAAGTTCGGATGTTTAAAATGGGCTCTTCAACATCTCCCCTGCACCTAAAAATGACAGCTGTTTCCCTCAAGCTGTTTCCTGTTAGTGCTACTGTGATTTCTTTTCCCCATCAAGACCACCACTGTGGTGCACTTAAGTATGATAACACCTTAGAATGGAGCGGACAGGAAGCCACAAGGTCAAGAATCTGGAGAGGTTCCCAGGGATGCTTCTGAAAACACACTGTAATGTACACACTGTAAGTTACAACATACACACTGTAAAGGATCTGTAATTCATTCTACAATTCCCTTCTACTTTTGTTATTGGGCACATATGTTTATAATTATTATGCCTTCCTGATATAGTGATTTTTTTTTTTTGAGTTGAAGTCTTGCTCTGTTGCCCAGGCTAGAGTGCAGCTCACTGCAACCTCCACCTCCCTGGTTCAAGCAATTCCCCTGCCTCAGCCTTCCCAGTAGCTGAGATTACAGGTGTCTGCCACCATGCCAGGCTAATTTTTTTGTATTTTTAGTAGAAATGAGGTTTAACTATGTTGGTCAGGCTGGTCTCGAACTCCCGACCTCAGCTGATCTCCCCACCTCTACCTCCCAAAGTGCTGGGATTACAGGCGTGAGCCACTGTTTTTATCACTATAAAATGTCCCTCTTTGTCTGTAGTAACACTTTTTGTCTTACATTCTCTTCTGTCTGGTATTAATATAGCCACTCTTGCTGTCTTATGTTTGCATGATATACATTTTTTCATCCTTTTCAGCCTATTTATGTCTTTGAATCTGAAGTGTGTCTCTTATAGACAACGTATAGTTGGATCCTGGTTTTTTTTTTTTAATCCAGTCTGACAATCTTTGCCTGTTGATTGAAGTATTTAACCCATTCACATTTATGTAATTATTGATGTGGCTGGATTTACACCTGACATTTTACTGTTGTTTTTTTTATATGCTTCATGTCTTTTTTGTTACTCTGTTCCTTTTTTATTGCTTTCTTTTATGTTAAATAGTTATTTTTCCAGTGTGCCATTTTGATTCGTGTGTGTGTGTGTGTGTGTGTGTGTGTGTGTGTGTTTTGATGGAGTCTTTCACTGTCACCGGGGCTGGAGTGCAGTGGTGTGCTCACTGCAACCTCCACCTCCCAGGTTCAAGTGATTCTTCTGCTTCAGCCTCCGAAGTAGCTGGGATTACAGAAGCCCACCACCACGCCTGACTAATTTTTTTGTATTTTTAGTAGAGATGTGGTTTCACTATGTTGGCCAGGCTGGTCTCAAACTCCTGACCTCATGATCCACCCACCTCAGCCTCCCAAAGTGCTGAGATTACAGGTGTGAGCCACTGTGCCTGGCCTTGTCTGTGTGTGTGTGTGTGTGTGTGTGTGTATGTGTGTGTGTGTGTGTTTACTGTATTATTTTGAGTTGTTTCTTTAGTTGTTGTTCTGCGGTTTCCTTCAACTTTTAATTCTCATAAACTTCTACAATTTTTGTTTTTTGAGACAGGGTCTCACTTTGCTGCCCACCACTGGAGTACAGTGGTGCCAACACAGCTCACTGCAGTCTTGTCCTCCTGGGCTCAAACAATCTTCCTACATCAGCCCCCCAAGTAGCTGGGACTACAGGTGTGCAGCACCATATCCAGCTAATTTTTTTGTATTGTTTGTAGAGATGGGTTTCACCACATTGCCCAGGCTGGTCTCAATCTCCTGAGCTCAAGTAATTCACCCACCTCAGCCTCCTAAAGTGCTGGGATTACAGGCGTGAGCCACCACACTTGGCTACAATTTTGTATTACTGAATCCAATCACTTGTTTTACAAAGATTCAGCAAACTTCTATATGTGTCGGACATTGTGGTAGACGCTGGGAATTCAAAGATGAACAAATCATGGTTTCTGCCCTCAAAAGAATGAAGTGACCCAGATAAGAAAGTCAGCCATTGTAATACAGTGTGCGCTATTTACAGAGGACGTGTGAAGTAATACACTGCATTCACAAGAGCCAGAAGAAGAGGTATCAGTTCAACCTGCAGGTGTCAGGAAAGTCTTCTAAGAAGGTGGGAAGTCCGATGTGCTTAGGCTTTGTGTCCCCAGCCAAATCTCATCTTGAATTATAATCCCCATGATTGGATCATGGGGGTGGTTTTCCCCATGCTGTTCTCGTGATAGTGAGTGAAATCTCAAGAGATCTGGTGATTACATAAGGCAGTTTTCCCTGTTCTTGCTCATTCTCTCTCTTCTGCCGCCCTGTGAAGAAGGATGTGTTTGTTTCCCCTTCTTCTTGATTGTAAGTTTCCTGAGGCCTGCCCAGCCATGTGGAACTGTGAGTCAATTAAACCTCTTTCCTTTATAAATTACCCTGTCTTGGGTATTTCTTTATAGCAGTGTGAGAATGGACTCATACAAAGTCCAAGCTATTTCTTGAAGAATGAGTAGAAGTCAGCTGGTCAGAGAGGGGACCAGGTGCTCAGAAAGAGGGAAAAACCTAAACCAACACCTGGCGGCTTAGCAAACTGTGAGCATTGAGGGCTATGAAAGGAGGTGAGAACAGCTAAATCAAAGGTCCTGGCTGGGCACGTGGAGGGAGAGGAAGCTACAAACACAGGCTGCTGCATGGTTAGCTAGGGGTTTTAGCTGCATCCGGAAGGCAATGGTGAGCTCCTGATGGACTTAAGCAGAGGTCATTTTTGCACTGTAGAAAGTGGCTCTGTCAATTATTTGGAAGATCCATGAGACCAGATGGAACTGGAGGCAAGAGTCAGACGTGCAAAAAGGTTAAGAAGCTTGTCAAAGGTCAACCAGTTAGCTGGGAGGTGAACAAGCGCTAGAACCAAGATATTCTAACTCCTACTCCGCTACTTTTTCCATGGTATCATTTGAATTATCATATTTTCTCTCTTCCTCAAGTTAAGGAGTTTTAATTTAGTCTCAAAATGCACCCAGTAAAGTGGATTCAGATTTGCATGTCTTCCACAATCTAAGCCTAGCTGAAAGCTTTTAACTCAGCAATTCTACTTTTAAGAATTTGTATAGAGGAGGCTGAGCGCAGTGGCTCACGCCTATAATCCCAGCACTTTGGGAGGCTGAGGCAAGTGGATCACTTGAGGTCAGGAGTTCGAGATCACCCTGGCCAACATGGTGAAACCCCATCTCTACTAAAAATACAAAAATTAGCCAGGCATGGTGGTGGGTGTCTGTAATCCCTGCTACTCAGGAGGCTGAGGCAGGAGAATCGCTTGTACCCTGGGGGCAGAGGTTGTAGTGAGCCAAGATTGTGCCACTGCACTCCAACCTTTGCAACAAAGTGAGACTCTGTATCAAAAATTAAAAAAAGAAGTGAATTTATATAGAGGAAATAATTGGACAGTGTGCAAAAATGACAAAAGATATTTATTGCAGCATTCTTTATAAAATTGTTAAATCACCTAGCTGTCCATCAATAAAGAATTGGTTAAGAAAAAATAAGGTATAACCAGACACTGAAAAATTATGCAGTGATGAGAAAAGGAAGAAATAGGCCAAATTAAACAGAAGATACTTTTATTTTTGGACAGACGCAGTGTGTTCCCAGCATTTTGGGATGCTGAGGCAAGCAGATCATTTGAGGCCAGGAGTTCGAAATCAGCCTGGACAACATGGCAAAACCCCGTCTCTACTAAAAATACAAAAATTAGCTGGGTGTGGTGGTGCATGCCTGTAGTCCCAGCTACTCTGGAGGCTGAGGCAGGAAAATTGCTTGATCCTGGGAGGTGGAGGTTGCAGTGAGCCGAGAAGGCGCCACTACACTCCAGCCTGGTGACAGAGTCAGATTCTGTCAAAAAAGAAAGAAAGAAAGAAAGAAAAGATAATGCTGTATTACTGGCATAGAAAGATGGTCATGATATATAGTTTGAATGAAAAAAGATTATGATTAGTACAATATCGTCCAATTTATTTTTTTATATCCATGTGTTAACATATGTCCAGCAAACCGCTGAGAAGAAACACATCAAACTTGTGATGGAATGAAAATTTGAGGGTGAGAAATTTCCTTCCTAAAGTAGAAAGTTCCACATTTTTGTATTGTTTGAATTTTTATAATGAGCATCTACTTTAAAAAGACTTTTAAAGCGTACTGACAGTATCTATGCAGCCTCTGCAATGAATACCACCAAATTCCTTCACTCCCTGAGTCTCAGCCACCTGAAATGAAAATGTCACCTTGATACGCCAGAAATGGTCATTAAGAATAGTCAAACATTAACAACAGACCTTTCAAAGAGCACAGTGGCAACTCAGGCTAAAGTTTTCTGGCTTCAGAGTACAGGTTTAAGGCTTTGATGGTGAAGACTGCTTTAAAGCTGCCCTCCTTGGAAGAAAGCTGTTTCCCATCTTAATGTACCATTAACATTAGTATTGCTTTGTTGATATGGCAATTATGCATCCAATAAACCAGCTTACTCTATACGGGTATTTTTCTCCAACTGGGTTATGTTCTTATACCATCACTCTTCAGTATCTGGCTTTTAATGCTACAGATAAGGAGAAACCAGTTCCATTGCTTACGACTGAACAGCGAATGCCTTCTGAAGCCTCGCACGCTCCATAAAGCAGGTAGTGGTAAAACCACAATAAAACCCACCCGTTTTGCCCAGGACCAGTGGTCTCCTGGGATGCAAGACTTTTGAGTGCTAAAAGCAGGACGGTCCCAGGCAAACCAGGATGGCTGAACACACTAGTAGTGGCCACTGTTGGGTATGACATTTTCCTTTTTTTTTTTTTTGGAGACAGAGTCTCAATTTGTCGCCCAGGCTGGAGTGCAGTTGTGCCATCTTGGCTCACTGCAACCTTCACCTCCCGGGTTCAAGTGATTCTCCTGCTTCAGCCTCCTGAGTAGCTGGGATTACAGGCAACCGCCATCATGCCTGACAAATTTTTGTATTTTTAGTAGGGACAGGGTTTCACCATGTTGGCGAGGCTGGTCTCGAACTCCTGACCTCAGGAAATCCACCCACCTTGGCCTCCCAAAGTGTTGGGATTACAGGCGGGAGCCACTGCGAGGCCTCTGATGATATTTTCTACATTTCCCCTGTTCATTGCAGCTTTCTTTGTTGCAAGAGATTTTTTTTTTTTTTTTTGGGGACAGAGTTTTGCTCTTGTTACCCAGGCTGGAGTGCAATGGCGCGATCTCGGCTCACCGCAACCTCCACCTCCTGGGTTCAGGCAATTCTCCTGCCTCAGCCTGAGTAGCTGGGATTACAGGCACGCGCCACCATGCCCGGCTAATTTTTTTGTATTTTTAGTAGAGACAGGGTTTCACCGTGTTGACCAGGATGGTCTCAATCTCTTGACCTCGTGATCCACCCGCTTCGGCCTCCCAAAGTGCTGGGATTACAGGCTTGAGCCACCGCACCCGGCCAGCAAGAGATTGTTAATGGTAATGGGGAGACCACAAGTGTGATTTCTCACAAAATGCTCATTACCTGTATAGCCAAATTCCACCAGTGAACGGTTGCTATGTTCAAAGGGAGCCTTTCAGATGGAGCTGTCTGAGTATTGATCTCCATTTTTCCTGCTCAATCTTTCAGCAATGTTCACAGCATAAACAGCACAGTAATTTTTTTTTTTTTTTGAGATGGAGTCCTGCTCTGTCATCCAGGCTGGAGTGCAGTGGCATGATCTTGGCTCACTGCAACCCCTACCTCCGCCTCCCAAGTTCAAATGATTCTCCTGCCTCAGCCTCCGAGTAGCTGGGATTATAGCCACGTGCCACCATGTCCGACTAGTTTTTTTGTATTTTAGTGGAGACAGGGTTTTGCCATGTTGGCCAGTCTGGTCTCGAACTCCTGACCTCAAGTGATCTGCCTGCCTCAGCCTCCCAAAGTGCTGGGATTACAGGTGTGAACCACTATACCTGGCCAAGCAGCAATCTTGATCTTGTAGCTTAATACAAAGTTAATTTTCAGTTGTAAGCCTAATGTATATCCCCAGAGATTAGAATCTCTGCTTGGTTTTTGGTGGTGTTCAGGCACAGGTGATTTTAGTATGTGCCACAGGAAAACTCTAACCCAGTGGGAGACAGGTAGGCCTGGAGACTTGACAGTTCTTGGTCCCTTCCAATAGCTGGTTTGAGAAGGGCTTGTTAGTATGTTCAGGCTTCACTGCTCTGCTCCTGAGCAGTTAAGATTTAATCACAGGCCACAGCCTGGTTTATAAAGATTACAACTTAAGAAAATAGAAGGAAAAAATCAATTAGGTATTAGCAGGATGAGTCGTACATTTTTGATACTGTGATCTGACTTTAGTATGACTTGACTTTGCAAATTGTGGTTAAATATATTTGACATGCATGTATTATTTCAGTTTAAAGGAATGGGAATTAATTTTGCAAGTTTTTGCAGGGAGACTTTTTCAACACTCTTGAGATCACAGAAGATCTCTGAAATTGAAATTCTCTGATTGCAGATTCAAGATTTTTTTTCCTTCCTTCTCTCCTTCCCTCCTTCCTTCCTCCCATCCTCCTTTCCTCCCTTCTTCCCTTGCTTCCTCCCTCTCTCCCTCCCTCCCTCTTTGCCTCCCTTCTTTCTTTCTTTTCTCCCTTCTTTCTTAGACAGGATCTCACTCTGTCACCCAGGCTGGAGTGCAGTGCTGCAATCATGGCTGACTATGGCCTCAAACTCCTGGGCTCAAGTATCCTCCTGCCTCAGCCTCTGAAGCAGCTAGGCCTTCAGGTGCATACCACAACATCTGGCTATTTTTAAAATTATTTATTTATTTATTTATTTATTTATTTAGAGATGGAGGCTCACTCTGCCACCCAGGCTAGAGTGCAGTGGCGCGATCTTGGCTCACTGCAACCTCCGCCTCCCGGGTTCAAGCAATCCTCCTGCCTCAGCCTCCCAAGTAGCTGGGATTACAGGTACGCACCACCATGCCCAGCTAATTTTTGTATTTTTAGTAGAGATGGGGTTTCACCATGTTAGCCAGGCTGCTCTTGAACCCCTGACCTCAGGTGATCTGCCTGCCTCGGCCTCCCAAAGTGCCAGGATTACAGGCGTGAGCCACCTTGCCTGGCCCCCATATTTTTTATTTTTTGTAGAGACAACATCTCCTTTTGTTGCCCAGCCTGATCTGGAGCTCCTAGGCTCAAGTAATCCTCCTACCTCAGCCTCCCAAAGTGGTGGGATGACAGGTGTGAGCCACTGTGCCCAGCCTCCGTTCTTTTTAAAAATAAGGTTTCTACAGGCCGGATGCTGTGGCTCACACCTGTAATCCCAGCACTTTGGGAGGCTGAGGCAGGCGGATCACCTGAGGTCAGGAGTTCGAGACCAGCCTGACCAACATGAAGAAACCCCATCTCTACTAAAAATACAAAACTACCCGGGCATGGTGATGCATGCCTGTAATCTGAGCTACTCGGGAGGCTGAGGCAGGAGAATCCCTTGAACCCAGGAGGTGGAGGTTGCAGTGAGATCACACCATTGCACTTCAGCCTGGGCAACAAGATCGAAATTCCGTCTCAATAAATAAATAAATAAATAAATAAGGTTTTTATTTTGGAATAGCTCTAGATTTCCAGAACAGTTGCAATGATAGTACACAGAGTTCCCATCAACACTTTACTTGCCTTCCCCTCAATATTAACATCTTACAGAACGATGGTATGTAAAAACATTGTCAAAACTAAGAATTTAACCTTGGCACATCACTATTCACTAAACCACAGATTTGATGCAAAGTTACCAGTTTTTCCACTCACATCTTTTTTCTGTTCCAGGATCCAGTCCAGCATCCCACGTTGCTTTTAGCATCTCTCTTGTTCAATGGTCAGAACCTACCCCATCGCAATCAGAATAACCTGCCTCAGCCCCCTCCACTCATGAGTGTACATCTTCTCATTTAACATGGTCATTTGCTTTTCATTCATTCAATAGCTATTCACTGAGCCCAGCCAAGTGCTGGACAAATAAAACAAATGTGACCTTTTCCCTAACAGAATGAAGGGAACAGGCAGTAAATATGTTATTAAAAATTGTGCAGGGTGAGGTGATAGGAAGAAAAAAATACTGTAATAAGAGAGAGGAGGATGAGCTGGGTGCGCTGGCTCACACCTGTAATCCCAGCACTTTGGTAGACCGAGAGGAGTGGATTACCTGAGGCCAGGAGTTCAAGACCACCCTGGGCAACATGGTGAAACCTCATTTTTGCTAAAAATACAAAAATCAGCTGGGCGTGGTGGCAGGTGCCTGTGATGCCTGCTACTCAGGAGGCTGAGGGAGGAGAATTGCTTGAATGAGGGAGGCGGAGGCTGCAGTGAGCTGAAATCATGCCACTGCACTCCAGCCTGGGCAACTCTGTCTCAAAAAAGAAAAAAAAGGAGAGCAAGAGAGGGAGAGAAAGGAAGGAGAGAGAGAGATGGGTATGGAGACCAGGGAAGAGATCCGGGAAAGTGAGGCATTGATATTTGAGACCTGAATGTGTGAGAAGGAGTTCACCAGGTGAGGAAGGACAGAATCCAAGCAAAAGCACCCAGAAGATTGAAAAACATATTGGGCCCTATATTCGCTATTTGGGTGAATAGAAGCCTCCAAACCTCAGCCTCACACAATAAATCCATGTAACACACCTGCATGTGTACCCTCTGAGTCTAAGGTGTAAATGAATAGATATTTTTTTTTAAAACAAAAAGCACCCATTCTAGCAACCGAAAGCAAACAAATGGCCGGGCACCATTGCTCACTCCTGTAATCCCAGCACTTGGGAAGCCTAGCCAAGTGGATCACTTGAGGCCAGGGGTTCGAGATCAGCCTGGCCAACGTCGTGAAACCCTTGCTCTACTAAATATACAAAACTTAGCCAGATGTGGTGGCAGGCACCTGCAGTCCCAGCTACTGAGGAGGCTGAGGCAGGAGAATCTCTTGAACCCGGGAGGCAGAGGTTGCAGTGAGTTGGGATTCAGCTGCTATACTCCAACCTGGGTGACAGAGTGAGGCTTCGTCTCAAAAAATAAAAAAGAGAAGAAAAGCAAGTGGGAGAGAACCCCACGGAGGCTGGAGTGGAAGGCATCTGGGATGCTCTCTTACTTGTGAAATGAAAATGTATCAGACAACAAGCTAAATTCATTGAGGATTGCATTTTTGTTTTTTTGGAAGATGGAGTCTCACTCTGTTACCCAGGCTGGAGTGCAGTGGCGCAATCTCGGCTCACTGCAACCTCCACCTCCTGGGTTCTGGTAATTCTTCTGCCGCAGCCTCCTGAGTAGCTGGGACTACAGGCTCGTGCCACCACACCCGGCATATTTTTTTGTGTTTTTAGTATAGACGGGGTTTCACCATCTTGGCCAGGCTGATCTCAAACTCCTGACCTCATGATCCACCCGTCTCGGCTCCCGAAGTGCTGGGATCACAGGCGTGAGACACCGTGCCTGGCCGCATTTTTTTTTCTTTAAGAGAGAGTTTCACTTTGTCACCTGGGCTGGAGTGCAATGGTGCGATCTCAGCTCACTGCAACCTCCACCTCCCAGGTTCAAGAGATTCTCCTGCCCCAGCCTCCTGAGCAGCTGGGACTAAAGGCATGTGCCATCACACCTGGCTAATTTTTCTATTTTTGGTATAGATGGGGGTTTCGGCTGGTCTCGAACTCCTGACCTCAAGTGATCTGCCCGCCTTGGCCTTCCAAGGTGCCGGGCCTTAATGATTGCATTTTAATTGCCTCTATGTCCCCATCGCACTTGGCTCAGGCATTTGCCACAGGCTGGTCTGTGCTGTAATCACTTTGAAATTCTCTCCCCACTGGATGGGGGGAAAGGAAGGACTCTGTCTTCCTTGAAGGAAGAACCCTGTCTGTTTCCTTCCCTTTCAAGTCACCTAGCGGAGCCATCTGCATAAAAGGAATGAAAAAATGTGTTTGCTGAATCAAATTAGACTTTCTCTTACATTCTATTCTCATGACTAGCTCCAGATTATACAAGCTACATCTAATTTGTCCAGCATTATTTTCTCTTAAGCTTTCACTTCTCCCCAGCTCTGAGCTGTGTACAGTTCTGCCTGAAGTCTTCCTCCATTCAAAGTCTAAAAGGAAAAGAACTCCCTGTGATATCCATAGGGAGGGAGGTGCCCCCCAGAGAGCAGAGATGTGTGAGAAAAGAGACCAGATCCCAAAGTGCGATTTGTCTCTCCTTGAGAAGCATGATTCAGAACAGGAAGAAGAGAAGGAGGAGAGGAAGGAAGGATGAAGGAGAGAAGGAAGGAAGCAGGGAAGGAAGGAAGGAAGGAATGACTGAAGGGATGCTCTCAGTGTTTATCTGAGGCTGGCAGCATTCTGTTAGTTTTATGTTATTTTTTTATTTTATTATTATTAGAGACGGAGCCTTGCTCTGTTGCCCAGGTTGTTGTGCAGTGGTGCAATCTTGACTCACTGCAATTGCCGTCTCTCAGGTTCAAGTGATTCTCCTGCCTCAGTCTCCCGAGTAGCTGGGATTACAGGTGTGTGCCACCACATCTGGCTGATTTTTGTATTTTTAGTAGAGATGGGGTTTCATCATGTTGGCCAGGCTGGTCTCGAACTCCTGACCTCAAGTGATCTGCCCACCTCAGTCTCCCAAACTGCTGGGATTACAGGCATGAGCCACTGCGCCCAGCTGGTTCGTTTTAGAGACAGTCTCACTCTATTGCCCAAGCTGGAGTGCAATGATACACTCTTGGTTCACTGCAGCCTTGAACCCCTGGACTCAAGTGATCGTCCTGCCTTACCCTCCCTAGTAGCTAATAATAGAATTAGAGGCACACCATCACATATGGGTAATTATTTTTAATTTTATTTTTGTAGAGACAGGGTCTTCCTGTATTGGCCAAGCTGATCTTGAACTCCTGGGCTCAAGCGCCTGCCTTCTGCCTTGGATTACAGGTGAGAGCCACTGCCTGGCTGCAGCATTCTTTTAAATGACATTTGCTCTCTTTTATAACTTTCCGTATTTTTTTTTTTTTAGATGGAGTCTCACTCTGTCGCCCAGGCTGGAGTGCAGTGGTGCCATCTCAGCTCACTGCAATCTCCACCTTCTTGGTTCAAGCAATTCTCCTGCCTCAGCTTCCCAAGTAGCTGAGAACACAGGCATTCACCACCATGCCTGGCTAAGTTTTTGCATTTTTGGTAGAGATGGGATTTTACTGTGTTAGCCAGGATGGTCTTGGTCTCCCAACCTTATAATCCACCCATCTCGCTCTCCCAAAGTGGTTGGATTACAGGGGCGTGAGCCACCGCACCCAGCCTCCGTATTTTTTTAGTTTAAAAATTTTGAGCATTAACCCTGTTTTATTATCAGAATAGAAGCAACGATATTTTGGTTTTGGATTTTTTGTTTGTTTTTGAGACAGAGTCTTACTCTGTTGCCCAGGCTGTTGTCCAGTGGTGCGATCTCGGCTCACTGCAACCTCTGCCTCCCGGGTTCAAGTGATTCTCCTACCCCAGCCTCCCAAGTAACTGGGATTACAGGCGGCCACCACCACACCTGGCTATTTTTGTTGTTGTTGTTGTTATTTTTATTAGAGAAGGAAAATCAATTTCATTCCTTTGTAGTCATCTGTGGGTTCTGTTCTGCAATCATCCATTGTCCTATGTCTTATTGTGGCACCTCCAATGTCTTGCCATGGGAGAATACACCTCACCCATGAAATGCTGTCTTGGGGAACTGGCGTTCAAGATGCCCTCCTTCCTAGCTGGGTCGATACACTTAGACTAAGTTCTTGCTGTGTTTTGCTTTGACCTTAGCTTAGCTTCTCCCGGCCACCATTGTCCTGAGACTGGAGACGTTCCCTTGCCAGCAGCAGTTGCAGAGCCGGCAGGACACCTTAAGACACAGCAAAAGTTTGTATGAGTCAGCATTTCTTCTACAAGTGGTTATTTTAGGAGTTTTCACACACAGGAGACAGGATGATTGGCAAGCAACAGAAATGGACTCTGGTTGATGTAGAGAACTTGTCTGTGTTCTCTCCCGAGTATTTGAATCTTGGGCACAGGGGCTCAGAGATGCAAAAGAGTGGGACTGATTCACCCAGATAACAGTGCCCTAAATTTTCTGCCATCTGGAACTTTCTAGTTGCCAAGTTCCTCTTCTCTCTAAGGTCTGGCTGTTTAGCATTTACTTTTTTTTTTGAGACGAAGCCTCACCCCGTTGCCCAGGCTGAAGTGCAATAGCGTGACCTCGGCTCACTGCAACTTCCGCCTCCTGGGCTCAAGCAGTTTTCCTGCCTCAGCCACCCAAGTAGCTAGGATTAAAGGTACGTGCCACCATGCCCAACTAATTTTTTGTATTTTTGGTAGAGACGGGGTTTTACCATGTTAGCCAGGCTGGTCTTGAACTCTTGATTTTGTGATCCGCCCACCTCGGTCTCCCAAAGTGCTGGGATTACAGGTATGAGCCACCGTGCCCGGTCTTTTCTTTTCTTTTCTTTTCTTTTCTTTTCTTTTCTTTTCTTTTCTTTTCTTTTCTTTTCTTTTCTTTTCTTTTCTTTTCTTTCCTTCCTTCCTTCCTTCCTTCCTTCTTTCTTTCTTTCTTTCTTTCTTTTTCTTTTCTTTCTTTCTTTCTTTCTTTCTTTCTTTCTCTCTTTCTCTCTTTCTCTCTTTCTCTCTTTTTTTTAAGAGACAGGGTCTCACTGTTTCCCAGACTGCAGTGCAGTGGCCCAGTTATGGCTTACTGTAACCTCAGACTCCTGGGTTCTAGCGATCCTCCTGTCTCAGCCTCTCAAGTAGCTAGGACTACAGGTACACGCCTCATGACTGGATAATTTTAAAAATTGTTTTGTAGAGATGGGATCTCCCTATGTTGCCCAGGCTGGTCTCAAACTCTTGCCTCCTGCAATTCTCCCACCTCAACCTCCCAAAGTACTAGGATTTCAGGCATAAACCACTGTGCCTAGAGCTATTTTTTTTTTTTAATTGTGGAAGGATTTCCAGATGCTTTCAATACATTCCTTTTCCTTAAGTTCCTGTACTTTGCACACTTATTAAACAAGTTTATTTGCTGTGGATCACAGTAAGAAATACTCAGACAGCCAGATGCAGTGGCTCATCTCTCTAATCCCAGCACTTTGGGAGGCTCAGGCAGGAGGATCACTTGAGCCCAGGAGTCCAAGACCAGCCTGGGCAATAAAGCAAGACCCTGTCTCTACAAAAAAAAAAAAAAAAAGAGTTTTTTAAAATTAATTAGCTGGATATGGTGGCACCCACCTGTAGTTCCAGCTTCTCAGGAGACTGGGTGGAGAGAATCCCTTAAGCCCAGGAATTCAACGCTTCAGTGAGCCATGACTGCACCACTGTACTCTGGCCTCAGCAACAGAGTGAACTCCTGTCTTAAAAAAAAGAAAAAAAAAGAAATCCTAAGAGTGACCTAGTAACTACGTACAGATACAGGCATACGTAAAACAAAAGTTGCACAAAACAGGCTAGGCACACGGCTCAAAAAAAGTAATCCCAGCACTTTGGGAGGCTGAGACGGGTGGATCACTTGAGGTGAGGAGTTCGAGACCAGCTTGGCCAATCAGTGAAACCTCGTCTCCACTAAAAGTACAAAAATTAGGCGGGCATGGTGGTGGCATGAGCCTGTGGTCCCAGCTACTCGGGAGGCTGAGGTAGGAGAATCGCTTGAACCCAGGAGGCGGGCACTACAGTGAGTCGAGTTCAAGCCTCCGCACTCCAGCCTGGGAGACAGATCAAGACTCCGTTTCAGAAAAAAAAAAAAAAAAAAAGTTGCACAAAATAAGACTTAACCTTTAGTAGCATAGATGGAACTTTCTGTTTTCTATTTCCTTCTATTTCATTTTTTTCATGCTGGTTACACTCCCTTAAACTAAAGTCTCATACGTGACACTTTACATCTTGGAAAACCTCTAAGTTATCCAAAGTTCATTCGTGTTGCTTGCAAATAATCCCATCTCTTGTGTGTCAAAACACCCAAAATGATCATCAATAAATGGAACGCAGAACCTCACGAACATTTTCTCTTGGGCAATGCACTCTCATCCAGCAGCAGGACAAGCTCTGGCAGGAAAAAGCCATAAAACGGTGGTTGGGAAGAGCCAACCATAACATCGAAGCCACGCAGCCAGAACTTTGTTCTCTCATAGCAATCAAAAGCCACCTGTGGCCGGGAGTGGTGGCGCATGCCTATAATCCTAGCATTCTGGGAGGCCAAGGCACGTGGGTCACTTGAGCCCAGGAGTTCAAGACCAGCCTCAACAACATGGTGAAACCCTGTCTTTACTAAAAATACAATTAGCCAGACATGGTGGCTTGTGCCTGTAATCCCAGCTACTTGGGAGGCTAAGGCAGGAGGACTGCTTGAGCTCAGGAGGCAGAGGCTGTAGTAAGCTGAGATCACGCCACAGCACTCCAGCCTGGGTGACCTCTGTTACACACACACACACACACACACACACACACACACACACAGCCACCTGTGATGTGACTACCTTTTAAATGCCTGTCATTCATCTAGGCCAGGGGTCCACAAGCCTTCAGGCCAAACCCAGAACGGTGCCAATTTCTATATCACCCTTGTGCTAAGAATGACCTCTACATTTTCAAATGGCTATGGGAAAACATCAAAAGAATAATAATGTTTTATGAGATGGGGAAATTATATACAATTCAAACTGCAGGGCTCACCAATCAAGTTGAAATAAAACATAGGCACATCCATTCATTTAGGTGCTTGTCTTTGGCAGTTTTAGGGCTACATCTTTGGGCTACAGTGGTAGAGTTGAGTGGTCGAAACAGAGGCCATATGGCCTGCACACCCTAAAATATTTAGTATCTAGCCTTGAGCAAAAAACATCTGTCAGGGCTGGGCATGGTGACACACACCTGTAATCCCAGCAGGCCAAGGCAGCAAGAACACTTGAGGTCAGGAGTTCAAGACCAGCCTGGGCAACACAGTAAGACCCCATCTCTCAAAAAAAAAAAAAAAAAACACTTAAAAAAAAAAAATTTGCCCATCTCTGGTCTAAATACTAGATGGAGATTAAAAATAAAGGCAAAGCTTTGTCCCTGCTCTAAAGGAGCTTATAATCCAACTGGGTGAAATAGTCCCAAATCAACTGAAACAAGAACAACTAAGCATTCAACTCTGGGGACGGAGAGGGTGTACTAGAAGGCCAGAAACGAAAGAAATCCTTCAAAGGAAGAGGTGAGGTGGAAGGGGTGACAGCTTCTGGAGGAGCGGAGGCTGGAATCTTTATTGATTCCTGAATTTCTACATGAGAGGGGCTCAGAAACAGTAATTTCAATGGGGATTTTCATTTTCCTTTACATAAGAGGGCTTATAGAATCAAAAAGGAAGTGTGGGAAATGGAGACAAATGGAAATGCCACAAAGAGAATATAGTATCCAGGCCAGGTGCGTGGCTCATGCCTGTAATCCCAGCACTTTGGGAGGCCGAGGCGGGAGGATCGTTTGATCCCAGTAGTTTGAGACCAGCCATTCGAGACCAACACAGCCTTTTGATGGAGACCCTATCACTCTCAAAAATACAAAAAAATAAGCTGGGCATGGTGATGCATACCTGCAGTCCCAGCTACTTGGGAGGCTAAGGCAGGAGGATGCTTAAGCCCAAGTAGCTCAAGGCTGCAGTGACCTGTGACCGCACCACCACACTCCAGCCTGGGTGACAGAGCAAGGCAGTCTCAAAAAG
>NW_016107319.1:778356-780522 GCF_001604975.1 Cebus imitator
AAAAAAAAAAAGGTAGTATCCAGTTTAAGCAGAAAGGAAGAAAAAAAAGGAAGGCAGAACAGCACGAAGCAGGGAATGATGACAATAACACCAATAACAATCGCAGCTAACATTCATCGGGTCCTTCTCACATGCTGGGCACAGTGATCAAAGCCCTACATACATCCTTGTTCAACGGTCTCCATACTATTGCAAGGTAGCTACACACCATCCCCATTTTACGGATGAGTATGTGAGGGCGCTGTGTACACAGATCAATCTAGCAGGATCAGGGATGTATTTAGAGTGTGCAGGAACTAAGGTTAGTGTGGGAGAGAATAAAGATGTGGATTACAGAAGATGGGAAAGTCCAGGCAGTGTCTTTACTCCTATTAAAAAGTAAAAACAAGCCATGCATGGTGGCTTGCCTGTAGTCCCAACTACTCAGGAGGACTGCTTGAGCCGAGTTCAAAGCTGCAGTGAGCTGTGATTGCACCACTGCACTCCAGCCTGGGCAACAGGGCAAGACCTTATCTCAAAAAAAAAGTAAAAGTAACAAAATATGGTAGAAGAGTTTGGGACTGGCATCAGAGGCAACAGGAAGCTTTTGAGCCAGAAGAACATGGGCTGAAATCAGAGTGATTAAAATACTGGTCAAGAGAGCTGAAGGCAGGAGGCACATCCTATACGGGTTTCATGGGAGTGTCATGCTATGCATTAGCCTGTTAAAGATTCCAACAACCAAGAAACCTACATCACTCAATTTCACCCAGCAATTACCAAACTTGTTGACCACACAGACTCGCCTCTTTTTCTTAGAAAACCTATTAACAGCTGCTATGCCTCCAAACATAGTTTAGAAAGTGCTGTCTTCGAGAAAAAGCCCACAGTCATGAGATAAATCATTTTATTTGGACAATGAGCACCCAGATGGCTGATTTTATAAATGCGGCAAAAAGGCAAATTGCTACATGGGATTTCTATCTTTAAATCCTGCCTCTGATACGTGGAGTCACCAGATCTTTATACACAGAACAGCGTATGCCAAGCTAGTAAATAATCAAACACCAAGGGTTTTATACTCACTAGCCAACTCCAAGCTGCTTTGCCTTATTTTTAGATAATAGAAATGGCAGCCGAGTAAATACTGTAAATCTACACGCCTGATTCCAATCCCCCCAGGGGCCAAAGTAATTTCTCTTTCAAGGCCATTTTTAGAAGCTTGTTAGCTGCTTTGCCCCAAATGTCTACCTCCCTAGGAAGTGAAGCAACTCACCTCTGTTGCTTGGACTCAAATACCTGGATGGGATTTAGCAAATGCGCATTGAATTCCTACTGCGTGCCACTCCCTGTGTTCACAGCCTCTTCTCTGAAAGGAAGATCTGTTAACCAGGCAGGTTGGTAGATATCAGCCACAGGATGACGAGGTAATGACTCCGACCTTAAGATCTATATATGTACTGGTTATTTTCGGTTCACAGGGCAGCCAGCAACTGGATAACCAGCAAGTGCTCTCTAACCAGCCCTCTCTGTTTGAATTGAGTCACACATTTGGCTGATGCTTTCAAAAAGTCAATAAAATATCAGACATTTGGCATCAAGAGATAAACAAACATCTGGGTAACGAATTGGCCACATTTTCCACCATTTTTCAGCACCCCTCTAAATTTCATGTTTCCAGCACAGACTTTCACTAGACCAGGTTTCATCTGAAATCACTTTATGCGCTAAAGGGTTATTTTCTGAACTGTAATTCCTGAGAACAAGTAGCTTTCTTTATGCTCAAAAACTGTGGTTAATTAAGAACCTGAATTCTCACTACTTTCTTTCAGGAGAGTGCATAATATGAAAAAGAAAGAAAAGAAGGAAAGAAGGAAAGGAAAAAGGAAAGGAAAAGGGCCAGGTGCGTATGGCTCATGCCTGTAGTCCCAGTGCTTTGGGAGGCCGAGGTGGGCGAATCACCTGGGGTCAAAAGTTCAAGACCAGCCTGACCAACGGGGAGAAACCTCGTTTCTACTAAAAATACAAAAAATTAGTTGGGCACAGTGGCACATGCCTGTAATCCCAGCTACCTGGGAGGCTGAGGCAGGAGAATCACTTGAACCCAGCAGGTGGAGGTTGTGTTGAGCAGAGATCACACCATTGCACTCCAGCCTGGGCAAAAAGAGCAAAACTCCATCTCAAAAA
>NW_016107319.1:781877-806389 GCF_001604975.1 Cebus imitator
GGATTACAGGCACCTGCCACTTTGCCTAACTAATTTTTGTACTTTTAGTAGAGATGGGGTTTCACCATTTTGGCCAGGCTGGTCTCAAACTCCTGACCTCAAGTGATCCACCTGCCTTGGCCTCCCAAAGTGCTGGGATTTCAGGTGTGAGCCACCGCACCCGGCCACCTAGCTCCTTTTGAACATATAGGATAAATGGGATGGAGTTCTAATTCTGCAAATGTCAGAGGTGTTTGAACCAGAGCGATTCCATCTTGAATAGGGGCTGGGTAAAATGAGGCTGAGACCTATTGGGCATCATTCCCAGAAGGCTAAGCATTGTTAGTCACAGGATGAGATAAGAGGTCAGAGGACTGGTATCACAAAATATAGGTCCCAAAGACCCTGCTGATAAAATAGATGCAATAAAGAAGTTGGTCAAAACCCATCAAATCCAAGAGGGCAACAAAAGGACCTCTGGTCATCCTCACTGCCCATTATATGCTAATTATAATGCATTAGCATGCTAAAAGGCATTCCCACCAGCGCCAGGACAGTTTACAAATGCCATGGCAATGTCCAGAAATTACTCTATGTGGTAAAAAAGAGGGAAGAGCCCTCAGTTCCAGAATTGCCTGCCCCCTTCCCAGGAGACTCATGAATAATCTACCCCTTGTTTAGCATATAATCAAGAAATAACTATAAGTATACTTAGTCACAGAGCCCATGCAGCTGCTCTGCCTATGCACTGGGAGTTCTTTTGTTTCTTTACTTCTCGAATAAACTTGGTTCACTCTGCTCTGTGGATTCACCTCCAAGTGTTTCTTCTGTGATGTTCAAGAGCTCTCCTTCTTGGGTCTGAATCAGGACCCCTTTCTGTAACACTACTGCTCAGCACTTCCCTCTGAGATAACAATTTCTAATCCATTTTGAAGGAAAGGGGAGGGCTGGGTGCCGAGGCTCACGCCTGTAATCCCAGCACTTTGGGTGGGTGGATGGCTTGAGGCCAGGAGTTTGAGATGAGCCTGGTCAACATGGTGAAACCCTACCTCTACTAAAAATACAAAAAATCAGCCAGGTGTGGTGGCGCATGCCTGGAATCCCAGCTACTCAGGAGGCTGAGGCAGGAGAATTGCTTGAACCCGGGCGATGGAGGTTGTGGTGAGCCAAGATCGCACCACTACACTCAAGCCTGGGTAACAAGAGTGAAACTCCATCTCAAATAAATAAATAAAAGATGGAAGAACTATACATTCTTTTTCCTCCCCCGCCCCACCAGAAGAAATGCTCCTTTCAATTTGCGAAAATGGAAATGCCATGTGTCACCTCTGGTCCCTTTCCTCTGCTGGTCCTTTTCATGATTTTCTGTGTATTCTTTGAGATGATAACGAAGAAAAAAACAGCCAGTCCCTAGAAACAGATCACCTTTCAGAGAAATCTTACCATCCGTGCCCTCTGCACTGACACAAATCCCCCTGCATTTCGGTAGCAGAGTAGAGGGCTGTTGCTGGGAGGGTATTTCTAGTATTTCTGGAGCATTTTCTTTGTTATAAGTGAAAGTGACACTTTCTCATTCACTTTGATTTGTACAAAGTAGGAATCTTTCTGGGCAGGAATACCTTAAGAAAAATCAAGTCCATTTTGCATGGGGAGATTTCTTTATGCTTTGGGAAGCTCATGGTGGTGTTTCTCTTGACTTTATCTCCAGTACATCCAACACAATTTTACTGCCAGTGCTTTCTTGTTTTGTTTGTTTGAGACAGCCTCCTTCTGTTGCCCAGGCTGGAGTGCAGTGGCACGATCTCAGCTCACTGCAACCTCTACCGCCTGGGTTCAAGCGATTCTTGTGCCCCAACCTTCACAGTAGATGGAATTACAGGCACATACCACCATGCCAGGCTAATTTTTGTATTTGTAGTAGAGATGGGGTTTTGCCACGTTGGCCAGGCTGGTCTTGAACTCCTGATCACAAGTGATCTGCCTGCCTCAGCCTCCCAAAGTGCTAGGATTACAGGAGTGAGCCACCATGCCTGGCTCGCTCTTTCTCTCTCTTTATTTTATATTTATATATATATATATACATTTTGAGGCAGTCACCAGCCTCCCTCTGTCACCATGGCTGGAGTGCAGTGTGCAGTCACAGCAAACTGCAGCCTCCCCCTTCCAGACTCAAGTGACCTCCAGTCATAGCCTCTGGAGTAACTAGGACCACAAGCACACACCACCCACCTCAGCTAACGTTTTTAAATTTTTCTGTAGAGACAAGATCTCACTATGTTGCCCAGGCTGGACTTGAGCTCCTGGCCTCATGCAATCCTCCTGCCTCAGCCTCCCAAAGCGCCGGGATTACAGGTGTGAGCCATCATACCCAACCTGGGTCTTCATTCCTGAGTCATGTAAAAGTTACAAAAAATAAATTTATTATGCTTCTCCGTTGTTAATGTATCTTTTGTTTTAAGAGTCTCAACCATGAACCTAGTGATGGGTGAGGAAAAGAAATCTTTTTCTCTGTCGTGGATGCGTGAGGGGGAACTGCTTTATGGGTACAGGGTTTCCTTTTAGGGTACAGAAATGTCTTGGAACTGGACAGAAGTAAAATTGTACAACACTGTGAATGTGCTAAATGCCAGTACATTGTACAGTAGATTATACACTATAAAATAGTTAATGGTCTCACTCTGTCACCCAGGCTGGAATGCAGTGGCACCATCTTGACTCACTGCAGCCTCCACCTTCAGTGTTCAAGCAATTCTCCTGCCTCAGCCTCCCGAGTAGCTGGAATTACATGTGTGGGCCACCAGGCCTGGCTAATTTTTTGCATTTTTAGTAGAGACGGGGTTTTGCCATGTTGACCAGGCTGGTCTCAAACTCCTGACTTCAGGTCATCTGCCCGCCTCAGTCTCCCTAAGTGATAGGATTACAGATGTGAGCCAAGCGCCCAGCCAATGGTAAATTTTACATCATGTAAATTGCACCTCAATTAAAAAAAAGAAAAAAATCTCTGTCTCAGAAGAGAAGACCTATAAAGTCTACCTAGTCCCAGCTCCGGATCAGCATTTGAGAAATAACAAAGCTCTGTGTAAGGCCCCGCTGATCTCTAGGAAAATGGCCCTCTTGTCTCCTGAATGCCAGCCCGGCCTCCTAGCCCCCAGCGGAGCTGCTCTCTTCAGGATGTCGTTTGCACTGGTTTTAACCAGCAGGATGTCAGGGACGCCTTCATGCTGTCTATTTAAACAGGATGAAGACGGATGAATCCTGCAGCCGCGGCTGTCGGGTCTCCAGCACGAAGACAGTACTGCAAACACGCAGTGGGTGACGCGGGCTTACCCTGATAGATTCGGTGTGGGAAGAACCAAACGGAACCAAAATGCAAATCATTTAAGCACTTTCGTTCCTTGTGAAAATGACGGCCATTTTTTTTTTTTTTTTTTTTTGAGACGGAGTTTCGCTCTTGTCACCCAGGCTGAAGTGCAATGGTGCCATCTCCGCTCACTGCAACCTCCGCTTCCTGGATTCAAGCGATTCTCCTGCCTCAGCCTCCCGAGCAGCTGGGACTACAGGCGCGCACCACTATGCCCGGCTAATTTTTTGAATTTTTAGTAGAGACGGGGTTTCACCATGTTGGTCAGGATGGTCTTGATCTCCTGACCTCGAGATCCCCCCGCCTCGGCCTCCCAAAGTGCTGGGATTGCAGGCGTGAGCGACCGCGCCCGGCGGACAGCTGCTTTTAAGAGCCAACTGCCAGATGCCTTTCACCTCTGGAGTATGGCCTGGTCAGATCTTTAGTGTTCGGCTATTTTAATTCCCACCTGCATGAAAGAGGATCTTACAGGTTGAATGTTTACCTCTCCCCAAAATGTCTATGTTGAAACCTTCACCTGGCACCGTCGTTCACGCTTGTAATCCAGCACTTTGAGAGGCCAAGGTGGGTGCATCACATGAGATCAGGAGTTCAAGACCAGCCTGGTCAACATGGGGAAACCCTGTCTCTACTAAAAATACAAAAATTAGCTGGGCATGGTTGTACATGCCTATAGTCCCAGCTACTTGGGAGGTTGAGGCACGAGAATTGCTTGAACCTGGAAGGCGGAGGTTGCAGTGAGCCGACACCATGTCATTACACTCCAGCCTAGGCAACAGTGTGAGACTCTGTCTCACAAAAAAAAAAAAAAAAAAAAAAAAAAAAAAAAAAGAATAGAGATCCTGTTACATACATTTTCCTTGATCCCATTTTTCATTTTTCTCCTTCAATGGTATCTGTAAAACAACTATTATTGTTCTAATTTATTCTTCTTTAACATCCACATAGTATTTCACAGATGAACAATAATTTCTTCCACCATTCTTCTTCCGATGCACCTCTACTTTACAGCCAGTATTTTTGCTCATAGGTGTTTTTATTTCCATTGGATAGAATCCCAGAAGAGGGTTGGGGCGCAGTGGCTCACACCTGCAATCCCTGAGCTTTGGGAGTTCAAGGCGGGTGGATCACTTGAGGTCAAGAGTGAGAGACCAGCCTGGCCAACATGGTGAAACTGTCTCTACTAAAAATACAAAAATTAGCTGGCCATGGTGGTGCGTGCCTTTAATCCCCACTACTCGGAAGGCTGAGGTGGGAGAATCACTTGAGCCCGGGAGGCAGAGGTTGCAGTGAGCTGAGATGGCCCCACTGCACTCCAGCCTGGGCAACAGAGACTCCATCTCAAAAAAAAGACTCCCAGGAGTGGGATTGCTGGGTCAAAACTTAAGAGCATTTTATATTGAATAGATATTATCTTGTTGCTTTCCAAAGAGGCTTTAACACTGAACAGGGTCTCTTATGACCCTGTTTTCTGCATGAAATTAGAAAGTCTTTTAAGTGGACCTGTATATTTATAATTTTTTAAAATTTCAATCTTTGGCTGGGCTTGGTGGCCAAAATTAAGTGCTTGTAATCCTAGCACTTTGGGAGGCCGAGCAGGAGGATTGCTTGAGTCCAGGAGTTCAAAACCACCCTAGGCAACATAGTGAGCCCCCCGTCCTTCTATATGTATTTTTTATATTTTTTGGCTGGGTATAGTGGCTCATGACTGTAATCCCAGCACTTTGGGAGGCCAAGGTGGGAGGATCACCTGAGGCCAGGAGTTCAAGACCAGCCTGACCAATATGGTGAAAGCCCATCTCTAGTAAAAATACAAAAATTAGCTGGGCGTGGTGGCATGCACCGGTAGTCCCAGCTACTCGGGAGGCTGAGGCAGGAGAATTGCTTGAACCCGGGAGGCAGAGGTTGCAGTGAGCAGAAATCACACCATTGCACTCCAGCCTGGGTGACAAGAGTGAAACTCCATCTCAAAAACAGGTTAAAGAAAAAAAAATTCAACATTTATTTTAGATTCAGAGGGTACATGTGCAGGTTTGTCACGAGGGTATATTTCATGATGCTGAGATTTGGTGTCTGGATGGAACCATCACCAGGTGATGAGCAAAGTACCTAATAGGTAGTGTTTCAACCCTTCCCTCCAGCTCCCTCCCTCTTGTAGTCTCCATTGTCTGCTGTTCCCATCTTTATGTCTGTTTGTACCGGATGTTTAACTCCTAATTATAAGCGAGAACACGCATTAATTCATTTAGGATAATGGCTTCCAGCTGCATCCATGTTGCTGCAAAGGCCATGATTTTGTTCTTTTTGATGGCGGTGGTATTTGGTGGTGTATATGTACCACATTTTCTTTATCCAATCCACCGTCGATGGGCATCTAAATTGATTCCACGTCTTTGCTATTGCCAGTTGTGCTCAATGGACTAGTCTATTTAACGGGGCATTGTCGTTTTTTTGTTTCTGTTGTTTCAAAAAGATGCGATTTACTCTGAAATGCTGCACCTCACCTATGCTGGCATCTAAGAATCAAAAGTTAAGGTGTGTAAAGCACCTAGCCCAGCCTGTACTCACCACAACACTGTCAGTTGGCTGCGGGTTCCCATTCATGACAACTATTCCTGTTACTTTGTATCTGATCTGAAAATCTTGAATCTTTCTCTCAATGTGGAAGGCAAACATGCTAATTTCATGGCAGCATCAGAAACAATTTTTTTTTTTTTTTGAGACAGAGTCTCACTCTGTTGCTCAGGCTGGAGTGCAGTGGTGCAATGTCAGCTCACTGCAACCTCCACCTCCCAGGTTCAAGCAATTCTCATGCCTCAGGCTCCTGAGTAGTTGGAATTATAGGCTTGCACCCCCATGCCCAGCTAATTTTTATATTTTTGCTAGAGGAGATTTTGCCACGTTGCCCAGGCTGGTCTTGAACCCTGGAGCTCAAGTGATGCGGCCACCTGGGCCTCCCAAAGTGCTGCAATTACGGGCATAAGCCACCGTGCCTGGATGCTGATATTTTTAAATGGTTAAGACCTCAGGCTAACGACAGGGATTTTCCTTGCCTATCATATTGCAAGCACTTAGAAGACTTTCCTTCCTTCTAAGATGCAATCAACTACTATTACGGTCTTTTCTCTTCAAGATTTCTGATCAGCCTCTTCTTTCAAAGCCATTGCTCCTGTAGACTCCAGCCCTGTGATGGATATTTGGACATCCAGCCCTCATGATGGGATAATTCCAAACCCACCTAGCTGACCTTCTTATCCCCAGGGCCCCTGACTTTGCCTGCAGTTGGCCACCATTGCCAGACAAGCCTTCCTAAAATGCTACTTCTGGCCAGATGCAGTAGTTCATGCCAGTACTCCCAGCACTTTGGGAGGCTGAGGCAGGTGGATCACCTAAGGTGAGGAGTTCAAGACCAGCCTGGCCAATATGGTGAAACCCCATCTCTACTAAAAATACAAAAATTAGCCAGGTGTGGTGGTGGGCACCTGGAATCCCAGGTACTCAGGAGGCTGAGGCAGGAAAATTGCTTGAACGTGGGAGGTAAAGGTTGCAGCGAGCCAAAATCACACCATTGCACTCCAGCCTGAGAAACAAGAGCAAGACTCCATCTCAAAAAAAAAAAAAGAAAAGAAAAAGAAATGCTACTTCCTTTCCCTCTGTCCCTTGTCCCGCAATGACCCCATAATTGCCAGCTGTTTTTTAATCCACCAAAGTCTAGTGGTCCTGCTAAACCATCCCTGGTACCTCACGACTCCTCCAATGCAGCCAAGCTCATGCACGCCTCCAGAAATCTCCACGCTCATCGACGCCTCCCTTCTTCCCCGAGGCAGGTTCACCCACTTAAATTTAACTTCCCTCTTCTCCTTCTCTCCAACTGTTCAGATACTAGCTGGTCAATTCCCACTTCACATTGCCTTCTGTTAACATGAGCGCCACCATTTACTGAGAGCACCAGGCTCTATGAAAGGTTTTCACATGTTATTTCATTGAATCTTCTTAATGAGCCTTTGATTTAGTTTGGCTGTGTCCTCACCCAAATCTCATCTTGAATTGTGATCCAAATGGTAATCCCCACTTGTGGAGGGAGGGACCTGGAGGGAGGTAATTGGATCATGGGGGAGGTTTCCCCCATGCTGTTCTCATGATACTGAGTGAGTTCTCACGAGATCTGGTTGATAAGTGTCTGGTGTTTCCCTCTTCTCTCTCTTCCTGCCACCTTGTGAAGAAGGTACTTGCTTCTCCTTCGCCTTCCGCCATGACTGTAAGTTACCCGAGGCCTCGCCAGCCAGATGGAACTGTGAGTCAATTAAATCTCTTTTCTTTATAAATTGCCCAGTCTCGGATAGTATCTTTATAGCAGGGTGAAACGGAGTAATACAGCCTTTAAGGCAGATCCCATTATTATCCCCATTTTATGGATGAGAAAACTAAAATTCAGAGAGGTTAAGTAACCAGCCCAAGGTCACACAACTATTATGAAATGGTAAAGCCAGAATTCAAATGCAGGCAGAGCTCTTGCTCTGAAACGTTACATTAATATGCCCCCATATTGATCAAGAAATCCTTCTTGATCATTTAAAGAAAGCCTTTGGCTGGGTGTGGTGGCTCACACCTGTAATCCAAGCACTTTGGAGGCCAAGGCAGGCAGATCACCAGAGGTCGGGGGTTCAAGACCAGCAAGACTTTATCTGTAAAGCTACAAGTCTTCAAAACAGAAAGGCTCTTCCTGCTGCATTTTTGTGAATGTCTTCAACTCTCACTCCAGTTTGACCCTGAAGGCACTCTGAAGTGGTGAGTTGTAGTCCTCAAGCTTACAAGGGGTGTGTTTGTAATGGATAAAGGAAATTAATGAGCCAGAAAACAGAATCTGTTCTGAGAACTATGGAGACGTGTCTAGCTGAATTAAGCATCTATATCAATGTCAGCTTCAACTAATCCCAGGAAATCAGGAAGGAAGTAGAATTAAGTCAACCTGTGCTGGTTTCAAATCTTAGCCCTACCACTTATCAGTGGAGTGACATTGGGCTAACTGCTTAATCTCTCTAATCCTCAGTTTTCTCATCTGTAAAATAGAGCAATAAGTGGCTCTATTGTGCCTCATCTTATAGGATGTTTTGTAAGGAGCAGAGGATGCATGTAAATCATGCACAGAGTAGGCATATAGGAAGTGCTCCATGCGTGTTATTTCTTACAATCATTTTCTTTCTTTTTATATTTTTTTAGAGACAGAGTCTCACTTTGTTGCCCAGAGTCAGAGCTCACTGCAGCCTCAAACTACGAGGTTCAAGCAATTCTCCCACCTCAGCCCTGCCAGGTAGCTAGGACTGCAGGTGTACATCACCTCACCCAGCTAATTTTTTTTTAAATTTTGTGTAGAGACGGGGTCTTGCTATGTTGCCCAGGCTGGTCTCGAACTCCTGGGCTCAAGCCATTCTTCTGCCTCAGCCACCTGAGTAGCTGGCATCATAGGCATGGGCCACTATGCCTAGCTAACTTTTTAATTTTTATTTTTTTAGAGTCAGAGTCTCATTTACTTTCTGTCTCTATACAGTAGTTTGCACTTTTAAAATAATTTCCTGTCAGTGGCCTCATATAGTATGCACTCTTTTCTTCCTTTCTCGCTTCTGTCACTCAGCACAATGATTTTGAGATTCATCTATGCAGTGTATCTTTAGTCCGTTCCCTTACACTGTTGAGAAGCATTCTATTGTATGGTTATACCACATTTTGGTTGTTTTCATTTTGGGGCTATTCCTTAAAAAGCTGCTGTGAACATTGTGTACAAATATTTGGAGAGACCCATGCTGTCATTTCTCCTGGGTAAATACCCAGCCGTTCAGCATCTGGGTCTTAGGAATGGTGTATTTTTAAACTTTTAAGATATTGCCAAGCTATTTCCCCGCAGATGTGACATTCCCACCAGAAGGGCATGAGAGTGCCAGTTGCTCTACATCCTCTCCAGCACTTAGTATAATTAGTCCTTTTAATTAATTAACTGGAAAGGCTATTTCTAGTGGCTGCATAGTGATATCTCAGTGAGGTTTCCATTTGTTTTCTCCTAATGATTAATGGTGATTCCATGTATGTATTTCCTTCTCCTCTTTCTTATTAAGGCTCAGCTCTTTGGGAAGGCTTTCAGGAGCCCCAGGGTTGGGCTAAGCCCCTCCTCCTTGCTCCATTAGCTGCCCCGCCCCCAGCCCCCTACTTACAAACCCTTATTAAATCGAGTTTACATTTTTATATGTCTGTTGCCATAGTTGTAAAGCCAATAATATAACAATTAACATTTACTAAACATGTGTCACGTGCTGGCCTCTGTACTGAATGATTTCCAACCTGTGTCTCAAGGAATTTGAGCTATCCTAAGTAGACACTATTACTGTTGCTGTTGTATAATTGCACAAACCAAAGCTCAGGAGGTGAAATGGCCAGGCATCATGGCTTATGCCTATATCTCAGCACATTGGGAGCCAAGACAGAAGGATTACTTAAGGCCAGGAGTTCAAGACCAGCCTGGGCAACATACCAAGACCCCCTCTCTACAAAAAGAATTTTAAAAATTAGCCAGGTGTGGTGATGTGCACCTGTAGTTCTAGTTACTTGGGAGGCTGAGGTAGGAGGCTCACTTGGTCCCAGGAGGTTGAGGCTGCCAGAGCTGTGGTTGTGCCACTACACGCCAGCTTGGGCAATGGAGCAAGACCCCATCTCAAAAACTGACTCAGAAACTTCTTCAGATTTATATAATTCCTCATGGTAACCATTGAGAACAGATACAAATAGAAAAAGATTGAGGCAGCGGCAAAAAGAAGGTGAAATAATTCATTTGAAGTGCAGAGGCAGCACATGGCACAGCCCGGCCTCAGAATAAAGGCTCTCTGACTCCAAAGCCCATGCTTATAACCAATACCCTAGAAATCATCTGCTCTTCAGTGACAGGGCCACCACTTGCTCATACCATGAGGCTGGTTCCTCTCACCCAGGCTGGCAGGCATTTTTTAATAAATGCTAAGCCGAGCTGAGCCTTCATACTGCTACCATCAATAACATTTAGTGACATGTATTCGTCACCATGCTTTTCTGGCATGATTCTATTTAATTCTCAGGGAATTAAAGGAATCATTATACCCATTTTACAGGTGAAGAGACTGAGGCTTAGGGAAGTTAGGCCAATTGTCCAAGATCACAGTGCTAGGAAGCAGAAGAGAGACCACAGTAGGACAGGGGATTTCTTATCGGTGGAGTCAGGACCCCTCTAGCTCTGTTCCTCTAAAACGGGGAGTGCATAGGAGGCGCTCACAACAAAGGAATAGTGAAGAAATGAATGGATTGTATCGTAAGCGTGTTTTGGGGAACTTGTGAGTGAAGTGCTAAAAGGTGACACTAAAAGAGAACCTTTACCTATGCTGGCTTCCAATCAGCCCCCAAGCCCATTCACATAAGGGAAACAGGCAGTCCCAGGATCCATTACGCACAAGGGAAAGAAACATTGGTAGAGACAGGGTTTTGCCACATTGCCCAGGCTGGTCTCAAACTCCTGGGCTCAAGTGATCCTCCCCGCTTCGGCCTCCCAAAGTGCTGGGATTACAGGTGAGAGCCACCGTGCCCAGCCTGTGGTCACTTCTTAGATGATTTCAGCCTCCCAGCTTGAAAGATCACCTTTGTGATGACAGCTCCCAAATTTATTAACTCCAGTTTTGACCTCTTCTCTAAAGGTAGAAACAAGATCTCAGGTCTTGCTGTGTTGTCCAGGCTGGAGTCCAGTTGTGCAACCTGAGCTTACTGTAATCTCTGCCCCCTGGGTTCAAGTGATCCTCCTGCCTTAGCCTCCCAAGTAGCTGGGACTACAGATGCACACCACTATGCCTGGCTCATTTTTTTATTTTTGGTAGAGATCCATCAAGCCAGGAGAAAGAAAAACAAAGCTGGTACCTCAGCCCCGGCCTTTGGAAGCTCCACCTCCGTGCCTAGGGCAGACATCTCACCTGAAATGGCCTCCTGTACTCTGTTCCCCTTTCGAAACCTTGTCTAGCTTTCAGGCTGAATGCGAACACCCATCTTTGCTGTTGGCCTGTGGTTCCCCGGTCAGAGCTAGTTTCTTCCCTCATTTCACAGGTTTTTGTTTGTTTGTTTGTTTGTTTGTTTGAGACAGATTCTCACTCAGTCGTCCAGGCTGGAGTGCAGTGGTACGATCTCTGCAACCTCCACCTCCTGGATGCGAGTGATTCTCGTGCCTCAGTCTCCCGAGTAGCTGGAATCACAGGCGTGCACTACCACATCTGGCTAACTTTTTGTATTTTTAGTAAAGACAGGTTTTCACCATGTTGGCCAGGCTGGTCTCGAACTCCTGACCTCAGACAATCCGCCTGAATCGGCCTCCCATAGTGCTGGGATTAGAGGCATAACCCACCATGCCCAGCCCACACTTGTACTTTTCATTTAGCAGGATTTTTTTTTTTTTTTTTTGAGATGGGGCCTCACTGTCGCCCAGGTGGGAATACAGTGGTGCCATCTTGGCTCATCACAGCTTCTGCACCCCAGGCTCAAGCGATTCTCCCACCTCAGCCTCCCAAGTAGCTAGAATCCCAGGCAGACCACTATATCCGGCTAATTTTTTGTATTTTTGGTAGAGACAGTGTTTAGCCACATTGCCCAGGCTGGTCTCAAACTCCTGGGCTCAAGCAATGCTCCACGGCTTAGCCTCCCAAAGTGCTGGGACTGCAGGTGAGAGCCACTGCACCCGGCCTGTGGTGGCTGTTTTGAGACAGGGTCTCAGGTCTTGCTGTATCATCCAGGCTGGAGTCCAGTGGTACAATCTCACCTCACTGCAACCTCCGCCTCCCAGGTTCAAGTGATCCTCCTGCCTCAGCCTCCCGAGTAGCTGGGAGTACAGATGCACACCATTACACCTGGCTAATTTTTGTATTTTTAGTAGAGCTGAGGTTTCACCATGTTGCTCAAGCTGGTCTTGAACTCCTAACCTCAAGTGATCCACCTGCCTCGGCCTCCCAAAGTGCTGGGATTACAGGTGTGAGCAACCACACCCAGCCCTGTGGTGTTCTTTATAGCTGTGTCTCCCACTCCCCAAATATGTAAACCGTTTCAGAGTGAAGCCTGAGATACTGTTTTATTCCATCTCTATCTCTTCAGCATCCAGCACTGAACCAGGAATAACAGAGTGTGTAGGAACATCTAGAGGCAGTGCGGGCTTAGCATCGGGCTCCATCCCTACCACCTTCCCGCTTTATGCCTTTCAGCAAGTTTCTTCACCTCCTGAAACCTCGGCTTCCCCATGTTTAAAATGGGAATAATAATTCTCCCTATGTCACAGGGCTGTTATGAGAATGTAATAAGCTGAAGTTCATAGCTAAAACTCATTGAATAGATATTAAGATGTGTTTAATAACTAATCAGTCCAAGAATAGGCATGAATAAATTTTTTTCCTCAATTAACACATGAGAAGGAAACTCTAACAAAAATAAGACAGTTATGAACAAAGTTACGAGCAAACATTACCCAACTGTGCAAATAATTGGGCTTGTTCAAAGTACGTTCTAGATAGTATCATATTCATAGTTTTGCAATAATTTACATAGTCAGTTGCCTATCCAGAGGCAGTGCAGAATATCTCTTTCCTAATTTTTTTTTTTTTTTTTTTTTTTTTTTTTTAAGACGGAGTCTTTCTCTGTAGCCAGGCTGGAGTGCAGTGGCATGATCTCGGTTCATTGCAATCTCTGCCTCCTGGGTTCAAGCGATTTCCCTGCCTCAGCCTCCTGAGTAGTTGGGACTACAGGTGTGCACCACCACGTCCGGCTAATTTTTTGTATTTTAGTAGAGACGAGGTTGCACCAGATTGGCCAGGATTGTCTTGATCTCCTGACCTCGTGATCTGCCCGTCTCGCCTTGTCCTCCCAAAGCTCTGGGATTACAGGCGTGAGCCTCCACGCCTAGCCCCCTCTCTTAATTCTTAACCCAGAGCTTAATCTCTCAGAGGTCAGCCCATGGGGCCCTTGTCACACCCTTCACACTCAAGGAAATTGCCACCACTTCTTCAAAATAAAACTGATGAGGAAGGAATCAGGGACTTCATCAAATGCTGCTCACATTGATCATCATTTGTCCCACTGTGGCCTTATTCCCCATCCAGTAGCAAACATGACCTTTTAAAAATGAAAACCAGGCCGGGCACAGTAGCTCTTGCCTATAGTCCCAGCACTTTGGGAGGCGGAGGCAGGCAGATTGCTTTTGAGCCCAGGAGTTCAAGACCAGCCTGGGAAACATGGCAAAACCCAATCTCTATAAAAAATTCAAAAATTAACAGGGCTACCAGGTATGGTGGCTCATGCCTGTAATCCAAACATTTTGGGAGGCTGGGGTGGGTGGATCATTTAAGGCCAGGAGTTTGAGACCAGCCTGGCTAACATGGAAAAACCCCATCTCTACTAAAAATAGAAAAAATAGGCGTGGTGGTGGGTGCCTGTAATCCCAGCTACTCAGGAGGCTAAGGCAGGAGAATTGCTTGGACCCAGGAGGCGGAGGTTGAGGCAAGCCGAGATCGTGCCACTGCACTCCAGCTTGGGCAACAGAGTGAGATTCCATCTAAAAAAAAAAAAATTAATGGGGTGGGGTGGCATTTATGCCTGTAATTCCAGCTACCCAGGAGACTGAGGCAGGAGAATCCCTTGAGCCCAGGAGGTTGAAGCTGCAGTGAGCCGTGATCTCACTACTGCACTCCAGCCCAGGTGACAAGCAAGACCCTATCTCAAAAACAAACAGAAAACATGAAAAACATGGCAGCTCATGTTATTCCCTTGCTTACAATTTTTCAGCAGTTTCTCCTGAAATGAGAATAAATTTCAGACTTTTTGTTTGCTTTAACCATGACCTAAAAGGCCCTACCTAGTCCGGCTCCCCTCTGATTCACCTGCCCTTCACTCTGACTCTCTGGATTCCAGCCACCCTGGCCTCCTGTCTCTTTGTCTAGCACATGAAGGCCTTTACATTTACTGCCTGGATTCCTGCTATTTATACAGCAAAATGTCACCTCCTTAGAGAAGCAATTCCTGAACACCAGATGAAAAATATCCTTCCCCTATTAATTCCCATCTAACACTTATTATAACCTAAACCTTCTTACTTGTGTATTCTTATTATTTGACACCTTCACTCTCACCCCAGGTCTTGATTCTTCTTAAATGGAAGCTTCACATGGGCAGGACTTGGTCTTTCTGAAGTCTGTACCTGCAGCCTCTAGAACACTGCCTGACACTTCTAAGGCACTCAGTACCTATTTATGGAATGAATGGATGGGATCTGGGGAGCAGATGATGGTCATTTTTCACATTTTATTTTCATAGTTCAGATGAGTTCAAATTTTTATAAACTGCGTGTATTACTTCTAGAATCAGAAAAAAAGAAATAATGCAAAACCAAAATAAAATAATAAAATGAGCAGATGTAACCAAACGGAAGACAATCGTTCAAAACCTTCCCCCATAATGTGTTACATAGATTGCCAGCAATTCGCATGATTTCAGTCTCCACGCTTTTGATGAAACCTGAGACGCTGGTCAGTTTAACGATCTGATTGCTAGTCAGCACACAACCTTGAACTGTTAAATGATAGTCATCTCTCCTGGGCTTATAGAAAGATTGCAGTTTGAGCTTTCCACTTTATTCCAGTCTCCTACTCAAAGAGCATTTATTTCCACCACTATGCCTTTGTTGATGCTATTTTTTTTTTGAGATGAAGTCATGCTTTGTCACCCAGGCTGGAGTGCAGTGGCGCAATCTCGGCTCACCTCTGCCTCCTGAGTTGAAACAATTCTCTCACCTCAGGATACCACGTAGCTGGGATTACAGGCGCACACCACCACGCCTGGCTAATTTTTGTATTTTTAGTGCAGATGGGGTTTCACCATGTTGGCCAGGCTGGTTTCAAACTCCTAACCTCAAGTGATCTGCCCAGACGTTAGCCACCGCACGCACCTGGCCAGTTGATGCTATTGCCTCTCGTGGCATTCCCCTACCCCATTCCCATCTCCTCTGCTTCCCCTGTCCAAAATCTTGATCATTCTTTAAGACACATTCAAATGTATCAAGAAACGGCCACAACAGCAGATAAGTATGTTTCTGAATATCTCTGCGCTTTTTCAAAAGGCATCTTGTGTGCATGTCTCCCTCAATTAATTACACTTGGTTGAAAGCAGTATTTTTATATATTTAACCACGCCGAAATGTCACTATACATTTTCCAACTGAGCAGGGAAAAAAAACCTCCCTGCTAGTGAAAAAATGCTGTCGAAAGTGGCTGGGAGCAATTACTTTGAATCCTTCTCAAAGGAGAAAATACTGGATGGTTTGTAAGGGTGCAGAAGACTCTTTCCCCGTGCGTTCACATGAGGAAAGCAATATGTACACAATCATTATCCAGAATTTACTAAGAAATGGAAGCAATGTAAAGCTGTAACTGGAGAGCTTGAAATAACCTCTGCAAATACTGCTGGGGGCCATCCTCTTCTGTCCTCCTACGACAACCATTCAGTCTTGATTGAGCGCTTTCAGCAAGCGAGGCCCTATGCTAAATGCATTATATACATATCTCATCTAATCTTCCAAGATTCCCAAGTGCATATTTCGACAATTATCCCCATTTCACAGATGAGGAAACTGACTCTCACAGATATTGAGCAATTTTCCCAGGGTCACAAATCTACCAAGTGACAGCTGAATGGGACTGGTTTGAACTCATTCAGCCTAACTTGAAAACGCTCCTTCTTTCCTTCTCCACTATAGTACATTATATATCTTTTATCTAAAAACTATAGTTGAAATTTAAAATAGCAGTCAACACAACCTTAACTAAAAAAGACCAGTTCCACAATCTCCCTCCCCTCTTCAATGCTGTTTAATTTACACCTACTCAGTGTTTAACATAAAATATTTTAAAATGTGTGGAAGTTAAACAGAGCATGCCTTCTTTTTAAAGGGCCTCTTCTTTTCTCCAGCATTTCATGCATTACAACATTGGCTTGGCAATCATCATGCCATAGAAACAAAAATACTAATTTTCACACTTCATTAATAAATAAATGGAGGGCCCAGGCTTTATGGAATGGATCCATAGATACCCTTACGCTTGGAGTTGAAAGAGTGTTCCAAAATGCTTTAATCAAACACCTGGTTGCAAATAAGAGTCTAGAAAACAGGCTGGGGTGATAGCTCACGCCTGTAATCTCAGCCTTTGGGGTCAGTTGAGGCCAGGAGTTCGAGACTAGCCTGGCCAACGTGGTGAAACTCCATCTCTACTAAAAATACAAAAATTAGCCAGGCGTGGTGGCTGGCGCCTGTTATCCCAGGTATTTGGGAGGCTGAGGAGGGAGAATTGCTTGCCCATGGGAGGCGGGGGTTGGCAGTGAACTGAGATTGTGCCACTGCACTCCAGCCTTGGGTACAGAGCAAGAACCTGTCCCCCACTCCACAAAAAAAGAGTCTAGAAAACAAAACTTTCCAGATTCAAGTTTCAAAACTTAGACTCTGAATCTGTGTTTTAAGAATTGTTTTAAGTTTTGCCAGGCACAGTGGCTCATACCTGTAATCCTAGCATTTTGGGAGGCCAAGGTGGACAGATCACCTGAGGTCCGGAGTTCAAGACCAGCCTGGCCAACATGGTGAAACCTCTCTCTACTAAAACTACAAAAATTAGCTGGCTGTGGTGGCAGGTGCCTGTATTCCCAGCTATTCAGGAGACTGAGGTAGGAAAAATTGCTTGAATCCAGGAGACGGAGGTCGCAGTGAGCAGAGATTGAAAAGAAAAGAAAAACCTGATTTGAGGATCCACACAACCACAGATCAGGAGCTATTCCTCTTGCCTTTGAGTAGGAAGCAAGACTCAGTCTTTGATGGTTTGAAGCAGAGGGTGAGAGGGCTTTCTACCAGACTTTTAACAGTGTGCAGCCCATACGACTTAAAAGTACAAAAATTTCAGGAATGAAACTTCTATAAATTGGGTGCTTGCTGCAAATATCCCGCATGTTTCAATTTTTTTCTCATAAAATGGTAAGACTATACAAAGCTATGGCCAGGCGAGGTGGCTCACCCCTGTAATCCCAGCACTTTGGGAGACTGAGGCAGGCGGATCGCCTGAGTTCAGGAGTTCAAGACCAGCCTGGCCAACATGGTGAAATCCCGTCTCTACTAAAAATGCAAAAATTAGCTGGGTGTGGTGGCAGGCACCTGTAATCCCAGCTACTTGTGAGGCGAAGGTAGGAAAATTGCTTGACTCTAGGAGACAAAGGTTGCAGTAAGCAGAGATCATGCCACTGCACTCCAGCCTGGGCAACAGAGCGAGACTCTGTCTCAAAACAAAACAGAAAAGCTATAAGAGCATTATTTGGGAACTGACCAGTATTACAGGTTTAGTCCAGAGTGTTGCTTTATATAATTCCTTGCAAAGAATAAAAGCAAGTTTTTTCTATAAATGTGGTGCACTAACAGAATGCAAGTAAACAATATATATTGAGCACTTGAGTTCCACATGCATCATCTTATTTAGTATTCACAATAAATATCATCTCTATTTTCAGAAAATGAAGGCAGCGTAAGGCTTAGCAATACTCCTAAAGTCACATAGCCAGCAAGGCACAGAGTGAGCATTGATAGCAGCACTCGTGTGAACAGCTTCTATTCTGCATGGACCCAGCATTTTTTCAAGGCTTCTGTGAGCCTCAAAGACCAACAGTGCTGCCACATATTTATAAAATCACTAAGTATGTTCTACAACTATCTCAATAGACTTAGGAATTTTTCTGAAACCGTGAAAGCAATAAACATTCATGTTAAAAGCAGGCTCTGGGGTCCAACAGACCCAGTAATGATCCTGGTTTTGCCACTTAACTGTCAGGTCAACTAACACGTCCCTATTTTTTTTTTTTTTTTTTAATCTATGCAAGGGAGTCTTAGTTCTGCAGGTGGCGGTCTTTTTTTTCTTTTTTTTTTTTTTTTTTTTTTTTTTTTTTTTTTTTTTTTTTTTTTTTTTTTTTTTCTTGTTACCCAGGCTGGAGTGCAATGGCGCAATCTCGGCTCACCGCAACCTCCACCTCCTGGGTTCAAGCAATTCTCCTGCCTCAGCCTCCCGAGTAGCTGGGATTACAGGCACTGCCACCATGCCCTACTAATTTTTGTATTTTTGGTAGAGATGAGGTTTCACCATGTTGGCCAGGATGGTCTTGATCTCTTGACCTTGTGATCCACCCTCCTCGGCCTCCCAAAGTGCTGGGATTACAGGCGTGAGCCACCGCGCCCGGCCAATCCCATCATTTTCTAAATGAAATGATGCATATAAAGTTCTCAGTACAGGCTGGGCACAGTGGCTCATGCCTGTAATCCCAGCACTTTGGGAGGCCAAGGCAGGTGGATCACCTGAGGTCAGGAGTTCGAGACCAGCCTGGCCAACATAGAGAAACCCCGTCTCTACTAAAAATACAAAAATTAGCTGGGTGTGGTGGCATATGCCTATAATTCCAGCTACTCGGGAGGTTGAGGCAGGAGAATCACTTGAACCTGGGAGGCGAAGGTAGCGGTGAGCCAAGATCACGCCATTGCACTCCAGCCTGGGCAACAAGAGTGAAACTCCATCTCAAAAATAAATAAATAAGTTCTCGGTACATGGTAATCTAGCAAAAAAAGGCAGCCACAATTGAGATTATTTGGAGCTTATAAGAAACAGAGATCCTCGTGGAGGTACAGAGTAGAATGAGGGTTACCAGAGGCTGGGAGGGTATTGGGAGGTGGGGGCATAGAGGTAGCTAATGGGAGCAAAAATACAGGTAGATAGAATGAATAAGATCTAGTATCTGATGGCACAACAGGGTGACTACAGTCAACAATTTATTGTCATTTAAAAATAACTAAAAAAGGCTGGGTGCCGTGGCTCACGCCTGTAATCCCGGCACTTTGGGAGGCCGAGGCAGGCAGATCACCTGAGGGTCAGTAGTTCAAGACCAGCCTGGTCAACGTGGTAAAGCCCTATCTCTACTAAAAATACAAAAGTTATCGGGGTGTGGTGGCAAGTGCCTGTAAACCAGCTGCTCTGGAGGATGGGAAGGAGAATTGATTGAACCTGGGAGGCGGAGGTTGCGGTAAGCTGAGATTGTGCCATTGCACTCCAGCCTGGGCAACAAAAGTGAAACTCCGTCTCAAAAAACAAACAAACAAAAAACTAAGAGTATAAGTAGTGACACAGCTGGGCTTTAAAAAAAAAAAGAGTATAACTGGATTGTTTGCGACGCAAAGAAAGGATAAATGCTTGGGGTGATGGATACCTCATTTACCCTGATGCGATTATTACACATTGTATGCCTGCATCAAAATATCTCAGGTACCCTAAAAATACAGACAGCTACTATGTGCACTTAAATAAAGAAATGGAGACCCTCAGCCCTGACACCCTGACATTATCCCAGCATACCAAGTTAGTGGGTCTTGAAAGGATGAAGCAGAAAGAAGGAACAAGGCTTAAAAAAGGAGGAAAAAAAAGGAAACAGGTTGGCAGCGCCATGGCATCATCCTAGCTGATGAACCGCTAAGACATTCAATTATGATTTCAACTTCAACCCATCAGAATCAAAACACAGTTGAGGCCTTCTAGGAAGATTTTCTGAATTGATAATTACAGGTATAGACAAAGAGAGCGCGTACACACAATTTCTACGAGGTGAGGACAGGAGAAGATGATATTCACTATACTTTAGCCCTACATCGCTCAGGAATCCATGCCGGAGTAGAGCGCACAGCAGTGACCCAGAGCCGAGGCAGGAAGCTGCAGGGTCCCTGAGAAGGACGAGAGGGCCTTTCCCTCCCAGCCTGGTGGGCTAACCAAGTGATAGCAGAGGCTCTGGGGAGCCCCCCGGTTTGCAGGGATCTCCGGTAACCCTGGAACCCCTGACGCTGCCTCTACTCTTTGAGGGGAGTTTGAACTATTGCATCCTATTAATGAAAAACAAAAATCGAGTTTATTTAGAAATGTTGGCATCCAAACACCACAGAGAGAACCAGTAAATAAATACGGCCGGTCTATTTTGAAACTGCCTTCCAGGGTTGTACCCAAGCAGACTTTAGTCGAGAGAGAAAGGAGAACGGTGTGTGCATGGTTAATCTTCTGACCCTCTCACCGCCCCAAGCCTCCCACCCCGACCCAGGGAAGGTCAGGGAGGAAACGATGAGAATTTTAGGTGCACCCCGAAGCCTCGCGCAAGGGGGAGAAAGCAAGCGGAAACCCAGCGGGCACTCTCCCCTTCCAGGGACGTGGGCGCTTTCCAGGACGGTCCTGCGTCTCCGGCGCCCTGGCGCAGCCCAGGCGGAGAGAGCATCCTCCTCCCTGGGTTGCGGGAGAGAACCGACTTCCCAGGACCAGCTGCGAGCTGACAGATCCGGATTCCCAAGTCCAGCTCCTGCCTTAGCTGCCTGGCCATCTCCCGAGCCTCCCGGTGAGGCTCAGCCCGAAGGGTTCCCCCTTTTGTTCACAGGGAGAGCGCGTCGCTGCGCAGAGCTGCGCATCCCCCCTGCGCTGCCAGTCCCGCTGCGGGGGCGCTTCCCTGGGTCCGCTGCTGGCATTCCTCGCGCTCCCGTGACCACCGGCTCGCACACTGATCCCCCACTGACCCCCGCCCGCCGCCCCAGTACTCACTTCTCCCCAGTCCCTCCGCTTTCCATGCCGTCTCCTCCACCGCCCCATAGCGCCTCAGAGGCTTCTCGGCTTCCAGATGTGTGGACAAAGATTGCTTTAACTCCATCGCTGATCCCTGCGGCCAGGTCGACTGGTCTCCCTTTACTCCATCCCCGCCGCGGGCTGCAGGGAGGGAGGCGGCTCCAGCCAGCAGCATTTTAAGGGGCCGGGTGCCCGTGACGCGGCTCCATCTCTTCCGTCGCCAGCGCCCGGGAGCGCCTACTGGTACCCAGGAGGAGGAGGGATGTAGGGCACATGCGCAGTGGAGGCTTGGGAGGAGAGGTTTGGGGGCTGGGCAGGGAGACAGAGGGGTAGGTGATAACTCTAAGAAGAACAACAAACAGAACAACTAAAAACCAACCCAAAGGAAGTGAGAACAAGGCCCCTACCCATTCCAGAGCCCCTGGTGATGCTTGGCACCGGGCTGGCACTGTGGGCGGCTTAAGAGCTGTCAGCGGGCTGCGGATTTTGAGTGCAATTGGTGAGCCCGTCTCTATCTGTGGGCGACGGATCCATCTTTCTGGGGAGTATGCAGGGGCGTGAGTGTGGACCTAGATCGATGGGTTCTGGGATTAGCTCATAGCGTTTCTATGAGAATCTCTGTCGCTTACATCTGTGTGTATAATTTGAAGTGGGACAGTGGATGTCTTTGTCAGTTCCATATGTGTTTGCATGCAGTTGGGAGAGAGAGAGGGAGAAAGATGAAAATATTTTGGATGCAGGTATAGCAGAGCTGTTTGGAGCATTGGTCTTCACTTTGCAGAAACTCAGAGGAGTATCTTACCACCAAAAAAAAAAAAAAAAAGTTAGTGGCCAGGTGCGGTGGGAGGCCTAGGAGGGCAGATTGCTTGAGGCCAGGAGTTCGAGACTATCCTGGCCAACATGGCAAAACCCTATCTCTACTGAAAATAGAAAAATTAGCCGGGCATGGTGGCACAGACCTGTATTCTCAGCTACTTGGGAGGCGGAGACAAGAGAATCGTTTGAACCCAGGAGGTGGAGGTTGCAATGAGCCAAGATCTTGCCACTGCACTCCAGTCTGGGTGACAGAAGGAGACGCTGTCTCAAAGATAAATAAATAATAAATAAATAAAAAGAGTAACAAAAAAAAAAAGATATCTCAGTAGGAAACAGGAAAAGAATATGAACAGGCATTTCATGTGGGTAGGGGAGGAAGGCCTAATGTGAGAAGCTGTTCAGCCTCCTTGGTAATAAGGAAAATGAAAATGTAAATAATAATATATCATCAGATAGACAAAAACTAAAAAGGGTAACAATCATGTGTTGCAGAAGATGTGGATTTTTTTTTTTTTTTTTTTTGAGTAAGAGTCCAAAAGTGCTGGGATTACAGGCATGAGCTACCATGCCTGGGAAAATTTCAACTCTTATCTAATGATAGTGAGAGTATAAATTGATACAACAATTTTTTTTTTTTTAAGATGGAGCCTTGCTTTGTCACCCATGCTGGAGTGCAGTGGTACAATCTCTGCTCACTGCAACCTCTGCTGCCCGGGTTCAAGCAATTCTTCTGCCTCAGCCTTTGAATAGCTGGGACTACAGGTGTACACCATGATGCCTGGCTAATTTTTTTCTTTTCTTTTTTTTTTTTTTTTTTGTGTTTTTAGTAGAGACGAGGTTTCACCATGTTGGCCAGGCTGGTCTTGAACTCCTGACCTCAGACTATCCACCTGCCTTGACCTTCCAAAGTGCTGGGATTACAGGTGTGAGCCACCGTGCCTGGCCTGGTACAACTAATTTAAAGCAGGTTGACACTCTAGTCCAGTTACAGATGTGCATACGGCATACCATTGTAACTTTTTCCCTTAGAAAAACTCCTACTCAGTCGTACAGGGAAATGGGTATAAAAATGTTTGCTGTCGCCATGTTTGTAATTGTGGACAATTGGAAATAACCTTTATACCTCATCAATGAAAAAATAGTCTAATTGTAGTTAATTCATGGAGTAGAATACTATACAGTAGAGTATGAACCACAGTGACATGAATCAACATGGATACTTCTCAAAAGCATAATGTGGGCTGGGCATGGTGGCTCACGCCTGTAATCCCAGCACTTTGGCAGGCCAAGGTGGGTGGATTGCTTGAGCCCAGGAATTCAAGACCAGCCTGGGCAACACATTGAAAATGTGTCTCTATCAAAAAAAAAAAAAAAAAAGCAACTTGCAGAATTCTAGATAAAGTATGATGTCATTTATATAAATTATAAGAAAATGTAAAATAATGCTGTTATATATAATTTGTAGATGTATACATATACACTTGAGAACAATAAACATTACATTCATGCAGCCAGTCCTACAGTGACTCATGCCTATAGTCTCAGCACTCTGGGAGGCCAAGGTGGGCAGATCACTTGAGCTCAGGAGTTCAAAATCAGACTGGCCAACGTGGTGAAACCTCATCTCTAATAAAAATGCAAAAAATTAGCTGGGTGTGGTGGCAGGCGCCTGTAGTCCCAGCTACTCAGGAGGCTGAGGCAGGAGAATTGCTTGAACCCGGGAGGCGAAGGTTGAAGTGAGCCAAGATCACGACACTGTACTCCAGCCTGAGCTGACAGTGAGCCTCTGTCTCAAAAAAACAAAAACAAAACAATAAATATTACGTTCAGAGTAGTAATTACCTTGGGGGAGGCTGGGAAGGGGTGAATAGTTGGTTTCAACTATATCTAAAATTTATATATTTTAAACTGTTTACAGTATTTTGAAAATGTTTAAATCTACAGAAAAGTTGCAAGATTAGTACAATTTAAAAAAATAGAGACATTGACTGGGCTCAGTGGCTCACGTCTATAATCCTAGCACTTTAGGAGGCTAAGGTGGGAGGAACCCTTGAGCTTAGGTGTTGGAGACCAGCCTGGGCAACAAAGCAGTTTTCCATCTCTACAAAAATTAAAGCATTAACCAGGTGTGGTGGCACAAACCAGTAGTTCCAGATGATACTTGGGAGTCTGAGGTAGGAGGCCTACTTGGGCCTGGGAGGTTGAGGCTGCAGTGAGCCAAGACCATACCACTGCACTCCAACATGGATGATAGAGACCCTGTCTCCAAAATACATACACACATACATACACACATACATACATACATACATATATACATAATTTGTGTGTGTGTGTATATATATAGTATGTGTGTATATATATACGTTTTGTATAATGTATGTTGTTTTTTATATAGTGCATATGTATATATGTATATATATACACACATGAATATACATACACACATGCACATCATTTACTAGACTCACCAACGAATATTTAAATTTATGTTTCTTAAAAGAAAACTGAAGCATATATGTTAAGATCTGCTGTAGGCCGGGCGCGGTGGCTCAAGCCTGTAATCCCAGCACTTTGGGAGGCCGAGGCAGGTGGATCACAAGGTCAAGAGATCGAGACCATCCTGGTCAACATGGTGAAACCCCGTCTCTACT
>NW_016107319.1:807003-813067 GCF_001604975.1 Cebus imitator
AAAAAAAAAAAAAAAAAAAAAAAAGATCTGCTGTAGATGGCTGGTAGGCACTACGTCCTTACCAGAATGACTAAAATTCAAAAGACTGACAATGCCAAATATTAGTCCAGATGTTTGTAAATAAATGAGTTAGCATTTAGTAAGAACATAAATACAATGTATTGCTGGTGGGAGTATAAAATGGTACAACCACTTTAGAAAATGGAAAATACTGGCCAGTTGCGGTGGCTGACGCCTGTAATCCTAGCACTTTAGGAGGCTGAGGCAGCCAGATCACCTGAGGTCAGGGGTTCAAGACAGCCCACATGGCAAAACCCCATCTCTATTTTTTAAAAAATACAAAAAATAGCTTGGCATAATGGCTCATGACTGTAATCCCAGCTACTCAGGAGGCTGAGGCAGGAGAATCACTTAAACCCAGGAGGCACAGGTTGCGGTGAGCCGAGATTGTGCCACGGCACTCCAGCCTGGGCAACAGAGTGAGACACCGTCTCAAAAAGAAAAAAAAAAAAATAGAAAATGGGAGGTACTAGGCCCAGCATGGTGGCTTACACCTATAATGCTAGCATTTTGGGAGGCTGAGGCAAGAGGATTGTTTGAGCCCAGGAGTTTGAGACCAGCCTGGTCAAAATAGTTAGACGTTGTCTCTACCAAAAATAAATAAAGAAATAAGAAAAAAACTTTTTAATTAGCTAGGTATAGTGGTGCATGTCTGTGGTCCCTGCCGTTCGGGAGGCTGAGGTGGAAGGATTGCATAAGCTGGGCAGGCCAAGGCTGCAGAGAGCTGCAATTGCATCACTACCCTCCAGCCTGGGTAACAGAGTGAGAACTTGTCTCAAAACAAAAAAAGAAAGAAAGAAGAAAACGCAATACTCTCTAAAGCTACGAATATTTTTTTTTCTATTTTGTAGCAATTCTATTCCTGGATATATCCCTAAGAGAAATAAATACTTGTGTCTACCAATGTTAAAAGCTTTACTTGTAATAACAAAAAATGAAAACAATGAAAATATCCATCAACATAGAATTGACAAAAATTGTGGTATTTTCATACAATTGAATACTGCACAGCAATGAAAATGGTCAAACTACTGGCCAGGCACAGCGGCTCACACCTGTAATCTTAGCACTTCAGGAGGCTAAGGTGGCGAATCGCTTGAGCCCAGGAGTTTGAGACCAGTCTGGGCAACATGGCAAAATTCCTTCTCTACAAAAAATACAAAAATTAGCCAGGCATGGGTGGCACAGGACTGTAGTCCTAGCTACTCAGGAGGCTGAGGTGGGAGGATCACTTGAGATTAGGAGGTTCAGGCTGCAGTGAGCCATGATCATGCCACTGCACTCCAGCCTGGGCCACAGAGTGAAACCCTGTGTCAAAAAAAAAAAAAACCAGATCAAACTACTCCCAACAAAATGGATGACTCTTGCAGACATAATATATAATTAAAAGTGTGTGTATCCCTTAAAAGATGGTTGGTGCATTCAGGGATCTTTGTTATGTAATTATCTCTACTAAAATATTTTATAACTTTTTTTTTTTTTTTAGACAGAGTCTCGCTCTGCTGCCCAGGCTGGAGTACAGTGGTGTGATCTCAGCTCACTGCAACCTCTGCCTCCTGGGTTTAAGCAGTTCTCCACCTCAGCCTCCTGAGTAGCTGGGATTACAGGCACGTGCCACCGAGCCTGGCTAATTTTTTGTATTTTTAATAGGGACGGGGTTTCACCATTTTGGCCAGGCTGGTCCTGAATTCCTGACCTTGTGATCTACCCGCCTTGGCCTCCCAAAGTGCTGGGATTACAGATGTGAGCCACCATGCCTGGCTAATATTTTATAATATAAAAAAGAAATATGCATCTATTGGATCTAAAAATTTAACTCCTGAAATATATCCTAAGAAATACTTGAATTACTAAAAATACATTCATATATATATATTTTTAGAATTTATGTAAAATGTAGAAAAAAATAGAAAAAGGCTAATATCTTACAAAAGGGAAATGGCTAAACAACTTACAGTATGCATGCAATGTAACACTGTATACTTAATTAAAATGATCTTTACAAGGCCGGGTACAGTGGCTCACACCTGTAATCCCAGTACTTTGGGAGGCCAACACGGGTGGATCAAAAGGTTAACAGATTAAGACCATCCTGCTCAACATGGTGAAACCCTGTCTCTACTAAAAATACAAAAAATTAGCCAGACGTGGCGGCACATGCCTGTAATCCCAGCTACTTGGGAGGCTGAGACAGGAGAATTGCTTGAGCCCAGGAGGCAGAGGTTGCGGTGAGCCGAGAATGCGCCACTGCACTCCAGCCTGGGCAACAAGAGCAAAACTCCGTCTCAAAATAAAATAAAATAAAATGATCTTTACAAAGAGTTTGAAATGTCATAGCAGAAACATAACACAGTTTAATCAAAACATTGGGAAAAATTCGAATACAAATTGTAATATGAAATGTGAGCTGCTGCTGGGCATAGTGGCTCACGCCTGTATTCCTAGCACTTTGAGAGGCTGAGGCAGGCAGATTACCTGAGGTCTGGAGTTCGAGACCAGCCTGACCAACATGGAGAAACCCCATCTCTACTAAAAGTACAAAATTAGCTGGGCATGGTGGCGCATGCCTGTAATTCCAATTACTCCAGAGGCTGAGACAGAATTGCCTGAACCCAGGAGTTGGAGGTTGCGTTGAGCTGAGATCACCCATTGCACTTCAGCCTGGGCAATAAGAGTGAAACTCCTCTCAAAAAAATAAGTGTGAGCTGTTGTTCTGGATCTATTGGCTAAGATCAAGTGTACACTGATTTCAATCATATTATGTTATAGAATGGTAATGGTAGAAATTAAATTAAAAATACTATGATTCCAAATTTTTACTTTTTTGAGACAGAATCTCACTCTGTCACCCAGGATGGAATGCAGTGGCGTGATCTCAGCTCACTGCAGCCTCCACCTCCCGGGCTCAAGCAATCCTCCCACCTATGCCTTCCTAGTAGCTGGAACTACAGGTGTGGACCACCATGCCCAGCTAATTTTTGTATTTTTAGTGGAGGTGGAGTTTTGCCATGTTGCCTAGATGGGTCTTGAACTCCTGGCCTCGGGTCTTTCTCTTGCTTCAGCCCCCCAAAGAGCTGGGATTACAGGTGTGAGCCACCATATCCGGCTACTGTGATTACAAGCTTACCTGTTTACATATATGCAAACATGTATATACACCCAGGGTAAAAAAAACACTAAAATGTCATACACCAAAATGTTGATAGTGATTCCCTATGTATGTCATGATAGTAGATGTTTTGTTTGTATTCTCCAATGTTTCTACAAGTACATGTATTTCATTCATTCATTCATTCATTCATTCATTCGAGACAGTCTCATTCTGTTGCTCAGGCTGTAGTGCCATGGTACAATCTTGAACTTGGCTCATTGCAACCTCCACCTCCCAGGTTCAAGCAATCCTCCCACTTCAGCCTCCTGAGTAGATGGGATTACAGGTGCCTGCCACAACACCTGGCTAATTTATTTTTAGTAGAGATGAGGTTTCACCATGTTGGCCAGGCTGGTTTCATACTCTTGACCTCAAGTGATCTGCCCACATCAGCCTCCCAAAGTGCTGGGATTACAGGTGTGAGCCACTGCACCCGGCCTGTATTACTTTTTTTTTTTTTTTTTTTTTTGAGACGGAGTTTCGCTCGTGTTACCCAGACTGGAGTGCAATGGCGCGATCTCGGCTCACCGCAACCTCCGCCTCCTGGGTTCAAGCAATTCTCCTGCCTTAGCCTCCTGAGTAGCTGGGACTACAGGCATTCGCCACCATGTATTACTTTTATAATTAGGAAAAAAAAATCAGGCCGGGTGCAGTGGCTCACACCTGTAATCCCAGCACTTTGGAAAGCAGAGGCAGGAGGATCACCTGAGGCCTGGAGTTCAAGACCAGCCTTAGGAATACAGCAAGACCCTGTCTCTACCAAAACAAATAATAAATTAGCCAGCTGTTGTGGCATGCGCCTGTCGTCCCAGCTACTCGGGAGGTTGAGGTGGGAGGATCGCTTGAGCCCAGGAGGTGGAGGCTGCAGTGACGGACCTATAGTCTTGCCACTGCACTCCTGCCTGAGCTACGGAGCGAGTCTCTGTCTCTAAAAGATAAATAATGTTTGTAATGTATGAAAAATAAAATAACCAGGAGGAAATACAAGACAATATTAACAATGATTATTTCTAGAGTTAAAATTTGGGAAAGATTTTTTTTTTAATTTTCTGAATTTTTCAACCATTTATAGTGAGCCCATAGTGTTTTAGAATTCAAAAGAGAATAAAGTTCATTTCGGAAAGTGTGTAATACAATTCTATAATCTTAGAGGGCAAACTGTGCCTGACACCACAGTGCCCAGAACCCTGTCTGTTTGCATTAGTGTAGGGTGATAACGCTTCAAGTTCAATAACTGGCTGAGACCACCATCTGCGTGGAAGTATTAAGCCGCACGACCCCCCGCCCCCTCAGCCTGGCTGCTTGTCCTGGCTCACTGCCTCGGCTCTGCTGGGAATGCCAAGGACTTGGAGGGATCCTGGGTGATTATTAAGAGGCAAGGCAGCAGGGGCCACTGCAAGACACTTTTATAACTGTCACTTTGGCTGATTGAAAGGGAAAATAATGAAATCTCATCCTGGTAATTTGATACTTCATCCAGCATGTTGAGAATTTCAAATGCCCATGATACTGCTCTTATCAGAATCGCATGGTTTTCAAAAACTCGAGCCGTGAAATCCAGTGGATCTGAGTTTGAGCCCTGACCCTGCCATGTGTAACCCTGTGTGATGTGTCCCTTAATTTCTCTAAGCTTCACTTTCTTTCAAATGCTAATGATATTATCTAGCCCAGAGGACTGTTATTATTACTCTTATTTTGACATGGAGTCTTACTCTGTTGCCCAGGCTGGAGTGTAGTGGTGTGATCTTGGCTCACTGCAACCTCCACCTCCCAGGTTCAAGTGATTCACCTCTCTCAGTCTCCCAAGTAGCTGGGATAACAGGCATGCGCCACCACACCCGGCTAATTTTTGTATTGTTAGTAGAAACGAGGTTTTGCCATGTTGGCCATGCTAGTCTCAAACTCCTGACCTCAGACTATCCACCTGCCTCAGCCTCCCAAAGTGCTGGGATTATAGGAGTAAGCCACCACACCCAGCCCCAGAGGACTATTATGATGATTGAATGAGATAAGACATGACAGCCTGTAGGAGGGCCTCAGTACAAGTTAGTGTCATCATCATGACCATCTTCACTCTTGGGTTGAAGCACTGCGCTAGCTGATATTTTGAGTTCTAGCTCTTTGAGAATTTACCACATGAAGTCTCCAAATCAAAACCAAAAACCTATTAAAATTACATTGACCTGTAAACCTAACACTTTGGGAGGTTGAGGCAAAGGATTGCTTAAGCCTAGGAGTTCAAAACCAGCCTGGGCAACACAGGGAGACCCTGACTCTACAAGTGATAATTTAGAAATTAGCCAGGTGTGGTGGCATGTGCCAGTGGTCCCAGTTCCTCGGGGGAGCTGAGGTAGGAGGCTTTCTTGAACCCAGGAGGTTGAGGTGGCAGCGAGCTATGATTGCATCACTGCACTCCAGCCTGGGTGACAGAGTAAAACCTTGTCTCAAAAAAACAAAAACAACCAAAAAATATTTCAACACTGTTGAAATGATATTGAGTAGAAAAATTAGAACTCTCATACCATGAATATACATTGTTGCAACTACTTTGGAAGACAGTCTGGCAGTTCCTCAAATACTAGACAGAGTCACCCTGTGACCCAGCAATTCCACTCCTAGGAACCAACACAAGAGAGATGAAATTTCATAAAAATCTGTGCACAAAAGTTCATAGCATCATGACTCACAATAGCCAAGAAACAACCCAAATGTGCATCAGCTGATGAATGGAGGAATTAAAAAAAAAACTTCCATTGTACATGATGCTTTTTTTTAAATTGCATTTTAGGTTTTGGGGTAAAGGTGAAGAACATGCAAGATTGTTGCATAGGTACACACATGGCAGTGTGATTT
>NW_016107319.1:819137-821374 GCF_001604975.1 Cebus imitator
TGGGTTAGAACATGTTCTTTTAGCTCACAGAAGTTTCTTATTACCCACCTTTTGAAGCCTGATTCTGTCAATTCATCACACTCATTCTCTATCCAGACTTGTTCCCTTGCTGGTGAGGAGTTGTGATCCCTTGGAGGAGGAGAGGCATTATGGTTTCGGGTGTTTTCATCCTTTTTGCACTGGTTTCTTCCCATCTTTGTGGATTTATCCACCTGTCATCTTTGTAGTTGTTGACTTTCAGATTGGGTCTCTGAGTGGACATCCAGTTTGTTGATGATGAAGTTATTTCTTTCCGTTTCTTAGTTTTCCTTCTAATAGTCTGGCCCCTCTGCTGTAGGACTGCTGAGTTCCACTCCAGACCCTGCTTGCCTGGGGATCACCTGCAGTGGCTGCAGAACAGTAAGGACTGCTGCCAGTTTCTTCTTCTGCTATCTTTGTCCCAGAAGGATACCCGCCAAATGTCAGTCTGAGCTCTCCTTTATGAGGTAACTCTTTGGATATACAGGGGTCAGGGAGCTGCTTGAGGAGACAGTCTGTCCTTTACAGGAGCTCAAGTGCTGAGCTGTGAGCTCCCTTGTTCATTCATAGCTACTGGGCGGGTACATTTAAGTCTGCTGCAGCAGAACTCATAAACCGCTTTTTGTTTCCAGGTGCTCTGTCCCAGGGAGTTAGGGCTATATTTATGGGTTTCCGTTGTGCTGCTGCCTTTTTTTCAGGGCTGCCCTGCCCAGCGAGGAGGCAGCCTAGTCATTGTCTGCCTGCAGAGGCTTTGCTGAGCTGCTGTGGGCGCCGCCCAGCTGCCCTGTGAACTTCCCTGCAATCCTGTTTATACGGGTGTAGTTAGAACTGCTTCGGCAATGGCGGCCCACCTCTGTAATGGCGGACTCTCTCTGTAATGGCGGGCTGCCTCGGCAAAACGGTGGGCTGCCTCAGCAATGGCGGACTACCTCTGTAGTGGTGGAGTGCCTCGGTAATGGTGGGTGCCCCTCCCCCACAGAGCTGGACCTTCCCGGGTTCAGCTGTATTTGCTGTGAAACTCTCAACCCAGAGTGTTTCCAATAGCTGTTTTTTTGTGGGGGTGGGACCAGCCGAGCCTGATCACCTGGCTCCCTGTCTCCGAGCCTTTTTTTTGGTTGAACAGTTGACGCTCTCCCAGGTATTCCCGTCGCCTGTTGAAAAGGCGCCGGGATCTGTGTGATTTCCCATGCGGCGATCCACTGTGCTGGCTGAAACAGCAGTGCTGAGATTCGTGGTGCTTTTTTGCCTGGGAATCTCCTGGCCTGGCTCCCTGTTTCAGTCCCCTTTTTAATCAGATGAATGGGCGAATTTGCCTTCCCAGAGCTCCAATCACCAGCTAAAACAGTGCCCAGACCTGTGTATTTTGTACGGAGAACTGCTGCACTGGGGCTCTGGCAAAACAGCCGTGCTGGCCAAAACAGCCACGCTGGCGACCCGTGGGGCTTCTCCGCCTGGGAATCTCCTGGTCTGTGGGCAATAAAAACCCATCTGGAAATGCAGTGTCCACTCACCCTCTGTGCTTTCACTAGGAGCTGCAATCCTGAGCTGCTCCTAATCGGCCTTCTTGGATCCCTCCTACTGTGATGTTTCTTTCGTTCTATCTGAAATACGGAGAAAGGGGGGCTAGATATAGTGGTTCATGCCTATAATCCCAGTACTTGTTTGGAGGTTGAGGCAAGAGGATTGCTTCAGCCCAGGAGTTCAAGACCAGCCTGAGCAACATGACAAGATCCTATCTCTATTAAAAAAATTTTTTTTTAAATTATCCAGGCATGGTGGTGTGCTCATGTAGTCCCAGCTACTCAGGAGGCTGAGAGATGAGAGGATCGCTTGAGCTCAGGAGATCAAGGCTTTAATGAGCTATGATTGTGCCACTGCACCCCAGGTAGGTGACAGAGCGAGACCCTATCTCAAAATAAAGAAAAAAAAAATACAGTTAGGGAAGAATAGGATTTCCTGGTGAACAAAGAATTAAATGTGTAAAGATGAGTTTATGTTTCAGTATTTCATTTCTATAGCAATGAAATAGCATATGATTCCCAGCACACACATAGTCCACTGCCAATATATATATATATTTTTTTTTTTTTTAGACGGAGTCTCACTCTTGTTACCCAGGCTGGAGTGCAATGGCGTGATCTCAGCTCACCGCAACCTCCGCCTCCTGGGTTCAGGCAATTCTCCTGCCTCAGCCTCCCGAGTAGCTGGGATTACAGGCA
>NW_016107319.1:821769-823930 GCF_001604975.1 Cebus imitator
TTTTTTTTGATACAGACTCACACTCTGTCGCCTAAGCTGGAGTGCAATGGCGGGATCTCTGCTCACTGCAACCTCCACTTCCCAGATTCAAGCAGTTCTCATACCTCAGCCTCCTGAGTAGCTGGGACTACAGGCATGTGCCACCATGCCCAGCTAATTTTTGTATAATTCGTAGAGACAGGGATTCACCATGTTGGCCAGGGTGGTCTCGAACTCCCGACGTCAGGCGATCCACCCATGCTGACCTCCCAAATTTCCCCTCTGTTCTACTGAAACTGCTCTAAGATTCCTGATGGCCCATTCCTGATAACTGAAGCAGGAGGACTGCCTGAGGCCAGGAGTTCAAGACCAGCCTGGGCAATATGGTGAAACTCCAGCTTTACAACAAATTAAAAATTAGCCAGGTGTGGTGGGCTGTAGTCCCAGCTACTCCAGAGACTGAGGTAGGAGGATCGCTTGAGCCCAGCAGGTCAAGATGACTGTGAGCTATAATCATACTGCCTCACTCCAGCCTGAGCAATAGAATGAGACCGTGTCTCAAAAAACAAACAAACAAACTGAATTCATCTGCACAACCATGTTTTAAAGCACTAGGTTTTGAAGGTAAATCTCAGTCCCCTGTGTTATTTTCAAGGACCCATTAGGGATATTGGGACGTTCCCACTAAGATTCTCTGGCACAGCAAATTTCTCAGAAGCACAAAGGAAAATAAAATAGAAACATTTATTTATCATTATTATTATTTAGATGAAATCTTGCTCTGTCACCCAGGCTGGAGTACAGTGGAGTGATCTCAGCTCACTGCAACCTCTGCCTCCCCGGTTCAAGCAATTTTCCTGCCTCAGCCTCCTGAGTACCTGGGATTACAGGCGTGCCCCACCATGCCCAGCTAATATTTGTATTTTTGGTAAAGACAGGGTTTCACCATGTTGGTCAGGCTGGTCTTGAACTCCTGACCTCATGATCCGCCCATCTTGGCCTTCCAAAGGGCTGGGATTATAGGCATGAGCCACCACACCCGGCCAGAAACATTTATTTGGCATATACCATGGGCCCTTCACTTCATACTTTTGTCCATGTCTGGTGCCCTGAAATATCTCTATGGCTACCAGACACACACACACACACACACACACACACACACACACACACACACACTGAGCTGATCGTTCCTTCCTTTGTGTCACTATCCTTTTTGTGTGTGTGTGAGATGGAGTCTTGCTGTGTTGCCCGGGCTGAAGTATGGTGGTACTTGGCTCACTGTAACCTCCACCTCCTGGGTTCAAGTAATTCTCCTGTCTCCTGCGTAGCTAGGATTACAGATGCCTGCCACCACGCCTGGCTTTCACTACCGTATCTTTCACATATTTCTTATACTGCACTGGAATTACTAAGCATGATCATAAGAGTGTGGGTTTGGAAATCAACCAGACTTCATGACTCTGCTATGCATTGGCTCAGTGGCAAAGCGCAAGGACCTCTGTTTTTCAGCTATAACAATGAGAGTGAATGCAAAGATGTGGACTCAATCTAAGTGTCCATCCACCGATAAGTGCATAAAGAAAATGTGGCACATATACGCAATAGAATACTATTCAACCGTTAATAGAATGAAATCGTGTCCTTTGCAGCAATATGGACAGAACTGGAAGCCATTATCTTAAACCAGCCAGACACGGAAAGACAAATATTGCATGTTCTCACTCATAAGTGGAAGCTAAATAATGTGTACACAGAAATTTAGAGTGTGGAATGGTAGACAGTGAAGATTGAAAAGGGTGAGGGTGTGAGCGGGATGGATGATGAGAAGTTACTTAGTGGGTATAATACACATCATGTAGGTGATGGATAGCCTAAGAGCTCTAATTTCACCACTATGAAATCTATGCATGCAGCAAAATTGCACCTGGACCCCACAAATTTCTGGCAAATGTTATAATGGAGTTTGCAAGTTTTGGGTTTGTATGGCAAAAATAAAAAATAAGGCCGGGCGCAGTGACTGACGCCTATAATCCCAGCACTTTGGGAGGCCGAGGTGGGTGGATCACGAGATCAAGAGATCGAGACCATCCTGGTCAACATGGTGAAACCCCGTCTCTACTAAAAATACAAAACATTAGCTGGGCATGGTGGTGCGTGCCTGTAATCCCAGCTACTCAGG